>NC_133651.1:155771274-156128917 GCF_009905375.1 Apium graveolens | reverse complement strand
GATTCCAGTAAGTACTGATATTTCCTGTTTGTTAAGATCTGAAAACTAAACATGAAATATATTAGACATGACATCTCAAATATATCCAACAATTGTAAATATAAAATTCCCTGTAATTTTGTATAAGTGAAAGAGTAAAAACTGATATGGAAACAACTTCAACTGCTAATCTACAAAGCTTCAACGGATGGGCTATTCAAGTTTCAATAGATGAGGTAGTCAAGTTTCAATTGATAACAGATGAAGCTTTCAACGGATAACTCCTATGAAGTTGTTGCCTAATAAAGTAATGGTTTAAGGGGGTTGGATACAATTATTAAACAATTTGATTTATCACAGAAGTAAAGTAAGCACATATGAATCAAATAACAATTTATATTGATCTTTAATAAACTGTTACAAAACTCTCTTAAGAACAATATTCTTAAGAGTTTCTACGTTATAGAATTCTCGAGTTGTGCGCTCTTTAAAGTGATAAGCTATTATGTGTTTATATACTACCATTACAAGAAACTGGCCTATCAGCGACTAACTTCTTCAAAGACCGCAAATTAATAGCTAAAATTTATTATCAGCGACCATATTCTGTGACAGATTAAATTATGTCTCTAAAGAACTATTAGCGACCACCTTCCGTCGCACATTGGCGACGCATACTCTTTCCCCTCCAAAAAATTTGGTGGAAAAAATTGCTGCTTTAATATTAGCTACCAAATTTTATCTGCAACCAACATTAGTAGCTGAAAATGCCACATTAGCAATAAATCAGCGACCGTGAGTCGTCGCTAATTTACCAAACAAAACGTACTAGCGAATGTTGCGTATCAGCGACCGCTTGCCATAGTAGATACTTTTTTTATTAATTAAATTTGTCATTTAGTTTTGACAAACATTTTTAGCGACAAGATCTTATTAGATTCTGTTTGTTTGCTGAATAATTATATCATTCTAATAAATATTTTTTCAAAAATATTTTTTCATGTAAACTCTATTTTCAAAAATATTTGCCACTAATTATTTTCCAAAAAAATATTGCTATGGAAATTTTATGAAAATTTTAGAGGAAAGATTTCCGGAAGAATTTTCTTGAAAAAATATAATGAATTGAATTTTTTTTTCTGAAAATTATTTTGACTTTCTTGAATACAAAATAAATATAAAAAAAATATGAAAAAAATTCTCCAAAAATTCAAACAAATGCCCATAACATGTTTTCTTGAAATTTAAAACTAACGTAGACGAAAGATCCAAAAAACATTTTACTCACAAATATTTTTCCTGAAACTAATGGAGGTTCTAATTTGTTTTAATTATATAATTATCGAAAACATGCCTTGAAAATTTATTTTTATATAAAAGTAATATCTTTAAAGAATACTTTATTTTATTCATATACGTATAGATACACACATATATATTTTTAGTAATTATTTTTTTTAGCTAATAAAATAAATAAAATTTTGATAATTATAATATTATATAAAATTAAAAATATAAATTACATTAAATTCACGGATTTTAAAAAGAATAAATAATTCCCTTGAGAGTTGGTTGGTAAGTGCCCGTAATGACCAGTCAATATGTTAGAAATTGATGATATCATTATATAAACTATCAGAGTTTATTATCAGTATTTGGTATCAGGATTTACTGAAGGCGACGTGATTAGTGTCTGTCTATCAGTATTTGATGATCAACATATGATGATCAACATTTGATGATCAGTACTTAGTCACATCAGTATATACCAAAGACTGAAAGGGATTGTATAATTCAAGGCGGTGAAGGACTTTACTTACAGAAGAAATCATACATGGATATGTATTAGGATTCCTTATTGTAATAGAATAGAATTCCTTATTGATTGTGTAACTGTGCAATATATAAGCACATATTAGGTTTACACTATAGGTGCAACGAATTGTTATATCTTTCAGATAACCTAGAAGCTCTCAAGGATAATTGCTCATCCTTTTGAAAGAGTACTTTTGTATCAGTTTTTATCTGATTAATATAAAAACTGTTGATTCTATTAAGCTTTATCGAATTATTTGCATAAACTGTATTCAGCCCCCTCTACAGTTGTATTACGCACTTAACAATTGATATCAGAGCTTGTTGTTGATATACAAACAGTTTAAGATCTGAAAATCAATCTTTAATGGAAGACAAAGAACCACAACAGAATCCACCACCACCCCAGCCACAGATTAACAATAATATGAGTAGGTATGAGGCTATCAAGGTTCCAATCCTAAAGATACATGAACATCCAATCTGGAAGGTTAAGATGACCATGTGTTTGGAAGCTACAGATCCTGATTATCTAAGTAGGATTTATGATGGTCCTCAAAGGCCAATGAAGTTAGCAGTAGTAGTTGCTGTTCAAGAAAAAAAGATGGTTGATAAACAAAAGAAGGACTATAATGCAGATGATCTATCATTAATTATGAAAGATGCAAAAGTAAGATATATCTTGCATAACAGTCTTGATAGTGTTATGTCCAATAGGGTTATTGGATGTAAAACAACAAAGGAAATTTGGGATGCTTTAGAAGTAAAGTGTCAAGGTACTTCTGCTATCAAGAAAAACAGGAGAACAATAGTTACTCAGGAATATGAGCACTTTGACTTAAGAGGCAATGAGTTCTTGTAACGCCCTCCAAATTCGGGGTCTAGACCTGGGGGTTACTTGCTAATCTCCAATATAATACAAACCTTTATAACAATTACGCAAACATATATCTAACCCCTTTACATCTATCCAGGATCTTTTAAGGTTGAGGTGTGCAAACAAGAACAATAAACTATCTTTATTACAAACCCAAATATAAAATCTCATAGAACTCTCTTTATTATAAACTGTTATCTTACAAGTTTTTAAGCTAAATTCATTTTATTCAAACACACACCACATCTATCTACACTACACCTGCTCAGGTGACACAAAGCTCTCTTCGTTTATCGGGATCAGCATCTTTGGTGCTAGAGGGTCCCGCAGCTTGACACGCTTCTTTACCACGCGAGTCCGAATAGGTTTTATTCTCCTTCTTGACTGAAAAGATAAAGTGAATAATAACAAAAGGGGTGAGCCATAATTTGCTCAGCAAGTCCACAATATATAAACAGTAATATAAGAAGGTTAAATAAACTGGTAATCTGGCTGTATCTGTAAAGATGTAACCTTGTAAGGAAATAATGAAGGCCACTATCGGCGATTATCAATAAACTAGACTGGACACAAGTTCGCACCCATATCCTGCTGATTAGTCAGGATACAATGCAAATCTATACCTCTATGTATAGATCCATTCGGGTACCCACGCTCTATGCCCAAAACATGGATCCGGTTAATTCCCGATCCATAGGATCAAGTGTATACCTGATCCTCATTTTCACCATCCAGTCCACAGATGAGCAACCGGAACAATCGGTATGCTTTGATGTATCCCAACATCAGAATATATCAGGATATATAATGTGAAATCTATTAGAATATGAATAGAGTGTTCAGTGTATCAGGAGAAATCAGGAATTAAAATGAAATACAAACAAAAGAATAATAATTGTGTATCATGTTGGGTTTCGAGTACATAAACGCAACGGAAATATTAATTAAAAACGTAAAGAAACAGAATTTTCGAAACCCACCGCAAGATCCATGCGAAAAACATATATTTAATTCATAGATCAAATTGTTTACCTTAAGAAGCTTTACCAATTGGTTGACTAATGGAGATCCAAAACTTGTTCAATCACCACGCATCTCGCTCTCGCGATCTACACTCTATCGGTATCCACACGAATGCTTAAACTCAAGGATTGGATGTGTATAAGCACAAACTCGTTTCTTCTTGCTCTCTCCATCTTCTCCATTGGTGGCTAGGGTTTTAGTAAAAGTCTTGCTTACAAAATCAGCCACACAAGAGGTATTATATGGAGAGTATACAAACGAATTATAACTCTTACCTAATTAGGAGTTATTATAAATTCGAAATTCCTATTTGTATTATAGTTAAGTCTCACTTAATTATTTAACAAATAAATTTTATAATTAATATTAGTAAATTCAAATATCAATATTTATCTAATTAATTAAGTCATACTTAACTATTATTATAAATAAATCAAATTACTTTAATATAATTTAAATCTAATTTAAATTAAATAATACTTCAAGCATTCTTAGTGTGTGACCCTATAGGTTATTATTACGTTGGCAACGAATTTTAAATCTAATTTAAAATCGTAAACAATGAGTGGCATCTAGTAATACATCATTGCTACCCAAGTAATAATAATTGAATCGGTGATCGATTAAAACTTTTGTGAATAATGTACAATGTAATATAATCCCTTTAACCAAATATTATAGATTAAACTAGAGGCATGTAATGTGTCATCCTCATCATAGTTTAATCCAAGTTTCCTTGATCAATGAGTAGACTATCATATCAAATCAACATTTGAGCGTGGCCACGCATTTCATAGTCTAGCTCACACAAGAGGCCAATAATATCACTCCTAAAATAGGAGGGTTAAATCCCATCTAGATCATTCATATTTCTCATACGATTTATAATATACCCAATGTCCACTTTTATCATTAACCGGTCAAGGATAACTTTTAATGGAATCAATGTATATTAATTCTCGTATAGAAATATAATGACTTCAGGTCTAAGGACCATTACATCATTATCACTGTGAGAATTACTTATGACATAACAGACATGTAGAATCTCACATTGGGTCTGTCCAACACCATGTACATATACATCTGCCTGCGTTTTTGACTTTAGTATCACTATACCTATGATCAATAAGATGTGATCATCAGTCAACAAACACATCAGTCTTAATGCATTATTATTGTCCCTTAATAATAATACTCGACGAGAGACCTTTAGGAATATTGATAATATTCTCATAATCTAATTTCTAAGTCACGTACTTAGAGATATAGAATTGCATATCATATTCCAAGGACATTTATTAATCTAACATTTATATCGTAGTAAATTAAGAATTATTAAATTATAAAGAGAATAATCGATAGAATATAAACATTAATAATCCTAATGTCTTAAACTAAAAGATCATAGTGTTGTCTCTAGGGCACAAACACTAACAATCTCCCACTTGTACTAGAGTGACCGTCGTGCTTCTGCTGCAACAAAGCCTTAGTCAGTGGGTATGCAACACTATCATTACTATGCACTTTACATTTATATCTCCTTGATCATTAATCTCATTAATAAGGTGATATCGCCTAAGGACATGCCTAAACAGTCTCTGTGGTTGTTTCAAAAAAAATATCAATATATTCGGCATCCTTTATAAAATCGTCAATGTTCTTGCTGTGAACTATTCCAGCTAACATCACTTATATTTAGACAAAACATAAACCAGAGATTGAAACATAATCATCCTTGTCTATCCAGAAATTAGGTTAAGAAACTAGTATCAGTGTAACCCTTTACAACCAATTCCCTATCTTCTCCATACACCAAAAATAAATCCTTATTCCTCTTTAAGTACTTAAGAATATTCTTGAAAACTATCCAGTGATCCTCGCCTGGATTAGACTTGTATCTGATCGTCATGCTCAAAGCATACAAAATATCAGGATAAATACATATCATTGTACACATTATAGATCCAATTGCTGACACATGTAGAACTTTTTCAAATGGCCCTTATCATCTAATGATTTATGGGGCAATTATCTTTTGAGATGACTATCCCATGAGACATCGAAACATATCCTTTCTTTGTCTCCTGCATCCTAAAATGATGCAATATTTTATCAATGTATGTACTACGACTAGGTCGATTAATCTCTTCAATCTATCTCTATAGATCTTGATCCCTAATATATAGGTAGCATCGCCTAAGTCTTTCATCGAGAAACTATTTCTCAACCAAGTCTTAATAGCCTGTAGAGAAGGTATGCCATTCCTTATTTGTTATATGTCATCAACATATAATACTAGGAATGTCACATGGATCCCACTAACCTTCTTGTAAACACATGGTTCATCTTCATTTTGAATAAAGCCAAACTCTGTGACCGTTTTATCAAAATAATTATTCATTCTTCTTGAGGCTTGCTTCAATCTATAAATAAATAGAAGCAACTTACAAACTATCTTAGTAAACTTTGGATCGACAAAACCCTCAGGTTGCATCATCTATACATCCTCTTCAAGGCTCCCATATAAAAAAGCAGTTTTGACATCCATTTGCCAAATCTCATAGTCAAAGTAAGCAACTATTGCTAACCAAATCCCGATAGACTTGACCATAGTAACTAGTGAAAAAGTCTCATCATAGTCTATACTATGAATTTGTTTGAAACCTTTTGCCACTAGTCGCACCTTATAGGTCTGTACTTTACCATCCATGTCAGTTTTCTTCTTGAAAACCCATTTGCACCCTATAGGTTTTACCCCTTTGAGTGGTCAACTAAACTCAATACTTTATTTTGATACATGGATTCCATCGTGGATTTCTTGGCCTCCAGCCATCTCTCGGAGTCTGGACTGTTCATAGCATCTTGGTAGGTGTGAGGCTTATCATTATCCGTAAACATCACATAACCATCTTGAGTCAAAAGAAATCCATAATTTCTCCCGGACTCATGGTAAATCCTACTAGATCTATGAATAGCATGTGTTTCCTAAATATGATTACTTTCAACATTTTGATGTACATCCTGATCTTATTCCAGCTCTGGTTCAATGTTATCATGTGGTTCTCGATCTTCATCGAGTTGTATTATCCTTCCACTGATTTTCTTAGAAAGTAGTTCTCCCTCAAGAAATACAGCGGCCCGAGCAACAAACACTTTATTCCCGGAAGGATTATAAAAACTATACCCTAGTCTCACTTGGGTATCCCACAAAAAAACATCTATCTAATTTTGGTCCAAGCTTGTCAGAGGCTAAAAGTTTTACAAACGCTTTACGTCCCCAAATTTTCATAAATGACATGCTTTGACATTTATCACTCTATATCTCATACGGAGTATTTTGAACCGCTTTAGTCGGAACTTGGTTAGTGTATATGCAGCCGTTTCTAGAGCATAACCCTAGAAACTAAATGGAAGATCCGCTTGACTCATCATCGATCGCACTATGTCCAACAAGGTACGATTTCTCCTCTCAGATTCTCTATTCCACTGAGGTGTTCCAGAAGGAGTAAGTTATGATACACTATCACACTCCTTCAAGAAACTTTTGAAATTAAGGTTTAAGTATTCTCCTCCATGATCTGATCGTAAAACTTTTATACTTTTCCCTTGTTTTCTTTTCTACTTCGGCCTTATATTCTTTGAACATTTTAAAAGAATCGGATTTGTTCTTCATAAGAACCAATATCCATATCTATTGAAATCATCAGTAAATGTTATGAAGTAGTATAAGCCCCCCTTTCCATCATACGTATTCTACCACATACATCATTATGTATAAGTCATAATCGTTCGGTGGCCCTTTCACCTGATTAGGTAAAAGAAGCTTTAGTCATTTTGCCAATGAGACAAAGTTCATATCTTCTGTATGATTCAAAATCAAACTTATCCAAGTATTCATCTATATGTAACTTAGAAATGCGTTTCTCATTAATATGGCTTAACGACAATGCTAGAGGTAATGTTTGATTTGAGTCAACTTAGAATATATAAATTGTTAACTAATTATGCAACATTATAAGTCTTATCATAAACAACTATTGTTTATTTAATTAAAATGAAAAGCTTTCTTGTCCTGACAAGAAATTGACTTAATGTATCCGCTAAAGACAGACACGTAATAATAATTTATCAAGTTCTCAATCTCGCCTTATGGGAAAATTTAGGTATCGAGTTCCTTCAACTAGAGCAACAACTTATGCTCCAATTCTAACCCTATACCTGAAGCTTGACCATTGCTAGTCTTCTTCTTTATATCTTCCAAATAAGCTCGACAATTTAACTTCCATTCATCCAGTTATTTCCACAGAAATGACAATCATCTCCTTTAGCAACACCACTATTATGCTTCAAAAGCCCTTTGGGATTGGACTTTGGTTTGGCACTGAATAAGATCAAATCTTCACCTTGCCTGTCCACTTTCCTTTCCCATTTGTATTCCATGTGTACATCATCAATATGGACGTAATCCATGCCTATACCGTGTTATTTTCAGCAGTTCTAAACATGCTTAACAATATAGTGAATGTTCTGTCTATCTCATTCCTTTTGTTCTTAACAAACTAAGAATATAAGTTGTTCAAAGATTGTTTGATCAAATCAAGCTGAGTCTCTAGACTATTCTTGAAACCCAAAATATCAAGGTACATATACCTATCATCTTTAGAACATGTGGTCCAACCGGATATCATTCTCCTATTAATGCAAAAGTATGGTGCCTTATTATTGTCAAATCTTTCTGACGAGCCTATCCTACAAACATCCTTTGAAGGTGCTCAATCATATCATAAGCATCATTATGCTCTCATTGCTTCTAAAGCTCAGCATTCATAATTATAAGTATGAGACATGAAACATCAGTTGCATAATTAATTTGCTTCTGGTAAGCATTTTGTGTTGCACATATTTCATTCTCAGCTAGAAGAAATAAGGGAGGAGTTTGAGTGACATCCTTGAACCCGAGGACAATCCTCAAGTTACAATGTCAATCGAGGAAATTATTTCATGTCAGTTTGTCCTTCTCAAGGACTATTACATAGAGAAGTTAGTTGTGTTATTTGTCATTTGATATCTACAATATTAAAGTGCATAAAATGACTTAGTCTATAGATGATCATTAAATTATGTTCAAGTGATTATTCATATATATATATATATTCACAATATATATCTCCTCCTATTTTTATCAAATCAATAGCCCTAACTATTAATTCAGAAAAAATATCTTCTATATCCTTTCTAGTGAGCCAAGATCCATATTTCACCACACGTTAGGTCAGCTTTGGATTTTCTCCTAAAACATGATTATTTAGGTAGACAACATTTGTCAATTATATCAACTATATAACTCTTGGATAGCTTGGTGGAACAACATTTATTCATATTTATCTAATAAATCTCGCCAAACTCTAGGCCTCTAAGTTCACAATCCTATTGTGGTAACTTAGTTAAGTCAAACCCAATAGTCAAAAGTATCAATATACTTCAACACATCTCCCACGATAGATGGGAGTACTTACTTTGCTTTGGCGAACCCACTCCTTATCGATCTAGGGTTAACGCATTGGACTTATTGAAAGGCATCCGATCAACTTAATATTAACTTTAGGTCTTTGTTAATTTCAAAACGATCATGATCCTATCATAAAGAGATTCCCAATTTTTCCTTGAATAAAATATTTCAAATCAATATTCGTCAATGGTTTGATTTCCAGGTAGTGAGGGAATTACAACGGTCTCGCTTAAAATCCACAACCTTACAAGTTCAAAGAACTCGCTTTTGACAAAATCGCCCCATGTCAGAAATAAAGAAAATTTGTATTTTATTCCGTGTTTCATAAATATGAGAATCTCATAATCTTTTGTTTATTTTAAAATCTTGAATCGTTACAGATTTTATCTTGTTTAGCAAGCATGGTATGGGTGTCATATCTAATACATACATCCTTAATCTAATTATGCATGCATCTTTATAAACTACTTTACACATACATTCATCATATGCGCATATATATGTAAAGTGCAATAAATAAACATGGTTGGTTATGGATTTATCCTATGTGATCTTCATAAAGCTAATGACAAAGATCTAGATCAATCTAAGGTAAAAACAAATACAGGCTAACTATTACATGTCTTCTTTCTTGTATTGCTTCCTTAGATGGCCTCCGTGTGGGATTACCCTTGATCTTCAAATCTTCATGTCTTCATGTATATTACAAGAATGAAATATAAAAACTAATCTAATGAACTTACAGGAAGAACTCAAGTTACATTTGAGATTTAATAATTACAAGATTAAACGACATGCAAGCCGTACTTAAAAAACCAAAACCATTAACCTAAGGTCATAAGCCATAACCATCCACCATACTCAATTAACACAAAATAATATGTTAAAACACATAATATGATCTTAACATATCATACCCATCATGATCTAATCATAAAAACCAAATATTGTAAAAATCAGAAAATTCGAAATTAAATCTGATAACATTAAATCGCAGATTATAGATCCTAAACGACGTTAAACGCCTTACATATCAGTCGATGATAGTTAAGCTATCTGTTACGTTCAGACGCTCGATTTCATATGAAATAGAGTATTCATTCGCCAAAATCTGACACTAGACACAGATTTCAGCAAATCCGCTGCATCCGATTCAGAATCGTATCAAATACGATTCTTATAATAAGAACAAACACAAAACATGTATATATCAGTATATATACAGATTATATAATCATCATATGATTATACAACTCTCATGTATCATATATTCAAAATATATATAAACATACGCATATATAAATATAACAACATGTAAAACATACAAAATCGCATACATAACAGTCATGGAATATTGTATACATGTTATCATCATAAAATCAGTAAACACATAAATGAATTAAACACTTTTCGCAAATAGCTCTGATACCATTGTTGGGTTTCGAGTACATAAACGCAACGGAAATAGTAATTAAAAATGTAAAAAAATAGAATTTTCGAAACCCACCGCAAGATCCATGCGAAAAACATATATTTATTTCATAGATCAGATTGTTTACCTTAAGAAGTTTTATCAATTAGTTGACTAATGAAGATCCAAAACTTGTTCAATCACCACGCATCTCGCTCTCGCGATCTACGCTCTATCGGTATCCACACGAATGCTTGAACTCAAGGATTGGATGTGTACTAACACAAACTCGTTTCTTCTTGCTCTCTCCATCTTCTCTCTTGGTGGCTAGGGTTTTAGTAAAAGTCTTGCTTACAAAATCAGCCATACAAGTGATATTATATAGAGAGTAGAAAAAAGAATTATAACTCTTAACTAATTAGGAGTTATTATTAATTTGAAGTTCCAATTTATATTATAATTAAGTCTCACTTAATTATTTAACAAATAAATTTAATAATTAATATTAGTAAATTGGAATATCAATATTTATCTAATTAATTAAGTCATACTTAATTAATATTATAAATAAATTGAATTACTTTAATATAATTTAAATCCAATTTAAATTAAAAATCCTTCAATCATTCTTAGTGTGTGACCCTATAGGTTATTATTACGTTGGCAACGAATTTTAAATCTAATTTAAAATCGTAAACAATGAGCGGCATCTAGTAATACATCATTGCTACCCAAGTAATAATAATTGAATCGGTGATCGATTAAACCTTTTGTGAATAATGTACAATGTAATATAATCCCTTTAACCAAATATTATAGATTAAATTAGAGGCATGTAATATGTCATCCTCATCATAGTTTAATCCAAGTTTCCTTGATCAATGAGTAGACTATCATATCAAATCAACATTTGAGTATGGCTATGCATTTCATAGTCTAGCTCACACAAGAGGCCAATAATATCACTCCTAAAATAGGAGGGTTAAATCCCATCTAGATCATTAATATTTCTCATACAATTCATAATATACCCAATATCCACTTTTATCATTACCCGGTCAAGGATAAATTTTAATGGAATCAATGTATATTAATTCACGTATAGAAATATAGTGACTTCAGGTCTAAGGACCATTACATCATTATCACTGTGAGAGTTACTTATGACACAATAGACATGTAGAATCTCACATTGGGTCTGTCCAGCACCATGTACATATACATATGCCTGTGTTTTTGACTTTAGTGTCACTATACCTATGATTAATAAGATGTGATCATCAGTCAGCAAACACACTAGTCTTAATGCTTTATTATTGTCCCTTAATAATAATACTCGACTAGTGACCTTTAGGAATATTGATACTATTCTCATAATCTCATTTCTAAGTCACGTACTTAGAGATATAGAATTGAATATCATATTCCAAGGATATTTATTAATCTAACATTTATATCGCAGTAAATTAAGAATTAATAAATTATAAAGAGAATAATCGATAGAACATAAACATTAGTAATCCTAATGTCTTAAACTAAAACATCATAGTGTTGTCTCTAGGGCACAAACACTAACATATCAGTGTATGTGAATGGGAATTATCAGTGTTTAACTAAATTGAGAATCTGAATATGAGAAAACAATTTACTATTCTGGATTTAGAATAGAGGAAAAACTTGCCTGTTACGTGGTCGACTGCAAATATATCACAGTTCTCTAACACTGGCTCGGTCCGTCTTGTTGGCTTTGTCTCTATCAAACAAAGATACTCATTTAGTCGGCATGTATCTTAATCGCGTCTCAAACCGACTTCACGTAGCCCTTATCGGCTACCCGTACGCTTACAATTGACTTTTATAATAATTACTAGCATTTAGGACTCGATTAACCACACAATTCACATAGCACATAAGTCACATAGTCATTCTAGGTTTTAAAAATATTTTTAGAATTGAAATCGGACCAATATTCGCATTATCGAACAATATCTTGCTCGTTTCCTAATTTTTGAAATTTATTTAACTCGTTTTATAAATAATAGGTCTATAAATAAATAAATATTGAAAGCCGACTCGATCCCAAAAGAAATTAATATTTAAAACTATTTTTATTGAAAATAAATCATTTTTCTGAGTCGAATGGCTTTCGTTTCGTTTAAATCGGATAAACAGTTCAATTATTATTAAATAAATAGGGATAAAACAATTTATTATTCAAAATAATTAATTATTCAAAATAATTGAACCTTAAATATATTTTAAAACAATAATTTAGGAAAAATCAGAATTAAAATTGATTTTTCCATAATTTTTAGAATTAAAATGAATTTATAATGAATTGTTATAAATAAATTAATTAATTATCAAAATAATTAATCAGTTTTAAATAATTAATAAATAAATAATAATTAATTAAATAAATAAATAATTTCTAATTTTAGAAAATATTTCAGGTTCATTTATAAAATAAATCAATTAATTAATTAATCAGTTTATTTAAATAAATAAAACTGATTTTTAGAATTTATAAAAATAAAAATAAAATAAAAATTCAATAACATTTTTCAGAAAATAGAATTGGGTTTGAATGGATCAAAACCGGGTCGTTTAAACGGGTCAAACGGGTCAAATTTCGGGTCTTGAAGAACTTGACCGGAATCTGCCCAGAATCCGGCGACCAAACCAGATTCCGGCAACCCGTTTTCAGGCCAAAATCACTATCGTTTGGTCTGTTTTTCTCTGGGTTTCAGTTCCAAACAACTATGGCAAACCAAAACTCAGCCAAAACTGACCAGAATCATCACTGTATCAACTTCTCCGACCAAATCGAACCAAACTCCGACCAACTAACGATTTCACTCGTCTGTACATGAAACTTCGATCTTTATAGGTCAAATAAAATCTTGTTCACTGTATAATCAAAACCCTAAACATCTAACAAGCCAAAAATCATTCAAACTCGAAAAAGATTAAATAAAAATTCGAGTATAAACCCTAATAATCAAATTTCACTATCCATGAATCGTTTGATGAAATTGATAGCATAAATCAATTGCAAATCATCATATAAAGCTATTCCAATCATCAAATCAATCAAATAACCCTAGAATCAAAAAGCCCTAATTCGAATATAAACCTTAGAATTCAAAATAAAAAATATACGAATCAAAACATGAAATTGATGCTGTAAACCGAAAGAACAGATCAACCTTCTATTTGAGTACTTACACGACTTAATTTGATGCCGAAAATCGATCAAAATCGTTGCTTGATTGTTCAACCCGAAATTAAAGGTCTGACCCGAATTCTAGAGAATTTTATGATTTTTCAGTATTTTTAATAATTTTATTATAATTAATAAATAAAAATTAGGCTATTTCTAGTAGTAAAAATAATACTCCTAAATAAAATTAAGGCCCTAATTATACATCTAATAAAATTAATTGGCCCTTTATTAATAATTTTTTAGTTTTAATTTATAAATTTTTAATAATAAATATATACAATATATATGCCAAAATTTCCCAAAAATTGTGAATAATTCAAAAATACAAAGAGATAGAATAATTGAAAGTCCATAATTTTATAAAAATAAAAATATGGTTTTTTGGGGGGTTTTGACACCCAAAGGGCCCCAAAAAGTCATTTTTCGCGAAACGAGAAAATTCCTAAAATATCTGGATGTACAGAATAAGTAGATGGTACAAGTCATACTAGTTAAAATAAGGCCAATTATTTTATTTGAAATATCATCTATTAAAACAAAATTCGGGTCATGTACCTTTTGATACGAAAGCTTTTAACACAAAATAAAATACCCGATAAATACCCAGAAAATACCCTGACAATACAGAATACATATAACACATAACAGTTAGGGTTTTATGACTGAACACACTTAATGACATAATAAATCACATATTTTACTTTTATTATGATATAATACAATCGTAATTTCCCAGTCGTTACATCCTCCCCCCTTAATAGGATTCTGTCCTCAGAATCTTCCTAAGAAAATAACTGGGGATATTTTTCTAACATTTCACTCTCTAGTTCCCAGATTGGCTTTTCAACCATAGGGTTTCTCCATAAAATTCGTACTGAAGGTATAGACTTATTTCTCAATACTCCCTCCTCCCGATCTAGAATTTTTATTGGTTGCTCTATATAAGACAAATCAGCTTGAATCTCTATCAGCTCATTTCTATTACATGCCTCGAATCAGGATTATATCTCTTAAGCATTAACACATGGAACATATTATGAATATGCTGCATATGAGGTAGTAAGGCTAACTCGTACGCAACTTTTCCGACTTTCTTCAAGATTTCAAATGGACCAACGTATCGTGGCTTCAGTTTGCCTTTATTTCCAAATCTGGTTAATCCCGTCCAAGGTGATACTTTTAGTAACACGTGCTCCCCTTCTTGGTAATCCATATCCTTTCTGGTATGATCTGCATACTTGCGTTATCGATTTTGTGCTGCCTCTACTCGCTTCTGGATAAACTCTACTTTTTCCTCGGTCTGTTGAATCAATTCTGGACCTAGAATTTTACGTTCACCAACTTCATCCCAATACACAGGTGACCTACACTTTCTTCCAAATAAAGCTTCATAAGGTGGCATTCCAATGCTTGCATGATAACTGTTTTTGTAGGAAAATTCCACTAACGATAAATATTCGTCCAAAATGCCTTCGAAATCTATTGCACATACCCGTAGCATGTCTTCAATTATCTGGATCGTCCTTTCACTTTGCCCGTCTACTGTGGATGATAAGCGGTGCTCATATTTAGTTTAGTACCCAAACATTCCTGAAACTGTCTACAGAACCTTGAATTGAAATGTGGGTATCAATCAGATACAATGGATACAGAAACTCCATGCCGCATCACAATCTCTTTGAGATATAAGTGTATCAGTTTGTCGAGCGAAAACCTTTCATTGATTGGAAGAAAATATGCTGACTTTGTTAGTCGGTCGACAATAATCCATATTGCATCATGATTCGCTCTGGTTCTTGAAAGTCCTACCACAAAATCCATCGCTAAATGTTCTCATTTCCATTCCGGAATATCCAGTGGTTGTAGTAATCCACTTAGACGTTGATGTTCTGCTTTGACTCGTTGGCACGTATAGCATTTACCGCTATTTCTTTCTTCATGTCTGGCCACAAAAAAATTTCCTTCAAGTCTCGATACATCTTTGTGCTACTTGGATGAATGGAATATCTTGAGTTGTGAGCGTCTCATAATATTTTTTCTTTCAATTCTGGTACATCAGGTACCCAGATCCTTGATGAAAATCATAGAATTCCCTTATCATGTTTCTGACTTGTAATTTCTTCTCCCGTTAGGTTGTCGTCTTTTTGACTCATTACCTCCTCTTGACATCTTCGAATCTTTTCTAACAGTTCTGGCTGAAATGTCATCGCATAATTCATTTCATTGGATTCTCCTGGAGCACGAATCTCAATTTTTAGCTTCTCAAATTCTCTGAACAATTCTTCTGAAGAAGTTAACATATTCAATCTTTCTTTCCGGCTTAACGCATCTGCTACGATGTTTGCTTTTCTTGGATGATAGCTGATTGTAACATTATAATCCTTGATCAGTTCTAGCCATCGTCGTTGTCTCATATTGAGTTCCTTCTGCGTAAAGATATACTTTAGACTTTTATGATCTGTATAAATTTCACACTTTTCGCCATAAAGATAATGTCTCCAAAGCTTTAGTGCAAATATGATATGGCTAATTCCATATCATGCATCAGATATTTCTGTTCATGAGGTTTCAGTTATCTAGAAGCATATGCAATTACGTTGTCGTGCTGCATCAGTACACATCCTAGTCCTCGGTAGGAAGCATCACTGTAGATAACAAAATCTCCTTGCTCGTCTGGTAGTACTAATACAGGTGCGATCACCAGTCGGTTCTTTAATTCCTGAAAACTTTCTTCACATTTTTCATTCCATACTAAGTTTTCATTTTTCTGAGTCAACTTGGTTAATGGCGTAGCTATCTTTGCAAAATCCTTAACAAATATCCTGTAATAGCCAGCTAATCCAAAGAAACTTCTGACTTCCGTCGGTGTCTTTGGTCTTTCCCAATTCAATACAACTTCAATCTTTGCAGGATCAACCTTAATCCCTTCAATACTGATTATGTGGCCTAAAAATTATACTTCTCTTAACCGTATTTCGAAAATTTCGCGTAAAGCTGCTCCTTCCTTAAGATTTCCAAAATGATTCTTAAGTGTTCGGCATGTTAATCTTCAGTCTTCGAGTAAATCAAAATGTCATCAATAAATACAATCATAAATATGTCCAAGTACTTCTTGAATACTCTGTTCATCAGATCAATGAACGCTACTGGTGCATTAGTTAAACCAAATTCCATTACGAGAAATTTATAATGTTTATTTCTGGTACAAAAGGAGTCTTGGGAATATCCTCGGCCTTGATCTTCAGTTGATGGTACCCTGACCTCAAATCTATCTTAGAAAACCATGCGACCCCTTTTAGCTGATCAAACAAATCATCGATCTGCGATAAAGGATACTTATTCTTGATAGTCAACTTATTCAATTCATAATAATCAATACATAGTCGCATACTGCCGTCTTTCTTCTTCACAAACAATACCGGTGCACCCCATGGGAATACACTAGATCTTATAATTTCTTTGTTCATGAGATCTTGTAACTGCATCACTAACTCTTTCATTTCAACCTGTGTCATCCGATACGGAGCTTTTAAAACTGGTTCCGTACCTGGCGCCAAATCAAAAGTAAATTCGATTTCTCGATCTGACGGTAATCCTGGAAATTCATCAGGAAAGATATTATGAAACTCACATACCACGGAAATGTCTTCGATCCTTGGGATTTTTTTCAATATCCAATACATAAGCCAAATGAGCTTCACATCCTTGACGTAGTAGTCGTTTAGTCTGCATCATTGTTAGGAACTTTTTCCGATATTTCTCACCTCTAAATATTACCGTTGCATTATCCGCGGTCCACAAATTCACCTTCTTATTTCGCATAATCAATATGAGCATTATTATCGTTCAACCAATCCATTTTTAAAATAACATAAAACTCTCCTAACTTGAAAGGTATCAAGTCAACAGAGAAGTGGTTTCCTGCTATTTTGATATCACACTCTGGACACACCTGATTTATGGGGACTTGGTCGTCATTCACTAATTTTATAATTAACGTCTCGTCCAACCATTGCATTTCACAATATATCTTATTAATAAATTATTTGGAAATAAAAGATCTCGTGGCTCCAGAATCAATCAATACTTTTGCATCAACAGAATTCACAGAAAGCATATCTTTAACCACACTCAGATTCTGCACAGCTTCCTTCATAGTCATATTAAAAGTTCTCGCTTTAGGTTGGTTCAGCTGTGGTGGTGGAGGTAGTTCCAATACTCTCGGAACACTAGCTGCCATCGCTGGCCCTCTACAATCCCTGTCAATATGTCCTTTCTTCCCGCATTGGAAACACGTAACTTCTATCTTCCCTGCTGGGTATTCATTGGAGTAGTTCCCTTTCTGTTTGCACCTGAAGCATGTCACATTTTCCTTATTGCAGATGCACGTATGCTTTTGACTACATGTC
The DNA here is from genome assembly GCF_009905375.1 of Apium graveolens. Classification (NCBI taxonomy): domain Eukaryota; kingdom Viridiplantae; phylum Streptophyta; class Magnoliopsida; order Apiales; family Apiaceae; genus Apium; species Apium graveolens. The sequence goes on along the minus strand of NC_133651.1, from coordinate 156,110,665 downwards.
TTGCAGTATGGCAGTGGTAGTCTGATAATCCTCTGCGGGTTTGAGGCTTGGAAACAATTACCTGCTCTCTGATTGCCTTGTTCTATCCTTCTAAAATTCATGTTTGTCCGAGCTTGAAATCCCGGCTTTCGGTTGGTTCTGAAAATTTCCTTGTCCTTTTTCTTTTTGGGACATTTCACTTTCTCCTTCGATAATTATTGCTTTCTGAACCATGATAATATATGTCGTTAGTTCAAATACTGCCACCCTGCTGTGAATCTATGGCTGCAATCCCTGCTGGAATCTCTTAGCCCGTTTCTCATCAGTATCCACCTGTTCCGGAAGAAACCTAGCCAATTCTGTAAACTTGGCTTCATATTCAGTCACTTACATGTTCCCTTACTTCAAGAACTTAATTTCCATCTGGTTCTTCATATAACGAGGAAAATATTTTTCCAGAAATAATTCAGTAAACCTATCCCAAGTCACGATGCCTTTACCTTCTAAAGCTTTCTTGGATTCCCACCAATAATTAGCTTCTCCCTTCAGGAAATAGCTAGCAAAATCAGTCTTCTGATCCTCTTCAACTTTCACTAACGCGAATGCTTTTTCTATCTCTTTTAGCCAGGCCCTAGCCTTAGTAAGATCCGTTGTGCCCTCAAATTATGTAGTCTTGACTGATTGAAACTGCTTAAAAGTAACAACAGGAACAACTGGTGGTATTTGTGCTTCAGGACGAGTGGTTGTTGTAACACTTGCTGCTGAAACTGTTGATGTTGTTGCTGTATCTACTGTTGCATCATTACCATCTGTTGTTGCATCAGATGGAACATTTGGTACATGGTATTATTATTTTGTTCCTCAGAGTTGTTGTTTGATGTCTCAGTTCTGGTCCTTCTTTTTGGTGCCATTTTTCTTATAATAAAACAAATGGTTCTTTTAATGATTTTATTAAACAGTTGATATTGAATGAGGAAACAATTTGACTGGTATTAAAATAAAAAATTTAAACAATTTAGGATTTTAAGCAAATCATTTGAAATAATTTAAAATGTTAAATAAATAAATAAACTAACAACATTATTTTAAACATTTCATTTATCTTTTCAAAATTAAACAGAATTTAAAGATATGGAAAGACCGTAAAACAGTAAAGTAAATATAATATCTGTAAAGACTGAAAATTTAAGTAAATAGAAGAAAAAGGTTGAAAAAGGTTTATTTTATATAACAGACAACAACATTAGGTGTTAGTTCTTGATACAAAAGTCCATCATAACCGCTGCTGATCAAAACTGGGTACTACACATCTAGTTAGTCTCAGTATAACTATAGATGCCTCTATATACATATATCACATATACTACAAAAACTCGGTCCAACTATCGTACATTAGAACCCTGGCGTAATACGGTCTAACTCCCGTCAAAGGGTCTCAAGAACAGACTGAGCAAGACGAGTGGCTCTTTGAAACTCTGCATATGTACGAGTCCCATCATGAATCAATGCATCTAACTGAAGAGAAGCGATGTAGACGGTCTGCTGAAGTCTCTTCCTCAATAAGTAATCTGGCTGAAGTGTTGATAAAGGTCCTCTATCCCTCTGATCAAACAATCCCATAATCTCACGACACTGGGATCTCCAATAATGTACCTCCTCCCTCATGTCACTATACTCATGAAAAGGCACAATGTGCGGCTCTCTAACCTGACCAACTGACTCCTGAAACGGAACTCTGTGTATCCTGACAACATCCTGTTGTGGAAATCCCACTGTAAAACTAAATCATGCTCTCCCATCCCCTCAACAGATTTTTCCCTCTTCTCTCTCATCAAAAGCTTCATTTGGCCCTTAAAGAAAGAAAAAGAAATTAAATTCAAAAGTTCAACTTCTAGCCATGGATAAATCCTCTAATTAATTCCTAAGCTTCCTATATATAAAACTAAGGTAAGATAAATTTTTAAGAGCATTTCATTAAGGTTTGGATAGGCAAATAATTCCATGAAAATGATGATGAATAGTGTCAAATAGTAACACTTCTTGATTTCTTGATTTTCATGGCATAATTTAGGATTCTTAAGCACAACCAAGCCTCCAAAAGATTCAAACATCAAGAAGGCAGTTTCCAAGATTTGAATAAAGGTATAAATCCTTACCCAAACTTTGTTTAAGGTTTAAGTTTGAAGAAGATTATGGATCTTAGTTAGAAACCTAGTTTTGGTAGTTGATTTGTTAATTTCTTAATGTTTAGTTATTTAGTTATTAAGGTTGTTGTTATGGCCTCAATAACATGATATTCTTGATAGGAGTAAGTGTTAAGATGATGGTATGGTGATTTTTGATTGTTGGTTAATGATTTAGAGCGAAAACGAAACCCGATTTGCAAGCGTAACGTCGTTAAAATAAGAGAATCATAACCTTAAGTTTTCTGCAGAATTACAGAATATATAAACTGTGATTTCATGAAAAGTAAGAATTTAAAATGATATAGCTTGTTGTAAAGATCGTTTAGGCACTTGAATCGCTTGATTTCAATTTACGGTTCAAAAGTTAAGTACGTTTTAGTGAAAACGATTTGCATGACAAAAACTGCTACAAATTGTAAACTTTGGAAATAGAAATGATCGACTTAAAAATATTTAAAAATCATGAAATTTTTATAGAGAGTAAAAACCGGACTTTATTAACTGCCATAAAAATTTGAAGTCAAAATATGGATTTTTCAATTTTATAAAAATGTCGGGGCCGAGATCATGCGAATAGAAACCCTTAAGGATCGAGAGTGGAGCCGAGGGACGAAATGTGAAAAACATTAACGGACATAAGGAATTATAAAAAAAGAGAATATGACAAGTACTTGTACTTATTGGAATAATGAGAGTAAGCTGAGTCGCGTAAATAAATAGTAAGTATCGCGTATGTACAAGTAACGATAAATACGAACGAAATCTAACGGAACGATAATTGTTCATGATTATATATTTCCGGGCGGACCCTAGAGCACCCTCCACCTCGAAGTACCCAGGAAAATTTATGAACCTGACTCCATATACTGCTGTGTTGTGAAAACTGTTGTACCATCTTTCGTACAAATTCCATGTTTGCCATGATAATAAAATATGAGTTTTGCGAATCAATAACAACTGAATTCACGATGAGTATATCATAGAATATTTTAGCGCTACAATAAAGCGTGATGCATAGTCGGTCAGAGTTTGCAAGTAAAAACCCGGGAACCATCCCGGTGGTATTTTGGATGATCAAAAGTTCGTACTTATTTTATTCCAAGAGACTCGATGTCCTCTTGCGAAGTACTAAATACCTCAAATTTATTTTAAAAAGATTTCCAAAGATCGTATTCCCTCAACTATATTTAACTACTCGAACAATGAATATTATTTTGGATATTCATTTAAAAAGGAGAAGTATTCTCCGACGATTACTTTTATTTTAAATTTAATTATTTAAGGATTATTAAAGATTAAGTTAATTTCTTAAACATAACATAGTTGAGGAATATTATTTCAAATATTCTTTTAAAATATAATTATTTGAGGTTTAATTATTTAATAATTATTAAATGATTTAATATGATATAAAATTCATAAAACCTATTTTAAAAATATTTTCCGAGTTTCCAGAAATCATTCTAATCCTTTCGGATCATCGAAAACATTATCTTGACTTATATTAGATATTTCAACCATAGTGTCAAAAGAAACCCCCTTATTTATTTATCCGTTGACAACGGTCAACTCACATTATGTTAGTACTTCCTCCGAAAATTCTCGGAAGTACCTATATACATATATGAGATAAGTTGTTTATATCAACAAGCAAAACTCTTGAGGAACTTCGATATAGTTCGAGTTCTATTTTTTTTCTTTAAAGGACAAGGATGGGTAGACTCTAGTACTTCGTATACTAGAGCAAGTACTGGTGTGCCACATGTAAATATGTGAAGTATGTGAAAAGCCTGGATTATGGGCCACACATAATATGTGAAAATCCTGGATTGTGGGCCACACATGATATGCCTGAATGCGGAAAGAGTGATAACTAGGAGTAAGAAAGTCATCCTTCTACATGTAGAGAATAATAAAAATTTACCATTTTATGACTGATCATCGTATTTCAGGGGCTCTGGTAAATGTCCTATTCTTCTAATTAGAATTGAGATGCATTACCGTAACCCAAGCATAGGTGCTGGATTTACCATTAAGGTATTTGCAAACTAATAAGTCAATAAAAGAGTTGTCTTGAAAAGAGGTGTGTAAGACTGAGAAAAACTATTTTAAACAAACATATATGTGATATAAGGAATCTGATATGAATTTCTTATACGGTCTTTTCATACTGTACTTTATTATTCTGGGCATTATAGCTCACACTTGTTTTCTTAAAATAACACAACACAACAGTGAATCAAGATGCCTATCATAAATTCACGGCTAGGAAACGGGTAGGAAATGACCAGCTGTTCCGTAGGAAGTTCGGTGCAGTACCCCAGGTAGACCGTATAAACTGGATTGCTCTTCAGTTGTTTTTAGTCTGACTTATTTACAAGTATGACTTATGTAAGGTAATAATGAAGAAACGTATATTTGGCCGCCGATCTAACCTTAAATAAATGTTACACCCGTGGTAAGACTTAATTACTTTTGGTCTGTAATAATTATTACTCTGTGGATATAATAATTTTAGTAATGAATTATTCATTTCCAAGACAATAACCTTTAAGTGTTTGTGTGTGGATAAGTGTGGGGTCATAAAGGTGTGAGTATTTATATAATGTGGTACGAGATAAGTGTTAAACAGGATTCAAGATGGCGTGGCCTTCTAGATCCCTGGCCCCGGATTTTAGGGTGCCACAGGCTATATTCTGGGGTAGACCTCGATGACACCAATAAAAATACAGGGGTTTCATTAGTTTTTACTGAAGACCTTGTGGTAGTACCAAATGCACCTTCATGTGCAATTTAATCTTCACAAATTGAAAGGTTTAAGGGTAGTACTCCTGAGGGGGAGCTATCTAAATCCTCTCCAATTTAATTGGAGGTTCCTTATGTAGGGACAACTCCCCTCAAAACCCTGGTTGAAACTGCTTTGTCAATAGAAGCTGGGAGTAAAATTGTCAATGATCCAACTATTGGGGAGACAAGTTAAGCACATTCAAGTTCCAGTTATTTACAAGAAGAACAAGGGTTTGAGGCCATGGTACATGACAGTAACCTGGTCGAATCCCCTCCAATTCAAATTGAGGTTCTCATTACTGGTGAACAACATACTGTCAAATATAGGCGACAACTTATTGATCAAGTTGTTTCTACTGCTTTGCCTGAAAGCAAGAGCCCTGGGCAAGTTTCTGTAGCTGTTAAAGCCTTCATGAATGCTGATCTCCCTCATGAACTAATTAAGCTTCTGGAGAAGATTATGCTCCAAAACTCTGCATTCAGTAGGAACTTCAATCTGCAGAACTTGCTTATCTTAACAACAATCAAGGCTGATACATCTAGAGTAATGGATTACATTAAAATACTAGATAACTTTGATGGACCTGCAGTTGGTGAGGTGGAAGTGGAAGCCTGATTGTATAAAGAGCCTTTTACGATATTCAAAAAGTTTAACCTCAATGTCCAGGCTGTTAATGTTTTACTGGATAATATCCAAGAAATTACTGGTGTAGTGGAGTTTGTATTCCGTGTGGAGGAAGATGTTGTTTGGAGCCAGGTGGCTAAAGCTCAACTTAGAGAAGGATTGGTAAGCGATGCAATTGAATCATTCATTCGTGCTGATCATGCAACTCAGTTCCTTGATGTTCTACATGCTGCTGAGGGTGGGGATGTTTAACATGACTTAGTTAGATACCCTCCAATGGTTAGATAGAAGACAAATGAGCCTAAGGTAGACAGTGAACTCATTCACGTGTATGAAAAAATTGACAGGCACAGTGATATTAAAGAATTCATTTTTATGCCCAATGTTGCTAATCTGCATAATGTCGGTGACCGCTTGTATGATAAAGCTTAATATGAGGCATCAAAACTTATTTATGCTTTCATTTTTAATTAGGCGTAATTAGCTGTCACCCTTGTTAAACTAAAATAGTATCAAGGTGCTGTTGATGCTGCTAGAAAAGCAAATAGCACCAAGACATGGAAGGAGGTTTGTTTTGCTTGTGTTGATGATGAGGAGTTCCTCCTGGCACATATTTCTGGACTCAAACATTATTATACAGGTAACTTTATTAGTTAATGTTAATTATTACTAGAAATCATGATTTTACCATATCTTGATTCCTTAGTTTGGGAAATGAACTCTTAGATGACACATGTTAAGTTACCATATATATTGTTAAATCTCTCACTTTATCAAAACTGTAATGGGAAAACTTTCTTGGACTGGAAATATACTATTTTTTGTTGATTTAGTGTTTATAGCTAAGTATAGAATTCTGAATAACAAAGGCATATTGGTTTTGTTTGGATTTACTATAATTGTCGGCTATCAAGGTTTTTAGGTTCATCGTTACCTTTCCATTATCACCTCTATTATATATAAATTTATTAGTTTCAGGATGTAATTAGGCCCTACTAAGACCAATTCTATATTATTGGTGGCAGTAAAAACTTCATGTGCACAAATAATAGTTATTCTTTCGAATATTTAGCTATGAAACATTGTCTGATTTAAATATAGGCAACAACTTAATGATCAAGTTGATTCTACTGCTTTTCTAGAAAGCAAGAGCCCTGAGTAAGTTTCTACATCTGTTAAAGCCTTCATGACTGCTGATCTCCCTCATGAACTAATTGAGCTTCTGGAGAAGATTGTGCTCCAAAACTCTGCATTCAGTGGGAACTTCAATCTACAGAACTTGCTTATCTTAGCAGCAATCAAGGATGATACATCTAGAGTAATGGATTATATTAATAGACTAGAAAACCTTTCTGATATCTTATCAGTACCTCCATTGGATGTGTTCAAACTAGTTGAGTCTTCAAAATCACAAGGTATAAATACTGATTCCACTTTATCAGTATTTATTTTAAATACTGATTTTGTATTATCAGCATTTATCTTTCATGTTATAAATCCTGCTGATATGATTATATCTAGACCTTTATTTAAGGACTACCTCTACTTAAATTCACAAGCATTTTGTTTCCGATCCTCCGTCTTAAGAATATAGGATGGAAATGTAACATCCCCAAATCCGGGGTCAGGATTGGGTGTCACTAAATAATCTTTATATAATAAAAACCTGTATATTAAAATAAATATATAGATGACCCCTCAATTCCGGATTGTTTACAGGTCATGGTATGAAACAAATATGTAATCTTCTAAAATTTATAACAACTAAATAAAATTTTATTACCTCTTTATTAAATTCCTCGTCTTATTCACTCTGACATCTCCAACTTCCTGCAGCTGAGATCTCTCCAATTTTGTTGTCTATTAAGAGCTATTCACTTTTATCCTCATTTTATACTGAAAGAAATAAGGATTTACAAACAAGAGTGAGCCAAAAATGCTCAACAAGTATCACAATTGGTTTCCAGGTATGAATAACAAAAGAAATTCCCGGAAGTAATCTTTAAATGATTTTATAAACATCTTTATTTATTTGAAGTAGTTGAGCGAATAAAACATTGGCCTTTATTAGCCCTAAATCATAAATCCCAAAGCAACGAGCAATTCACTGATTCATCTCTTTTAGCAGATCTTTATTCATTTTTGTAATCATAAAACTTTTCAAGAAGGAATATCGTTAATGACGATCAACAATAAATTAGAATGGACACTAGAACCAACATTCGCACCCATATCCTGCTGATCAGTCAGGATATAGTGCAGATCTATACCTACCTATATAGATCCATTCGGGTACCCAGGCACTATGGCCCAATAAACAAGGGTTCAGCCATCACTGGCCCCGGCCTATTCTGGCCTCGTAAACAAAGGGTCCAGCCATCTCTGGCTCTTATCATAACCATCCAGTCCATTGAGTATTTTGATGCCAAATCACTTTGAGTTCAAAATAACCCGATTCACGGTTTGCAAATAACCCGGAACAATAGTATTTTCTCAATAGATCAATCAATTATAAGGAACAATAACAAAAGGTACTTGCATAATTAAGAGTAGATGCAGCAAAATGTAAAATATTAAACTATTCTGAATTTAGAATAGGAAAGAAATACTTGCAATATGTCACAAGAAAGTTCAGGAATACTTTCCTCAATTGATCAGCTTTTTAACATTCAATCATCATTCTAGTTCACCTCTATTTTGTATCCACTCATCTTGTTACCACACATATTCAGGATTTACTTACCATTACTGTCCGACTTTGAATTCACCGAACTATATGTATCTATCACAAAAGATACTATTTCAATTAACCGACAATGTATAATTGTCTGGTCTATATGTTTATACTTATCATCTACCTACCCAATAATAACAGATTAGGATTATATTTAATCATATAAATTTTAAAAGACACGTGAACTCACAATTCATATAACACGTAAACACATAAAGCACGTATCACATAATTCACATAACATAGGACTCATTTCGTCAAAACATTCGACTCGATGTATTGAAAACTGAAATCAAATCGAAAAAATGACCTTTTGATACCAAATCAAGCGACCTTTTGAAACGAAAGATTTTATGTCTCAAAAGTATTTTTAATAGAAGTAGGATATTTTTCTGATTCTAGACGCGTTCATTTTGTATTAAACAGACAAACGGTCTATTTATTATAAATAAAATAAGAATGATTCAATTAATAATAGTATTATATGAATTTTAAATATCTTTATTTAATTATTAAAAGCTCAAAATGATTTTTGAATCCTTATATGGCTTAATTATAAATAATTACATTTTATTTAACTATTTATAGATAAAATTAATTAATTAAATGAATTAATCAATTAATTAAATCCATAAATAATTAATTAAAATAAATTATGAATAATTAAATCATATTTAGAATTTTGAAAACAATATTCTGGAATTAAAATAATTTAGTTAATTATTTAAAATAATTAACCAAATTAATTTTTAAAAATTAAAACAATTTTTAGAATTTAATAATGAATTTTGATTTAAAATAAAAAGAGAAATATCATAAACACTTTTAGGATTTTCAGAATCGGGTTTTACAAATCGAACCCGGGTCAAAATGAAAACCCATGGGTCAACCCATCCGGGTCGGGAAGAACACCGTCGGAATCTGGGTTTTCCAGAAATCGGCTGGGGAATCCTCGATTCCGGTCAGATTCCGGCAAGGGTTAAAGCCGAGCTAAACATAATGATTAAACACTGGTTTTGCTCAGATTTTATTCGAAATTCCCTCAGCAACTAAACAGCATCAACGACAGTCCCAAGCAACCATGATTTCATGGTTTCCGACCACCTGTTCGAATACCGGTGATCCCAAATCGAAAAACATCAATTTTTCGCGAAAATGAACCAAACTCAGTGATTTTAATGGCAAAATGAAGCTCAAGATATTTAGAAACTACTCATGTTATCAGAATCATCAAACAATTCGAGGCAAAATCAGAAAATTCAATTAAAAATTTAAGAAACAACCTTAACTCGATCTATATCATCCATGAATCGTTTGATTTAAAAAAATATATGAATCAATTGAAAATTATATCAGAAAGTTATTCCAATCATCAAAATCAATCAATAAGCCCCAGAATCCAAAAGCCCCAAATTCAATTAAGAACATTCATATCCCTTATAAACCCTAATTTTAATAATTCGAGAATCAAACCCAAATTTCTATATGATATTGAACTTCAAATTTAACATATAATATACCAAAATGATCAGAATAAAATTATCTACAAGATACAATCATCAAATCACACAAACAATATCAAAATCAAAATTTCATATTTTAATCATAATTTAATTCGAATTTAAATAAAAATAGAGGAAAATAACTTTGATTTCTGCAGTGAAATTGATTGCATAATCTGAAAGTACTTTTCACAAGTTTCGATTCGGTTACTCACACGCTTGATTTCGATTTCGATAACGCCTTCATTTTTAGGTTTGATTTTGAAGAACGCGACAAATATTAGGGTTTCTCTGTAAATTATATAATTTAACTATTCGTTTATGATTATCTGTATAAAATAAACTACGATAAAGGCTATTTATATTTACAGAATATTGGTACCCCGATGGATCATATCGGATATACAAATATATTACTTATCCACTAAGTAATAATAAAACTGATCCAATCCGGTACCGGTTTAGGATAATTATCAAAATCGGGCATTTTATTATACAACCTACGAGAAGATAATGTAATAGTTTAATCAAAATATCATGTTCCTCAAGAATACGGGTTTTATCGATTTATCAAAACGAATATTGAATCGAAAATTTTGCACCGGGACCCGCACGGGTAAAACCGTACTCCGGATCGAAAAAGTCAAAACACGGAAAATGCTCGGAATTATCAAAATAGGTTAGGAAGGACTTTTCCCCAGACTTCCGGGTAGTAAAAACACAAAAACAGTTGAAGTTGGACGATTTCCAACTATACAAAATAGTTTATAATTATTCGGAAAAATTAATTTATAAAATCTATAAATCCTTTATAAAATCCTATAACAACATATAGATTACCAGAAAATATTAAAATTATCTATACTTTATTTTGGACATTTAAAAATTAAAATACTCAAATTTTATCACATATAAACATCCAACCAGCAATTCCAATTACCAGATAATTCACCAAAATTCACATAATAATCACATAATAATTATTTATTGATAAAAATAACTACACGATATTTCCCGAATATTATAGGAAACCTCAATTTTGTGTGCGTAGAAACCTTCAGATCACTTTATTGCCGGTCGTGCACTTGATAGAAGGCGATTGCATGGCTAGGTTCAAGACGGCGTGGTACAGAAAAACTTATGGCATGTGTCTAGAATGGACTTAGAGATATGGTCCATTTATTGTATTTTATTTGAGAATAAAAAACCCGCATAATTTAGTCGATTTGTCAAAATTAAAGGACTAAAATAGTATATTTTATGGTAGGGTGAGGTACGGATAATACAACATTGCCTAGAACTAAATTAGTTCTTATAGTATTACTAATAACTAATATATTAAATTAAGTTTGATTTGTGTTTTAATTACATTCGTAGGTTCTCATTAGTTTTTATTGAACAAATTAAAATATGTGAAGCTAATGCAAGTTGATAAGAAATTACGGTACCTTATGGACATTCTATAAATAAGTAAATCCTGAAATATGGTAAATTTTCATTATTGGATAGTTGTATCTTACGTAATATTTTAAAAAATTAACAAACAATTTGTGTACGGCTTATACTGGTAATTTTTTTGATATATATAGATATATTCCGGGTCACCTTGGACTATAGTTGGTTTTCTATAACAATAATGCAAAAAAAGAGCACTGTATATTCATTCCCTGGATCAAGCACACAAGAACCTGTATCTCAAAGGGATACATCAGCTACAAATTCTAATCCAATCACACAAGAACCTGCACTTCAAAGTAGTGTAACAGATATTGAAGAAATAGAGCCTCTTGCTGAAAAATCCACTGAAAAATGGCATAAAGCTGAAGTTGCCAAGGTTCATGCAGAAGTTTCTTAAATCAAGGAATTTTGTAAGAAGATTGATCCTGAAAGATACAATCAAAAATATGGATATCACCAAGAAACTATACAGGAGTCAAATTATGATATTGAGGAGAGGAGTACACAAGAACCTGAATGTCAAAGTCATCCAGCACTTCCAGAATCTCCAGCCCCACAAGAACCATTGCATCAAAGTTGCAATGAAGGCTTAACTCCTGAGGAAGTGATATTGGCTATAGATGCTGAAGGCGGGATTCATCCATCACCACCATCTATTGATATCTTATCAGTACCTCCATTGGATGTCTTCAAACCTATTGAGTCTTCAATATCACAAGGTATAAATACTGATTCCACTTTATCAGCATGTATTTTAAATACTAATTTTGTATTATCAGCATTTATCTTTCATGTCATAAATCCTACTGGTATGATTATATTTAGACCTTTATGTTAGGTCACACACACTGTAGAGGGGGTGAATACAGTGTATAATACAATCAAATCGAACTTTAATATCTTAAGTAACAGAAAACAAACTTTATTGAAACAATAAACTCTATTACAGTATGGAACTGTTACCTCTCAGTGATGAACAAATATCACGAGAGCTGCTAGGGTTACAATGAATAATCTTCTTGAATATGATAACACTTATAGTGTAAACCCTATGTCTGTGTTTATATACTACACAGTTACAAGATAATCGCTAATTGATATGGAATATAATTCTGCTTCCTAAAATATATCAATCAGATATATTTTCTTCCAAGTATTCCATTCTTCACGGAACTCCTTCTTCATGCATATCTATGTTTATCTCGATCTTCTTTCCTTTAATCAGCTGCTGTCCTTATCTGAACGTCCTTCAGCACTTAAGTTCTGATATCTAACTTCTGATGATTATCTCCTGATAATATAAGTACTGATATCCTTAAGTCCTGGCTTCCAGTATAAGTACTGATTAATGGTTAAGTACTGATTTATCCTTTTAAGTAAGATCTGAAATCGAAACATAAATCATATTAGCCATGACATTATCAAATATATCTAACAATCTCCCCCAACTTGTAAATTAGCATAATATACAAGTTTAACAGATATTTGATGATGTCAAAAACATTAAGTACAAATGCATGAGAATTAGACTAGATAACTACAACTTACAGTCCTTAAAGCTTTACCAATATTTAACTTCTGATAACAACTTCAGTCTGTACAAATATCAGAATTTAAGCAGTTGTAGATCTTTGACTTGGCTTCATTATCTGATCTCTCTGATGTCAGGAGTTATTCTGAGATAGTTCTTCAACAAACATCTCTCAGCATATCTAAGTTCATCAATCATTCTCCTTTTTGCATCTTTAAGCTCTGCAGTATCTTCACCAATTTGAAAGATTGCAGCTCTGAGATCATTGATCTTTGCTTTTCTTATATCCTGATCCAGTCTGATCAAATAAGCTTTATCAGACTCAAGATTGAATTCCACAGCCCTGTACCCTAGAAAGGTAGTTATAATTTGAGCAGAATTGAGCTTCATTTCAACTATATCACCCTTGTGATCTCTGTACTTTGGAACGTATGTGCTGTCAGACTTAACAGAATAAAGCCTTTTCTGTCTCTGAATCTGATCCTTCAAATAGTTTGCAGCAGTCCCTGTCAATCTGTCATCCACTTGATGTAAAAATAGTACATGCTCCAATTCTTCAAAATACTTCAATGGAATGGCATTTTGTCTTATATGATAAACCCTACCATCTGTCATGAAATACAACAAGATGTATTCTTTCAAGTAGGTATGGTAAACCATTTTTACAGATTCTAGTTGATTCAATCTCTCAGGAGTTGCTCCAATACCTGGTTCACTCAAGGAAGTTGGATCATTAGTAGTGTTATGTATTCTTCTTTCATTAGCACTTCCCAATCCAGTTTTATCTCTTGCTTCTTTCCCAGTAACTACTCTAGCTTCAAAACCACTTGCAGTAGTCTTCAAAGGTTGAGTTTGTTTTGCTTTAGTGAATCCTGGTAGGAGTGTCTTTGGTCTATCTTCTGATATCAAGTTAACTTGAGCTATGTCAGAGGTTACTTGCTTCTTCTGAATATCAGAACTTACAATTTCTTGACTCTGAACAACTTGAGCCATGTCAGAGGTTGTTTTAAGAACTTTTCTTGAAGTCAGAGCAAGATCATCCTTTTCATCAGTAATTTTTTCATTCTCAGGAGGCACATAAACCTTGATAGGTTCACCAACCTTTTCTTTACCCTTGGATCTTGGATCTATCTGCGGTTGTGATTTAGCCAATGTTGCTTCTGTATGTGTCCTTTCTTTGATCACAATGCCTTTGAGTTTTGGAAGTGGCTTTTTACCAGAAGCTTCAGATTTAGATGCAACTTTCTCTGATTTAAGTCTAGCTTCTTCTTCCATTAAAGTCTCCAAGTCCATTCCTGGATTTTCCTGAATTAATAACTGTCTTGACATTTCCTCATCAAGATCTAAAAGTTCATCAGAACTTATCCTTTTACCAGTAGCAGAACTTATTCTTTTCCCAGTATTAGAACTTGTCCTGTGACTTGTGATTTCAGCTTGTCTTGATGTGAATCTTCTACCTTGACTATGACCTCTACCCATTCCAGAGCTTCCTTGATCATCTTTTCCATCATCCTTCCCTTTCAGTGTCTTGTCAGTCTTGCATTTGGACTTAATTACTTTCTCCCCCTTTTTGGCATCAGCAGGTAATAGAAGAGAGACAAGCAATTCCACTGAAGATTGGATTTCATTAAGTTGTGATTGCTGAGAAGCTTGATTTTTCAGAATATCACCAATCTGAGCTTGTTGATGATCTTGAGTCTTCTCAATAGAAGCAATCCTGTCAAAGGTAGGTTGGAAGAAATTTTTCTTATCAATTTTCCAAACTTCTCCTTGATTAATAAATTCTTCCTGAATCTTGTGTAGCTCTGCACGAGTAGTTGAATGAAGACCTTGTAGATGCTTAGTACTCAATGCAGTGACTCTAAGCTGGGTTTTGAAATCATCAGAATTTAACATTTCATCAGCTTTAGTCAAGTGCTCAGCAAGATGAATATCATTTGGAACACATGAAACTGAGTTCCATTCCTTAGTCCACTCCCGTCCTGCAGGAGTTTCACTCTAAGGCACTGGTGCTTCTGGGTAACAAACTTCTTAATAAGTTCAGACTTAAGAATAGTTTGTTGAGGAGCATGTCCTGAAGGACCTGCTTCATCAGCATCTGCAGTTGGAGCAGCATCACCAGTATCTCCAGCATTTGCAGCATCAGAACTTAAAGAATCAATATCTTCTGATAAGATAACAGTGTGTGTAGCAATGGAGGCTTCAGCATCCTCTAATTGCTGATCTGGTTCTAAGTTCTGATCAACAGCCATATCCTGATGCTCACCTAAAGTCTGATCATCAGCATCTTGATGCAGAGTAGGTGTTGTAGATAACTCTGGAGTTTGAACAGCATCAGTAACAGGTGTTGTTGAAGGATTAGTTTCTGTTGGAGCTTCTAAGAGAATTACTTCAGGCACAACCAAGTTTGGAACATCAATATCAGCAGTTGTGCCTGGATCAACAGGAGACACAGATGGTGTGTTGGCCTTTTCGAAAACAGCTTCCTTACATGGAGTTGATGGAGAAGAAGTGACTGTAGCAAATTCCTTGTCTTGTGAGATCAGAGATTCCTGATCCCCTTCCTTAGCTGCTTCCTCTTCATCATCTGAAACTGGCCTTTTTGCCCTCTGTTTCTTGTATCTCTTTGTTGATTTGGATTCCTTGGGAGTTTCAGGAACTTTCATTCTTCTAGGCCTTTTGAGAAGCCTAGATCCCCCAATTCCAGAATCCTTCTGAGAAGTCTCTTTCTCAGCTTCACTTACAACAGGTTCTGAAGAAGGAACCTGGTCCTCAGTATCAGATTCATCTCTCAAGGCAATCCTCCTTCTCTTTTGAGGTGTTTGAGGAACAATCTTTGTCCTCTTTGGCTTGGAGGATGAAGGCTTCACAGTAGGTGCTGAGGATGAGGGTTGAACAGTCTGTGAAGTGGAGAGATAGGATTTGAGATATTTCCTGAGGGTAGGTTGAGTAGAATGAGTGGTAGGTGCTGATTGTTGTGGTGTTTGGGTGGTTGCAGTTGGTTGGACATCAGAATAAACAGATCTATAAGTATCAGGATCAACATTTACTAAGATCTGTTTTACAGACTGAGGAATCTGTAATGGTCTAACCACTGATTTCTTAATGTCAGCATTTACCAGGTCATTAAAGTAGCGTTTTGCAACTTTAAAAGGTGGAGTTGAGGAACTAACTAATTGAGGTTCATAAGTACAAAAAGTATATATAAGTTGACAGAATCTAGCAAAGTACACAACATTCCTATCCTCTGTCATCCTATCCCCAATAAAACCAATTATACCAGTTGCAAAATCAAAATGAGTTTGGTTTATGATAGCATACCCGATGTGCTGACTGAGAATTGGGATAGCATCAAAATTCGAACATTTGTTCCCAAAAGCTTTGGTGATGCAGTCGAAGAAGAAGCTCCATTCTCTTCTGATATGAGCCCGTTTCAACTGCCCAAGTTTTGCCAAACTCTTTTCATACCCCAAATTTGCCATTAACTCCTGAAGAGCAGATTCTTCTGGAATTGAAAATGTACAACCTTCTGGGAGATGTAGAGCCTTGCGTATTGTACCATGAGTGACTGCATAAGAAGAATCACCCACTTCGAAAACAATACTAGGAGTGCCATGTCTACCACCATCATCAAAGTGCCCAGTCCGCCAAAATGTCAGAACTTGTAGGCTCGAAAAGACTGAAGGCTGGGTTAATGCATACCCAATCTCACTGTGTGCAAGAAGATCTTGCATAAAATGCAATTCAGATGGAGCTTCAGCATGATCAAGAATTGCAGCATAGTTGTTTGGAACAAACTTAGCTCCATCAATGATTAAATCCTTAGGTGCCATGTGAAAAATTGAGATTCAAGAGTGCCTGTTAGGTGTTTGATAAAATGTCTGTATGAAAAACCAACGTGAGAAGAAGAGAGAGAGAGTTAAAGCAAGTAGAGAGAAAAAGTATGAAAGAAAATAAAAGATTAAAACAATCCTCTCTCTGTCGTACTTATACTCTGAAAAAAATGTTACCGTTGGACACCTGTCAGACATGCAGTAATAACGGATAGTTACTGGGTGCGAGAAAACAGTAATCATTACTTGCCCACTTGCCTTTTTTCAAGGAAAAACCGTTCCACTTACCCATATATTCCATTAATCAAGGTGAAATAGTTTTAATTCAAAATTGAAACCGTTCCCACTTATTTAATTAATTTTCACTGCAACATTAATATTCTGAAAAGAAATCAAGTGAAAATGACCAAGATAAATCATATGAGTAAGTACTGATAAAGGAAAATCAGAACTTAAATTAAAATAGAATTTATATGGTCATCAGAATATGAATATCTATCAGGATTTATCAATGTATTACAAAGTATCTCAGAGACAAAATCTTGAAACAAAAACAAATTTCATTAATATATCAAATGAATACATTCATGAAATTGAAATTATATCAGCACTTGTACAAGATTTTCCTAAGCTACTAAACCTAACGTCAACAGCCTTTGTCCTAGCTCAAGAAGCAGGGCAAGGCTGATGATGAAGAAAAATAGGAAGAAGAAAATAAATTATTTCTTCTTCCTACTCTCGACAAATAGAATGGCGAGTCGGATGATTCGCTCTTGCTGGTGGAGAGCTTCCAGCCTTTCCTCCTCAAATCGCTCCAGATGGCGATGGTAATCCATATAGAAGAACAGGAGGTGGGTCAGTACCTCCTGTGGGACAGAGTCCCATATCTCCTCAGGAATGGCCGTGACGTGCCATTCCTGCTGCCATTCAGCACAGCTTAGCTCCATATTAAATGTTTGGTAATTCAAAAACATGTTGTATCTGACCATTGTGTTTTTGAAAGAAAAAGTATGAAGGTAAGTTTGTGAGAAAGAATTTGATGGGAAGGCTGATGTGAAGTGGTTGCTTATATAGGCAAGTGAATGCCAGGAGACGCAAAGGAATTTAATGCTGACAGGTAGAATTAATTCTACCTCGTCTCCCCAGACTTGGAAAAAGAATAACATTCATTGGAAAGAGAAAACATGGTTTAATGCGCACAAGAAACAAGTAAAAGTGGACTGTTCAAGTACGAATACCATTAACCCTAACCATAGTGACTATTAATCTTCCATTTCAACATATTCTAGTTTGAACCGTGACTGTTATCAAATTTTATCCACAGGTAAGTCAAGTAAAGAATTTAGACTGTAATATCAGAACTTAGACTTATATCAGAACTTAACAGTCATCAGAACATAATTTCTTAACTCGAAAAAGGAATGCCTGTCTGAGTAAATCCTCATACAAGTTCTGAGTTATACTCTTCAGAACTTAATCTTCAGAATATGCAACCAGAACTTGTCCTCAGAATTAGTGCAAAATGACACAATGACTGTTTATCTAAAACAACATAGACCACCACAGTAATTTTCATCATTCAGATGGAGTGATTAGTGTGTGCATCAAGCTAAATAGCAGACAAAGAGTAAAGTCTGATTCACTTCAGTACATCTTAGAAATAAGGCATAACTAAAATTTTGCTAAAGAGCTGTCTTTACTCTGAAACCTACTGATAAATGAGTTCATGCTTGAGTCCACCTCAACTGTTTTGTGCTAATTTTATGCATCTATTTAAATTCTATTTTACAGTGGCTTCTCAGTGTAAGTGAGTCACGACTGCTTATCAGAATTTATGCTATTATCAGAGTATTTCTCCAGTAATCATAGAGTGTGAAAAGTCACCAAGAAAATATTTTACTTTTATAATGCATATTTACTTAATACCAGCAATGCACTTGGGTCGTCCCTTCCACATTTTTACTCTAGATCTCAAAGGAGTACCTGATTTTATTCTTTGATCCTTTTGCTTTTTCTTTTGATAAGTGAGGTTTATCAGCACTTAGTACATTTAGCAGTTTTACTAGTATCAGAACTTAACAGATGAGTAGCATTATTCTAATTTGTGACTTAGTAATAAGATAAACAAAGTAAACTCAACTAAGCTCAATTATCAGAATTTGCTTGTGTCATAAGATTTCCACAGAAATAATTACTGCTTACATGGGATCATTTGTTTATTGAAGACTACTAGGTCAGTATCTAGCACAGTTATCCTCATAGGATTGAATAGTTACTTAAACATGCATATCACTTATCAGAGTTTAGAAACATATATCAGACAACAATCAGTACTTAAACGCATATTTCAATTAATCACAGAATACACAAAGAGATTACATTCTGTAAATACTGATCATAAAGTTGAAAGGAATATGTCCTAAGTCCAATCGTCTATTAGGATTTAGGAATAACTTTTATGTAATCTGTTTTGATTTCATTGATATTAATAAAGACTTGTTTTGTTTTTATTACGGGCTTTATCTATTTAAGTGTTTAAATAAGATATACCATAGTTTATAGTAAAGCTTTTTATGGATTATGATGAGATCATAATAGTGAGACCTTAAAAGATGATAACTCTAAACTTAAATAGTTCCTGGTCGTAGGATTACTAACTGGTAATTAATAATCCGCAGAGATCGGTACATACTATGCTTGCTTCATTATGAAGGATGTCTGTTCTTATAGACATTTGTGTGGTGACACTATAGCTAGTATATAGGTGCTTATTATGGAATAAGTTCACTGAACATGACTCGCACAGCTGAACAACTGATGGAGTTCACTCACGTGTCAGCAGTTGTTCACATAGTGATAGTTATACAAGTATCCTTAGACTTGAGGTCATCATAGTCATCTTGTGTACACTGAACTATGCTTTGGTTTAGTTCTTAGTCTCCAGGGACAATTATTAGGGCTCTTCTGGGTATAGGAATTTGTACACGAAGATAGTGTATGATCAATAAAGGATCTACCCCTTCCAGTGAAGGAAGCGAATGTTCAAGGCAGATCCACTTATGCTAGTTCAGGAATCTCTGGCCAGAGTGAATGAAATTAGAAAGGAGTTTCTAATTTGCATAGAACTACGCATAGTAAATGGTAAGCAAGTGATTGAATTAGATAGGCTTGACACGAGATCCATGCCTTGTATTTAATCGGGACATTGTAGGGTAGAAGGAGTTTATTGTACGGTAACTATTCACTGAATAGGTTCTTGATATTCTAAGCAGTGAATTCATATTATCCGGATAGTCGCGATATGCTGAGAAGTATCCCTCACGATGTAGAATAAATGTGATTAATTAATTAATCATATTTAATAAATTAGAGAATTTATATAAATAATGATAAATTAGTTTTATTATTATTTATTTCTACTACCGGTTTAATATTGAACCTACAGGGTCACACCATAAAAAGAGAATGATTTAATGGTGGAGGAATTAATTAATAATGGCTAATAATTATTTATTTGTGAAATAAATAATTAATTGGCAAATTTAATAATTGATTAAATGAGATTTAATTGATTATAAATTAATTAAGAAAAGTTCTTAATATTATTAATTAAAGGATTTAATTTTTGGAAATTAAATCAAGAGAGAGAATTATTTCTAAAGTGTTTAGAAAAAGGATTAATGATTAAAAGGTGTTTTAATTATTAATGAGAATAATAAATTGGATAATAATAATAATATTTATGGGAAAATTTCAGCTGAAAATTTTGCCTATAAATACACTATTATAGACCCTATTTTATTCTAACCCACATCGGAACCCGAAAACCCAAAAAGTTTGGAAAACCCAATTCTCTCCACCTCCTTCCTCCTCCTTAACATCGTTTTCTTGGTGGATACCGGTGGAGTGCTTCATACTTGAGGAGCAACTGCTAAGGATCTCCGATCGTTGTCTCTGAATTAATTTAAAAGGTTAGATTCGATCCTTCGAATTTTTATTCATGATCTGTATGCTTTTATTTGGATTTTGTATGTGTAAAAGTGTTTTGCCATTCCCCCGCTGTGTTAAAAATCCAATAGTGGTATCAGAGCATAGCTTGTATGCATATAGATCTGTGGTAAAAATTTCAGAATTTTATGTGCTTGTATGAATTAATTATGATTTTTACAAGTTATATCATGGATTAATTTTGTCTGATGAGAAATCGTTTCTCAGAATAATTTTCAATGTTGATCTGGGTTCTACAAGTGTTGTAGATCGTCTGGGTATTTTTTTCATAATTTTATGATGTATAGATTTTTTATTATGAATTTTTGAAGTTCTTATAATTAAAATTCGTTATTAAATAAGTAAATATATGTATATATGTATATATATATTTGTATATACATCTGTATTGTTGCAAAAGAATCTGTGATTCACGGAAAACAAACAAAGACAGACTAGCACAGGTGACAGCGGCAGAAAGGACAGGCACGGAAATCGAGGAAAGCTGTCGGCTGCTGAAAAAAAAATAGGGGTGTAACGCATTCCGGGAATGCGTTACACACCTGTGGCGCATTCACGGAATGCGTTACACTTATTAATGGCTTAAAAGGGGTGTAACGCATCACCGGAATGCGTTACAGGGCTTGTAACGCGTTCCTGTAATGCGTTACAGCCCGTCTGTTGATTTTAAAATTGATTTTCTGGGAGTTTCGTAACTCCGTTTTAGGCGTGCAATATACCGTTGGATTCGTTTTTTCGAGAAGGATCTAATGGAGTGATCAATTTTAGTTTATATAAAAGTTTTGACCTGTTTATATTTCCATGAAGTGTTTTAAAGTTGTTTTTGACTGTTTTAATTGCTTTTAAATGCTTCATGTGATACATAGAGATGTATAATGCTTAAACTAATGTGCTAGATGATTTAACATGCCTACCTTGATGTTTATTCATGTTGATATATGTGATATATGCTTAGTTTATCATGCGATGATAGATTTAGGTGAACTTAAATGAACATAAGGCATTTGTTAGACAACCTAGTATAGTGAAATTGTTTCATAACCTTAAGAATAATATTATGAATACAATCATGAGATTCTTGTGTTTGTGAAACACTTAATTGAATATGAATTTTCGATATGAGAGAAAGGATGATTCTGTCAACAACAGATTTCTATTTGTAAGAAAGGGTTATTAAGTGACGCCTCTTGACAATGCTCCACCCGATCTGGGAATCATCTGATTATTGATTATTGATTTGAAATATTTAATTTAAAAGGAAGAATCTCTTTATAATATGATTATGATTGTAACGTAATATAATCCCTCTAAAATTAAATAATATCAAGTAGTAATTGGCCAATGATACAACGGGCTTGTGTCGGTCATAGCCTTCCAACATGATAGAAAAGTAGTTCTTATTTTTGAATCATTGTCGGTTCGTGCTACAGCCGAGGGCTTTGATTTCAAAATAAGAAATACTTGTCTATTACATAGAGATGTGTACTTTGAATAAGAATCTAAAGGTCGGTACGTGCTACAGCTGTGGGCCTTTGGGGACTGATTCAACACTTGACTTAGAATATTGAGTTTATCGTGCTACAGCCGAGACTCAATTATTCAAGAGGCTAAAGTTTGATTAGGGAATAACATGAGATGTAATTGACAAGAGTTGTCTGCCTATTGAACATTGCATGGCGGTTCGTGCTACATCCGGGGTTGTGTAATGGAATGTAGGATCCCTATTCCCACTAGCATTATGAATGCTTAATTTTTCACGTAGAGGGTTGAATAAATTAGATAAACTAGTGGGAGCCACTTATGAATAAAGACCCGATTCATATAGTGTTTTAAAATGAAATCGAATATTTTCTAAGTGTTGTTATGTGTTTATCATTTACAGATTTACAATATACATTATGTCTTCTGCACTATCACTCAGGAGCATATTGGATGCTCACAAATTGACTGGTCTTAATTATGCTGACTGGCTTCGAAACTTGAGAATTGTTCTCAGGATTGAGAAGCTGGAATACGTGATTGACTCACCTAAGCCTACTGAACCTGCTAGCGATGCGCATAATGATGAACATGTTGTGTATCGTAAGTGGATAGATGGTGCAAATGTTGCTCAATGCATCATGCTAGCTTCCATGAACATTGAGCTACAGAAGCAACATGAGCATATGGATGCTCACACTATCCTCATGCATCTACAAGAGTTGTATGATGTGGCAGGGAGGACAGCTCGATATGAGATATCGAAGGAGTTGTTCGGTTGTAGGGTGTCTGAGGGATCATCTGTGAATGACCATGTACTTAAGATGATCAATTTGATTGAACGTCTTGGACAACTTGGTTTTGCCATGGATGGGGAGCTGAGCCAAGACTTGGTCTTGAAATCGCATCCTAGTTCATTCTCGCAGTTTGTTGTGAACTTTCACATGAATAAGTTGGATGTCAGCCTGCCTGAACTCCACAACATGTTGAAGACTGCGGAATCGAATTTTTCCCCTAAGAAGAGTTCTGTTCTTCTAATTGGTGAAGGTTCCAATCCTAAGAAAAGGAAGAGGAACTCTTCCAAGAAGAAGAAAGTAGGTGAGAAAACGCCGGTTCCACCAAAAGCTGAAGACCCCAAGAGCAAAGTTGTTTGCTTTCACTGTAACAAGGTGGGGCACTGGAAGAGTAACTGCAAGGTTTACCTTGCAGAATTGAAGAAGAAGAAGGGTAATGAGACTACCGCTTCTGATTCAGGTATGTTCATGATAGAAGTGAATATGTCATTAAATCAAATTTCTACTTGGGTATTAGATACCGCCTGTGGTTCTCAAATCTGTAATTTGTTGCAAGGACCAAGGAGAAGTAGGACTCTTGAGGAAGAGGAGGTGATTCTAATGATGGGAAATGGAGCAAGAGTTGCTGCTGAAGATGTAGAATCATTTCATTTACATATGCCTACGGGCAAGACTATTGTGTGAAATAATTGTTATTTTGTTCCCTCGATTGTGAGGAATATTATTCCCATGTTAGACTTGGCTGGATTTTCATTTATTATTGAGAATAATGAATGTTCTATTCTTAGAGATAATATTCTTTATGGACGTGGTGCTTTAAATAATAGTCTGTATATATGTGACATAATTTACTTCAGATTGAACAAACTAATAAAAGAAAAGGGATGATGAAAATCTCACTTTATAGTGGCACTGTAGTCTCCATTCAGTAGACATGGAGAGAGGACTGCAAATTTGCTAGGAATGGTACACACAAATGTATGTGGACCAATGTCTACGCAAGCCATGGGTGAATTTTCATACTTCATTACTTTCATAGATGATAGATCTGGATTCGGATATATGTTTGATGAAACACAAGTCTGAGGCCTTTGAAAGGTTCAAAGAATATAAGTATGAAGTGGAGAAACAAACCAAACATAGTATTATAATTCTTCGATTAGATCGAGGTGGTGAATACTTTAATGGAGTGTTTCTAGATTATCTCAAAGTAAATGGTATAGTCTCCCAGTGGACTCCTCCATATTGGTATCTGAAAGGAGAAATCGAACTTTGTTAGACATAGTTCGGTCCATGATGAGCTATGCAAATCTTCCAGTATTCCTATGGGGTTATGCATTGGAAACCTCAACATATTTACTGAATATGGTGCCTTCCAAATTTGTTCCTCAAACTCCGTATGAGATATGGAAAGTAAGGAAACCGAGTCTTAAACACGTTAATATTTGGGGATGTCCAGCTTATGTCAAGTAAGTTGACCCAGATAAGCTTGAATATCGATCCATAAAATGTAGTTTTGTGGGATATCCTAAAGAGACTTTAGGGTATTACTTTTACACCGATCATCGGGTGTTTGTCTCCAGACATGCTACCTTCTTGGAAAAGGAGTTTATCCTTGAAGGAAACAGGGGGAGCAAAATTGAACTTGATGAAGTTCAAGAAGCACAAACTACTACGGATCAAGTGGAAACACCTGTTCTGACTGAACAAACTTTTATGGAACAGCCCATTCGTAGGTCAGGGAGAGTGTCTCGCTAACCACACATTGGCTAATTCCCGTCGAGTAGGTCTGAGGTAATATGGCCTTGTCATTGAGAATGACAATGAGTTGTCGATCATTGATGATGACGACCCTGTAACCTATAATGAGGCTATGAGTAGTGTTGACTCAGAGAAATGGCATAGTGCCATGAAATCCAGAATGGAATCTATGTATACGGTATATAAAAGATAGATTATAGCAGATGGCCAGGTGGAGACCTTTAAGGCCAGGCTTGTGGCAAAAGGATTCAAACAAAGGCAATGGATTGACTTTGATGAAACCCTTTACCTGTAGCCCTGCTAAAATCAGTTCGGATTTTGCTTGCGAATGCTGCTTACTACGACTATGAAATCTGGCAGTTGGCCAGATGGTTTTCTTTCCAAGGGAAATGAAAACCTAGTGTGTAAGCTGCTGCGAACCATATGTGGTTTAAAGCAAGCTTTTCGAAAGATGGAACATTCATTTTGATGAGACAATTAAAGAGTTTAATTTTATCAAAAACGCAGATGAACCATGCGTCTACAAAAGGGTTAGTGGGAGCGTGGTAACATTTCTTATATTGTATTGAATTAGAGTTGACACACATAACAACATAGCAGACCCACTCACAAAGCTACTTTATGAAAGTCACTTTGATCGTCAAGATGGGTATTAGATACCAGAGTGATTGGCTTTAGTACAAGTGGGAGATTGAAAGGAATATGTCCTAAGTCCAATCGTGTATTAGGATTTAGGAATAACTTTTATGTAATCTGTTTTGATTTCATTGATATTAATAAAGACTTGTTTTGTTTTTATTACAGGCTTTATCTATTTAAGTGTTTAAATAAGATATACCATAGTTTATAGTAAAGCTTTTTATGGATTATGATGAGATCATAATAGTGAGACCTAAAAAGATGATAACTCTAAACTTAAATAGTTCTTGGTCGTAGGATTACTAACTGGTAATTAATAATCCGCAGAGATCAGTACATACTATGCTTGCTTCATTATGAAGGATGTCTGTTCTCATAGACATTTGTGTGGTGACACTATAGCTAGTATGTAGGTGCTTATTATGGAATAAGTTCACTAAACATGACTCGCACAGCTGAACAACTGATGGAGTTCACTCACGTGTCAGCAGTTGTTCACATAGTGATAGTTGTACAAGTATCCTTAGACTTGAGGTCATCATAGTCATCTTGTGTACACTGAACTATGCTTTGGTTTAGTTCTTAGTCTCCAGGGACAATTATTAGGGCTCTTCTGGGTATAGGAATTTGTACACGAAGATAGTGTATGATCAATAAAGGATCTACCCCTTCCAGTGAAGGAAGCGAATGTTCAAGGCTGATCCACTTATGCTAGTTCAGGAATCTCTGGCCAGAGTGAATAAAATTAGAAAGGAGTTTCTAATTTGCATAGAACTACGCATAGTAAATGGTAAGCAAGTGATTGAATTAGATAGGCTTGACACGAGATCCATGCCTTGTATTTAATCGGGACATTGTAGGGTAGAAGAAGTTTATTGTACGGTAACTATTCACTGAATAGGTTCTTGATATTCTAAGCAGTGAATTCATATTATCCGGATAGTCGCGATATGCTGAGAAGTATCCCTCATGATGTAGAATAAATGTGATTAATTAATTAATCATATTTAATAAATTAGAGAATTTATATAAATAATGATAAAATAGTTTTATTATTATTTATTTCTACTACCGGCTTAATATTGAACCTACAGGGTCACACCATAAAAAGAGAATGATTTAATGGTGGAGGAATTAATTAATAATGGCTAATAATTATTTATTTGTGAAATAAATAATTAATTGGAAAATTTAATAATTGATTAAATGAGATTTAATTGATTATAAATTAATTAAGAAAAGTTCTTAATATTATTAATTAAAGGATTTAATTTTTGGAAATTAAATCAAGAGAGAGAATTATTTCTAAAGTGTTTAGAAAAAGGATTAATGATTAAAAGGTGTTTTAATTATTAATGAGAATAATAAATGGGATAATAATAATATTTATGGGAAAATTTCAGCTGAAAATTTTGTCTATAAATACACTATTATAGACCCTATTTTATTCTAACCCACATCGGAACCCGAAAACCCAAAAAGTTTGGAAAACCCAATTCTCTCCACCTCCTTCCTCCTCCTTAACATTGTTTTCTTGGTGGATACCGGTGGAGTGCTTCACACTTGAGGAGCAACTGCTAAGGATCTCTGATCGTTGTCTCTGAATTAATTTAAAAGGTTAGATTCGATCCCTCGAATTTTTATTCATGATCTGTATGCTTTTATTTGGATTTTGTATGTGTAAAAGTGTTTTGCCATGCCCCCGCTGCGTTAAAAATCCAATAAAAGTCTGATGCATCAGAACAAAACTAGGCAGATTTAGAAAAAGAACCTGAAACCATTCCAAGTTCATTTACCAATCTTGTGAAAGTGGCTTCACACAATGGTTTTGTGAAGATATCTGCTAGTTGTTGATCTGTTGGAACAAAGTGCAATTCCACTGTACCTTCATCCACATGTTCCCTTATGAAGTGGTACCTGATGCTGATGTGCTTTGTCATAGAGTGTTGAACTGGATTACCTATCATAGCAATAGCACTTTGATTATCACAGTAAATAGGGATTTTGAAATATGTTAACCCATAATCCAGTAACTGATTCTTCATCCAAAGAATTTGTGCACAACAGCTTCCTGCAGCAATATACTCTGCTTCTCCAGTTGATGTGGAAATTGACTTTTGTTTCTTGCTGAACCAAGAAACCAATCTGCCTCCAAGGAATTAGCAACTTCCACTTGTGCTTTTCCTGTCAATTTTGCAACCTGCAAAATCTGCATCTGAGTAACCTATTAGTTTAAAATCTGATTCTCTAGGATACCACAATCCCAGATCAGCTGTTCCTTTAAGATACTTAAAAATTCTTTTCACAGCTGTTAAGTGAGGTTCTCTTGGATCTGCTTGAAATCTTGCACAAAGACAGGTAGCATACATGATATCAGGTCTACTAGCAGTTAGATAGAGTAGAGAGCCAATCATACCTCTGTAATCAGTAATATCTACTGATTTACCAGTATCCTTATCCAGTTTTGTTGCAGTGGCCATGGGAGTGGATGCACTTGAACAATCTTGCATTCCAAATTTCTTCAGCAAGTTTCTGGTGTACTTAGTTTGACAAATAAAAGTGCCTTCTTCATTCTGCTTGACTTGAAGGCCCAGAAAATAGCTAAGTTCCCCCATCATACTCATCTGATATCTTGACTGCATCAGGTTGGCAAACTTCTTGCAAAGTCTTTCATTTGTAGACCCAAAAATGATATCATCAACATAAATCTGGACCAGAAGTAAGTCCTTTCCATGGTTGAGGTAGAACAGTGTTTTGTCTATTGTTCCTCTGTTGAATCCACTTTCCAGAAGAAACTGAGCTAAAGTCTCATACCATGCTCTAGGAGCTTGCTTAAGTCCATAAAGTGCTTTATCAAGCCTGTAGACATAATCTGGATGTTTGGAATCTACAAAGCCTGGAGGTTGTTCAACATATACTTCCTCCTCCAATTCTCCATTGAGAAAAGCACTTTTCACATCCATTTGAAAGACAGTAAACTTTTTGTGAGCAGCATAAGCCAAAAATATCCTTATGGCTTCTAACCTAGCAACTGGTGCAAATGTTTCATCATAATCAATTCCCTCCTGTTGAGAATATCCTTTTGCAACCAGCCTTGCCTTATTCCTTGTAATTATGCCATCACTGTCAGTTTTGTTTCTGAATACCCACTTTGTACCAACAATAGATCTATTCTTTGGTCTTGGCACTAGGGTCCAGACATTGTTTCTTTCAAATTCATTTAACTCTTCCTGCATTGCTTGCACCCAATTAGCATCTTGAAGAGCTTCTTCCACTTTCTTTGGCTCAGTCTGAGAGAGAAAAGAATTGTAAAGACATTCATTTGAAGTACCTGTTCTAGTTCTGACACCTGCATCAGGATTTCTAATTATCAAATCAGGTGTATGTGATTTTGTCCACTTCCTTGCAGATGGAAGGTTTTCTTTAGAACTGGATGCTCCCCCATGATCCATGTTGTCTTCATTTTCATTTTCTGATGCTCCCCCTGAAACTATGCTCTCTGAGTTGGATTCCTCAGTATTTAGATTTTCAGTACTATCAGAACTTGGCTTATTAGAACTTGACGAATCAGAACTTGAAGAGCCAGATGTATGTTCTGATGTTTCTTGAGATGTGGTAAGATCTTGAGTATGCTCCCCCTGCATAGGTGTATCTTCCTTTGACGTAGTCACCACAGTTTCAATAACATCAGAGTTTAATCCATCAGAGTTTACAGTATCAGGACTTGGACTGTCAGGATTTTCAGTATCAGAACTTGAGTCTTCATTTTCAAATCTCAGCTGATCATGGTCAATGAAATCTTCAAGACCAGTAATCTTCTTGTCATCAAAAGAGACATTGATAGATTCCATGACCACTTTTGTTCTCAAATTATAGACTCTGAAGGCTTTTGTGGAAAGTGGATATCCAACAAAGATTCCTTCATCAGCTTTTAGATCAAACTTGGATAGCTGTTCAGGATGAGTCTTGAGAACAAAACACTTGCATCCAAATACATGAAAGTACTTCAGATTTGGCTTCTTTTTCTTCACCATCTCATATGGTGTTTTTCCATGCTTGTTAATGAGTGTTGCATTTTGAGTAAAACAAGCAGTCTGCACAGCTTCAGCCCAGAAATAGGTTGGAAGCTTTGATTCTTCAAGCATTGTACGTGCAACTTCAATGAGAGTTCTATTCTTCCTTTCAACAACTCCATTTTGCTGTGGAGTTCCAGGAGCAGAAAATTCCTGCTTTATTCCATGGTTTTTGCAGAACTCTTCCATTATCAAATTCTTGAACTCAGTGCCATTATCACTCCTTAAGATTTTCACAGAATCTTTGACCAATTTATCCAGATATTTGACATGATCAATCAAGATAGATGCAGTTTCACTTTTTGTGTGCAAGAAATACACCCATGTGTATCTGGTGAACTCATCCACTATGACCAACGCATATTTCTTCTTTGCAATAGACATGACATTCATTGGACCAAATAGATCAACATGTAGTAGATGATAAGGCTCAAGAATTGATGATTCAGTCTTGCTCTTAAATGAAGATTTTCTTTGTTTGGCCTTCTAACAAGAATCACAAAGGCCATCAGGAGCAAATACTGACTTTGGCAGTCCTCTCACAAGATCTTTCTTGACCAGTTCATTTATATTGTTAAAATTTAAATGAGAGAGTTTCTTGTGCCAATTCCAGCTTTCTTCAATTGATGCTCAACTCATCAGACAAATTGCAGAACCATCAGTACTTGTTGAAAGCTTAGCTTCATAAATGTTACCACGCCTGTATCCTTTCAGAACAACTTTGCCTTTAGATTTACTCACAATTTCACAGTGTTCTTCAATGAAATCAACAAGATAACCTCTGTCACAGATTTGACTTATACTCAGCAGATTGTGTTTAAGTCCCGAGACCAGAGGTACTTCTTTAATTATGACATTCCCAAGATTGATATTGCCATATCCCAATGTTTTTCCAATATTGCCATCTCCATAAGAAACACTTGGGCCAGCTTTCTCCACAAAATCTGATAGCAGGGCCTTATTTCCAGTCATATGTCCTGAACATCCACTGTCCAGAACTAGAATATTTTTCCTGTTGCCCTGCAATCACAAAGACCACTAATTATTAGTTTTAAGGACCCAGACTTGCTTGGATCCTTTGGCCTTATTAAGTTTGTTAACATTTGCAGCGGATTTAACATCAGAGTTTATGTTAACATTTTTCTTATCAGAACTTACAATATCAGACTTTGAATCAGAATTTACACTAGAAAGAACAATGGAAACTTTCTTCAAAGAAGGTTTTATTTGATAATAATCATAGTACAAACTATGATATTCCTTACAAGTATAAATGGAATGCCATAAACTACCACAATGAAAACAAGGATTTTGTGGTTTGTATCTAACAGACTGACTCTTAACTCCTGATTTTGAAGGTAAGGAGTTAATATTATTATTCTTCCTGCAAAAAGAAGCCAGATGGTTAGAACTTCCACAGTTATGACATATTTTCCTAGGAGCATCAGGAACAGGTTTATAATCATTGCTTTTATTCACACCTTCCTTTCCATTCCTATTTTTCCTAGGTGATTTTACCTTGTTTGCATTCTTAACATCTTTCAGCTTATGCTTAAGCTGCTTCTTTGTCATTAAGCCTATGTTTACTTCAGCTGTCTTTTCCTGTTTTAGTTTGTCAGAAGTTAATTCCTCTTTAACTTCTTATTTCTCATTTTCAGACTTTACAGTTACAAACTTAACAGGTTTTAACTTTGGCTTTTGCTTAACAACAGGCTTAATTTCTTCAGTTCCTTTATCATTCTTATCCTCTCCATAACCTAAGCCCTCTTTCCAGTTTCCACTACTTAGCAAATTTTGAGTTGTTTTGCCAGAGTTAGTCCAAGTCCTGATAATCTCTCTTTCCTTTTCTAACTCAGTTTTTAGAGATTCATTCATTTTTAGCACTTCATCCCTAACATAAAAAGCATCATCTCTATCCTTCTGAGTTTGATGGAACATGACTAACTCTTTTTCTAAGAAATCATTTCTTTTCTTAAAAGCAAGATTTTCAGAAGTTAATCTTTCACATGTTAAAGTTTGATCTCTATAACTAACAAACATGGTTTTAAGATATCTATCATCAGTATGAAAAGCATAAGTAGTCCGAGGTACCTTTGTTTCAGCAGCTTCAGAACTGCTCTCAGCACTTTCTTTATCAGCATTTGCCATCAATTCATAGTTCTCCTCACTTTCAGAGTCTGAGGTGTCTGTCCAGCTTTTCTGCTTTGTGACAAGAGCCTTGCCTTTGTCACCCTTTACCTTCTTGCAATCAGGAGATATGTGGCCTTTCTCACCACAGTTATAGCATTTAACATTAGTATAATCTCCTCTGTCAGACTTTCCTCCTCTGCCTTCAGATCTTCTGAAATTCTTCTTTCCCTTCCTGAACTTCCTGTATGCAATCTTTGTGATTCCTTTCACCATAAGAGCAAACAGCTTCATCATCTCCTCATCAGCATCAGTCTCAGGCAAGCTTTCAGAATCTAAGTCATCATCACTTTCAGAACTTGATGACTCAGTATCAGACTTTATGAAAAGAGCTTTACCCTTGTCTTTCCTTGAGGAAGCTGCTTTGGGGGAATCTTCTTTGGCCTTAAGAGCAACTGTCCTTGACTTTCCTCCTTTCCTCTTGCTTCTTTTTTCCATCTCAAGTTCATGAGTCTTGAGCATTCCATAGATTTCATCAAGAGTTGTTTCATCAAGATTGTAGTTGTCTCTTATTGTCGTTGCCTTCAAATCCCAGCATTCAGGAAGAGCTAACAAGAATTTAAGGTTTGAATCTTCAAGATCATACTCTTTATCAACCAATGACAAATCATTCAAAAGTTTGACAAATCTATCATATAAATCATTCAATGACTCATTAGTCTTTGAGTCAAAATGTTCATACTCTTGAGTGAGTATTGTCTTCCTGTTCTTCTTAATTGTGTCAGTTCCCTGACACCTTGTTTCCAGAGCATCCCATATCTCCTTAGCAGTCTTGCAGTTGATTACCCTGTTTGACATTACATTATCAATGGCACTATGCAGTAAGTGTCGTACCTTAGCATCCTTAGCAATTGATGCTATATCTTCAGCAGTATAATCACTCTTCTCCTTTGGTACGGTCTTTGCTGCTTCACCTGCAACTGTAACAACGAGCTTGGTTGATTTGTGAGGCCCTTCCTTGATTCTATCAAGGTATTCTGGATCTGTTGCTTCCAGGAACATGGTCATCCTTACCTTCCATATGGAATATTCAGATGGTCTCAGTATGGGAACTCTGATAGTCTCATACCGACTTTGAATTTGTGTCTTTGGAGGTTCTTCAGTTTTGGTAGGCTTAGTTGGAGTTTCTGTGTCAGACATGATTGTATTTGGATCTTTAACTGTATGTGTGTCAACAGATTAGCTTTGATACCACTTGTTAGGTCACACACACTGTAGAGGGGGTGAATACAGTGTATAATATAATCAAATCGAACTTTAATATCTTAAGTAACAGAAAACAAACTTTATTGAAACAATAAACTCTGTTACAGTATGGAACTGTTACCTCTCAGTGATGAACAAATATCACGAGAGCTGCCAGGGTTACAATGAATAATCTTCTTGAATATGATAACACTTATAGTGTAAACCCTATGTCTGTGTTTATATACTACACAATTACAAGATAATCGCTAATTGATATGGAATATAATTCTGCTTCCTAAAATATATCAATCAGATATCTTTTCTTCCAAGTATTCCATTCTTCACAGAACTCCTTCTTCATGCATATCTCTTCTTATGTTTATCTCGATCTTCTTTCCTTTAATCAGCTGCTGTCCTTATCTGAACGTCCTTCAGCACTTAAGTTCTGATAT
The DNA here is from genome assembly GCF_009905375.1 of Apium graveolens. Lineage (NCBI taxonomy): Eukaryota > Viridiplantae > Streptophyta > Magnoliopsida > Apiales > Apiaceae > Apium > Apium graveolens. Next base: position 156,077,449 of record NC_133651.1, on the reverse strand, counting down.
CTAACTTCTGATGATTATCTCCTGATAATATAAGTACTGATATCCTTAAGTCCTGACTTCCAGTATAAGTACTGATTAATGGTTAAGTACTGATTTGTCCTGTTAAGTAAGATCTGAAATCTAAATATAAATCATATTAGCCATGACATTATCAAATATATCTAACACTTTATTTAATGACTACCTCTAGTTGTATAACGACAAACAACCTTTCTTTAGGCACCTCTTATTTCTGTAGGACAAAATTATCCGAGCCTTTCATGTGAGAATAAAAGAAAATATTTAGAGAAAAATGAAATTAAAAGAGAGGCAGAATCCTTCCTGGCAAAAGGAGAGGTAGATGAGAGTCAGGATTTAGTAATCCTTGTGAGGAAACTCTAACTATTAAAAGTTATGAGATGTTTGGTGTGAGGAGTAGTGGGACTACTTTAAAAGAATATAGAGATTATGAGTTACTTGTTATATTTTGCAGGTGCACAGTGTGGCGCCCTCCAAACCCGGGTCAAAAGTTTGGGGTCCACAACACATACACAATATATAAACCTGTATAAAAAATATTATTTGCAATGACCCTGCTTTACATAACCACGGATTGTAACAGGTTAAAGTATGAAACAAGCCACAACCTTAACTTTTATTACAACGTACCAAGTCCCAACTAATTTAACTTACAACTGATAATGAAATTATTCTTACAATCTTGCTATCTCACTAACATATAAAGCTCCTGCTAGCTCGATCCAACTCAATCTGGAATTCTAGCTCGCACACTGGGCTGAGGAAACCTCGCTATTAACCATATCATTTTTAACTGTAGAATACATAAAAAGATTCGCAAGAGTGAGCTAACTAGCTCAGCAAGTCATAATAACGATAACTGAGGTTAAACAATGTTCAAATGGAAATGATTAAGAAGAATCAAGTTTCTTGTTAAATAGTCATTAGAATTGGATATTCATTTTTAAATTTTAAAACCAAGGTTAGGCTGCTGATCAGTCACGCACTAACCCCGAGCAAGGCACACAGCTCTGCTCAATAAACTGGATCCAAGGCACACATTGGCCTAATTCAACCACGAATCTGGTCTGACCACGAATCTGGTCCACATAAAGAAAACTATCCAATTCTAAAGCAATTCAATGTGATAAATAATATAACTCAATAAAACAAGATCATAATTAACAGTGATCAAAAATTTGTATAAAGGCATGATACAATTCATGAGTATCAGAAGGGTGTATTAGAGTATGTATAAGAAATGGCCTTCAGCCTGTAAGAGAATCAGGTATTAGATGAACAAAAATTTACAATGTTCTTTGATGTTATACAAAATGGTTGGGGTATAAAAGTTTCTGTATGTTCAAACAATTCGGTTCCAGTGTTTGGTGTTTGATAGTTATATATTTGGAGAGTAGTATCATATTTGTGTGGTTTAGTATCTGGAAATCAACAAGGGATGGTTTATAAAGAATAAATCTTACGGCTCAAAGATCAAATGATGTGATCCGGGTTCAAGGCTGTATGATTCAAAGTACTCGCAATATAAAACATAACTATTTTGAATACTTAACAATATGTCACAAGAGAATTTAGAAATATTTGCAGTATATCTCGAGAAAGGTTTAGAAGTACTTGCCTTATCTTAATTGATGCCAACTTCACTTGGACTTGTCTAATGATTCTACTCAACAACCACTTGTCTGCTTTTCCTATGCCTCGCTTCTGCTCACCGATCACTTGCCGTATTTTCTATATATCGATTCCATTTTCTGATCACCTGCTTCCCTTTCCTGTGCCTTGCTTACTCTGCTAGGCATCATAAGTATCTATTTATATCTATCTCGCATTATTCTAATCGTCACATGGACGTCATAAGGTTTCATCTACCCTTCGTTTCACCCAAATCCGATTTACGGATTGAAAGTTATGGCCAAAACAGCCCAAATAATAAATACATAGGCATATAACACCTCAATCAGATAGCACGTAGCACATAACACGCAAGATATTCAATTAAAATAATTTTTTGAAGAAGATTTGAAGTCAAAATGATTTTTCTGGTATTTAATACGAATTTTTAAACATTTTTCAGAATTAAAACGGGACTCCGAATCATTTATAATTAAATAATAGGGTCCGAATACCCCAATCTGACTTTAAAATTATTTTATAATAATTATCGAGCTTTAAAAATAATTTAAAATAATATTTTAAAGCTCGAAACTATTTTTTGGAATTTTTAAATCAAAAGAAATAATTAAATCCAATTAAATAATCAATTAAAATTAATTAATAACTAATTAATTTAATTAATCAATTAATATTTAAATTAATTGACCAACTAAATAATTGATTACTAACTAAAATTAATTAATTAAATAATTTAGATTTATTTTTGAATTAACAAATAATTTTCAAAATTAAAAATATTGATTTTTGGAATTAAAAATGAATTTTAGAAATTAAAAATAAATTTATAAATTCATTTTAAAAAGAAATAACCAGAAACAGGTTTCATATTTTGAATTAAGGAAAAACTGAATCAAACCCGGGTTGTAACCGGGTCGCAATTCGAGTCACCGAGAACTCAGGCGGGTCGGGAAGAACACCACCGGAATTCTGGGTTTTCCAGAATCCGGCCGGTGAGCCCCAACTCCGGCCGAGTTCCGGTGATTCACAGGCGAGTAAAACAGCACGGTTTCAAGTGTTTTTCAGTCCAATTTTATTCAGTAACATCCCAGCAACTCGTATCAGACCAAAACAAATCTAATCGAAGCATTAAGCTTCGTCTCCGGCGAAAATTAGCAAATCCGGCCACAACTCCGGCTAAGAATCCGATTATGCTCAATACTTTATATACCAAAATGAAGGTAATACACTGTACAATCGATTACTAGCAACCATATAAGCAAACAATCATCAATGAATCCAGAAAAAAATCGAATTGAAATTTTATAAAAACTCAAGAATTCATTTTTACCCAAAACAACATCAAAATCATACAAACTATATACCAAAATGATCCTTGTAATCTCAGGAATGATAAACAAGCATCAAAACATTCAAACAATCCTAATAAATCAAAAACCGAATTTAAGTTAAAATAAATTAATTAATTAAAATTAAGAAATTGAAAAAGAGTTAACCTTATTCGAAGTTTTTATATAGATACGATCGTCTCGTCGAGAGCTTCATTTTGACTATTCATATGCCTCCATCGAATTCCAATAACGTCTTCAACTTCTCGTTTGATTGCGAAGAACACGGTTCGTTTCTCTGAATAATTATGTAATTAACTGTTTAAAAATGATTTTCTGTGCGAAATAAAATACAGTAAGGGCTATTTATAATTACAGAATATTGGTACCCCGTTGGATCATACCGGATATAAAATATTACGTTTATTTGAGAAAACAGATGCAAAACGGTACCGGTTTCGGGATAATTATCCAAATTTGTACATTTTGTACCGCGGTCTTGGTCTCAGCGCCTGGTTACATGTATTACGAGGTGATAATTATAATAGTTTAATAAAAAGATCCCGTTTATCAAAAATACGAGTTTTATTGATTTACCGAAACGAATTTTGTATCAAAAATTGTTCACCGGGACCTGCACAGGACAAACCGTACGCCGGATCGAAAAAGTCAAAACATGGAAAATGCTCGGAACATTGCAATTAGGTTAGAAAGGAGTTCTCGGAAGAGTTTCGGGTTATAAAAACATAAAAACATGAGGTCGGCCGGTTCCCGATTATACAAAATAGTTTATAAATACTCGGAAAAGGAATTTATTAAATCCATAAATTTTCTATAAAATCATAAATCAACATAAAAATTAATAGAAAAATACCATAATTATCTATACTTTATTTTGGACTTATAAAAATTAAAATACTCAAATTATATCTTATTTACATATCCAAACACAGATACCACTTCACAGATAATTCACCAAATATCATATAATAATCACATAATATTTATTTATTAACAAAAATAATTACAAGTCATATCCCGGATATTACACACAGAGTACAAAAGCAATAGCTATTGAACAACAGTCTGTAGTCCCTCGGTTAAACTCTGATGTACCAAGTGCTGATAATCTCCCTAGAGGACTAAGTACTGATACTTTCCTGCAGTCCACTCACCCTATCAATCCATCACCTGTTATTCTCCCTGTGGTTGCTGAAGATGCAGAGGCACAACAGTCCATTCATGAAGATCTATTCATAATAGGGTCACCATAGCACTGTACAGGTACTGAGGTCTTGGAGTTAAATACTGCAGCTCCACCTCACCTGTCTACTATTCTTGAAGATGTGAAGTTAAATGTTGGTGGCATGGAAGTTTCTGAGGCAACTGGATCACATACAACACCAAATTCTGACTCTATCTTAAATATTGAAGCTGGAGTTCAAGTTCATGTTAGTCGCTAAACACGCGCTAATATTACACGCAAGTATACGAGTTCGCAAGTAGTATAAGATATAAATCAAATTCGATCCCACAGAGACTGTATTGGTTAACTAACTAAATTACGCACCTACGCAACGATGTATGGTTATTATTCATGCTAAGACGATAACAAATTGAGGATGTGTATAACTAAGAATTACCCTAACTATTATAACTAAGAGAATAAGATAGACTGAGTTAATATATATGATAGACATGGGATTCTAACTTCATTAAATACTTCATTCAATAGCCTTATTATTCTCAACCTTAGCTTGCAATGGTGATGACACTAATCAGACAACACGAAATTGATAAACGCCAACTTTCATTGCACGGATACCATTCTACCAGACATCCACAAAAGAGATAGAAGCTGAATAGACACCAATTATATTGAGACCCTATATGTCTATAGAATTTGACAACATAACGGTTTAAGGACAAGTTATCTATCTTGATTACATAGGGCAAGTAAGATGGGTAAAATTACCTACAAATCATGCATACAATACATGAACCTATGCTAGCATGGAAAGTTCTAAATCCTTATATTCACTTTCGCTTCATTAAGAATTAACACACTATTTTATAAGTTCGCGACGCTCATAAGACGAATACGCACAACCAATACTATGATATCATACAATCACCACATACTAAAGCATCAAACAAATTAACTAAATAAATCCATGAATAAATCCGCTAGAACCCTACGATAACGATTAGCCCATAATCGAACTCATCGCCAACGTGGGTTCCAATAAAAACATGATATGGCAAACGTAGTCTTTATACGAATAAATAAACCAAAGTACATACAAGAATATATGTTCAAAAAATAAGAAACAAGCATCCAAATTACAACTCAAACAAAGATTCACAAGAATAAACTAGATCATCTTCGCCTTTGTTGAATTATGCCAAAAGATCTCTTGCCGTCTTCTCCTTCCTTGATGTCTTCAAAACTCTGAATCTCTGAATATATCTTTATATCTCCCTAAAAAATGACCTAAGTTATGTTTATATAGCAGTCCATGCAACCCAGGAGTCCAGAATTCGAATTGCACAAGAATTAGGATTTTTAACTCCCGACCTAGCGCGGCCGCGCGCTTCACCAGCGCGGGGGCGCTGACTTTTGGTTCCCTGACACGGTCGCGTGCAACATTAGCGCGGGCGCGCCGACCTTCTGCCAAAAACTTTATTTTTTCCTTCTTTATTCCTTGCATCTTCGAGCCAATCTTTCAAGCTTTTATTCCAACACGTCCTAAACACCATATTAGCATCAAAACAATGCTAATTCACCTGATTCTCAAAGTAATGACTGAAATGCAAAAACACTTGAATATACGTTAAAATATAAATAACTTGAGTACAAATACACAAACTCAAAGCTTATTAGAGCATAAATAGGTGTCATAAATGCCACTAAACAGTTCAGCAGATAATTCAGGAACCAGTTGCTGATGAAGAATCTGTTCATGAGACAGAGTCGGATGATCGGGATAACAACAATGCAATTCTAAATTCTGATGAAAATCTAGATCAACTCTTTTTCCCTGAAGACATTCCTACCCATGTGAGGCAACAGAAGTTAAAAGAGTTGGATGCTAAGCATGCAAAGGAGTTCTTTGATGAAGTTTGGAATACAAAATGGAAGGATGATTCTTGTCCTAAATCTAATATCAATGTTGTTAAGCATTTGGAAACAGCTGAACAAACTATTCAGAATCCTGATATACTGAATCATCTTAAAGCATCCACACTGTTGATGAGATCCCTACAGACAGCTCAAGAATCTACTACTTCTCAAATCAGTCAAATAAGAGATTCTTTTATTACTACAAAGCTGACCATTAATAAGAAAATTCAAAAGCAGAGTGCACCTATTGTTGATAGACAGACTCAAATTGAAGTCAATCAGGCTAGATTGGAGGAACATCAGAAGATAATATTCCTTCAACTACTTCCCCCAAACTTAAAATGTTCACTGTCCTCAGTGAAGGTAATAGTAAGGAATTAGGCATACCTACTCAGAATCAGAATCATCACCCTCAACGGGTGGAATATCATGTGTGTCCGGAGGTGGATACACGGAATCCTCACCAAAAACTGGCCACTGGAATTCAACTCCCGTAGCTCTAAATGCAGTCCCAAGTGCCTCGGTGAGATCGCGTGCAAACTGACTGTGGATGTCGTGCATCGCATCCATCCTCCGTGCAAGACGCCTATACTGCGTCGAACTCAAACCAGCTCCCATATCTGCTCCTGCTGCGATGGTCCCCCTTCATCTCCTAACTAAGATCTCCATGCAGTCCTGCTCGCCTGACCAGCAGCTGGCCTCCCACCAGGTAGGTAGTTAAAAGAATATCCAAGCCCCTTCAGATCGGGAATGCCTCCATCCAATTCCTACATCGTAGCCAAAGTAGTGCTATCGATTGGAGCACTCGGAATCTGTAACTGCTCATGTGCGGGCTAATGCACACCAACTGCCACACACAACTTTGTCACCATAGATGCATATGGAATAGACCCCGTAGTGCTTCCCCTCAAAAACCTCAAAATACCCTGGTAGATAACCATCCCCAAATCAATGTAATCTCCCTGCAGAATGCCCCACAACAGCCGTGCACGCTCAACAGTAACCTCATCCACATGCGAAGATGGCATGATATTAGCACATATAAAAGCGTTCCTAGCACGGAAAAATCTGTTCATACAAGAAGCAGGGAATGTGGCATAATCAGTTGTACCCCACTTGAATTTCCACTGCATCTTAGGCACACAAAGAGTAGTAACAATCAAATCCAAGTCAAAATCCTCTAGAGTCTAATCATTCCAAATAGCTTGACCGGCCTTTTTCGCTGGCTAATTAATTACCCTCCTTATCGCTCCAACACTATACTCCACCTTCATCCCCTACCCACTATGGAACCATTCTTCTGCGCCCTAGCATTAACATAAAACTCCCGCACAACACTCATAGGCACAACAGCGGGTTCCTCACAAAAAGAAACCTAACCCATCTCCTGAATCATCTCTAACAGCTGACCATCCTTCCCTGATGGCATAAAACGTCTCTCCTTAGCAATAGGCTTCGCGAGAAGCCTCGTGTACTCATCCTCAGCCTCAGAAGTAGAAAACCTGGGCATCACACCACTCGCATTAGAAGAATCGGTGGCGCTGCTTCTAACTTGAGTTCTCTATCTTTTGGGTGCCATCAGATTAAAAAAGAGTGAATAAAAGCTTACGTGTTTAGAGAGAATTTGTGTTTGAGAGTTTGTGAATTGGTGGAGAAGTTGTGTATAAGTGTATGTATTTATAGGTGGAGGGGTGTGAATTTGATAAGGAATAGAAGTGGGATTGATTATGGGAATCGTGGCAATAATGGAATTGATTGGGAGAGGGAATTATGGGGTGTCGAAGAGTAAAAATCGGGTTAAAATTGATTTTGGAATTAAAATCCCGATTTTCTCTAATAAAAATGTTGTATTTATTTATTTTTTTCGAACAGGGACCGGCGCGCTGAGACGGCGCGGGCGCGCGCTGAGACGGCGCGGACGCGCTTAACTTCTGGAAAACCGGCACGGCCGCGCGCTAGAACAGCGCGGGCGCACGTGGCTACTGAAAAACGGCACGGCCGCGCACTTGGTCAACGCGGGCGCGCCCAGCTTCTGTAGTTGGCCCATAAATTTTTTTCTTTTTCTGATTTTTTTGTGATTTTTTCCTTTCTTCTTGCTTCCTCTACATACGAATGTACAACATACTTGGGTTGCCTCCCAAGAAGCGCTTCTTTTACGTCGCTAGCTCGACGTAGAATCTCGAGATCAAGTGGACAATAAAACGGCACTAACCACCTCAAGGTGTGCCGTATCACCATAATAATGCTTCAATCGTCGACCATTTACCTTGAATGCTTGGCCCGGATCATTCTAAAAAATTTCCACCGCTCCATGTGGAAACACAATTTTGACAATAAAAGGACCTGACCATCTTGACTTCAACTTTTCAGGAAAAAGACAGAGACGAGAGTTAAATAAAAGCACTTGTTGCCCCGACACAAATTTCTTGAGCACTAGACCCCTATCGTGCCACCTCTTGACTTTATCCTTGTACATTTTGTTGTTCTCATAAGCTTGAAGTCAAAATTCATCAAGTTCGTTCAATTGAAGCATCCTTTTCTTTCCAGCTGCATCCAAGTCTAGATTCAATTTCTTTAAAGCCCAATAAGCTTTATGCTCGAGCTCCACCGGCAAATGACACCCCTTACCATAAACCAACTGAAATGGCGACATTCCCAATGGAGTTTTATATGCTGTTTTATACGCCCAAACAGCTTCATCAAGCTTTAAAGACCAATCATTCCTTGATAGACACACTACTTTCTCTAAAATGTGCTTAATTTCTCTGTTAGATACCTCAGCTTGACCATTTGTTTGAGGATGATAAGCCGTAGCAATGCGTTGATTCACATTATACCTTTTCATCCTACAAGTAAACTTGTAATTGCAAAAATGTGACCCCTCATCACTGATTATGACTCTTGGGGTTCCAAACTTTGTGAATATCTGCTTGTGAAGAAAATTAAGCACCACTTTCGCATCATTCGTTGGCAACGCCTTAACTTCAACCCATTTTGACACATAATCAACCAACAACAGGATATATTGATTGTTGCAAGATGAGACAAATGGCCCCATGAAGTCAATTCCCCAAACATCGAAGACCTCAACCTCGAGAAGCACATTAAGAGGCATCTCATCCTTCTTAGACATATTACCCACTTGTTGACATCGATCACATTTCAAAATGAACTGATGAGCATATTTAAACAATGTTGGCCAAAAGAAACCTACTTGAAGAACCCAGGCTGCTATCTTTTCTCCACCATAGTGTCCTCCATAAGCCGTTGAGTGGAAATCTCGCAAGGTCCCCCCCGTTTCGCTGTAAGGAATACATCTCCTGATGATTTGGTCAGCTCCTTGTCTAAAAAGAAATGGCTCATCCCACATATAGCACTTCACTTCATATAGAAACTTCTTCCTTTGAGCATAAGATAGGTTGGGAGGCATGATGTTACTAACAAGGTAGTTCACAATGTCTGCAAACCACGGATCTTCTTCTTACACTCCAAACAGCTGCTCTTCGGGAAAAGACTCATTTATCAATGTCTTATCCAATGAAGTAGCATTAGGATTCTCTAAACGCGAGAGATGATCAACAACTTAATTTTCAGTTCCTTTTCTGTCCTTCATCTCTAGTTCAAATTCTTGGAGCAAAAGAACCAATCGAATCAATCTAGGCTTAGAGTCCTTCTTCGAGACAAGATATCGAATGGTGGCGTGATCCGTGAAAACTGTCACCTTAGTCCCAAGTAGATAAGATTGAAATTTCTAAAAACCATAGATAATAGCTAAAAGTTCTTTCTCCGTAGTAGTATAATTCAGTTGAGCATCATTTATAGTCTTACTAGCATAGTAGACCACATGAAATATGTTGTTCTTCCTCTGCCCAAGAACTGATCCAACTGCATAATTACTTGCATCACACATCATCTCAAAAGGCTCATTCCAATTAGGTGTGGTTATGACAGGTACCGTGATTAGACTCTTCTTCAATGTCTCAAATGATGCAAGGCACTCGTCATCAAATTTAAAAGGAACATATTTCTCTAGTAAACTACACAATGGCTTTGAAATTTTCGAGAAGTCTTTGATGAAACGCCTGTAGAAACCCGCGTGACCAAGAAAACTGCGAATTTCTTTGACAGAAATAGGAGGGGGAAGATTCTCAATGACCCCCACCTTGGCCTTATCCACCGCAAGACCCTTACTAGAAACCTTGTGCCCGAGAATGATGCCCTGACGCACCATGAAGTGACATTTCTCCCAATTGAGAACCAGATTGGTCTCAATGCACCTTTTAAGAACATGTCCGAGATTTTACAAGCATTCATCAAAAGAATCGCCAAAGACTGAGAAGTCGGCAATGAACACATCCACATTCTGGCCAATTATGTCAGAAAAGATGGCCATCATACATCGTTGAAATGTGGCTGGTGCACCACACAGACCAAAAGAAACTCCTCTAAAGGCGAACGTACCGAATGGACAAGTGAAGGTAGTTTTCTCTTGATCTTCTGGAGCGATACAAATCTGATTATAACCCGAATATCCATCCAGAAGATAATAATACTCATGACCAGCCAACCTGTCAAGCATCTGATCAATGAAGGGTAAGGGAAAGTGATCCTTCCTAGTGGCCTTGTTTAGCTTCATGTAGTCCATACAGACTCTCCACCCCGTGACTGTTTGTGTAGGGATAATCTCATTCTTCTCATTTGCTACCACAGTAATACCCCCTTTCTTTGGTACACATTGAACAGGGCTTACCCATGAACTGTCAGAGATAGGATAAATGATCCATGCATGTAGCCTCTTCAGAATTTCCTTCTTTACTACTTCCTTCATGATTGGATTAAGTCTTCTTTGCTGCTCGACTATAGGTTTGCTACCTTCTTCCAACAGAATTTTATGCATGCAGTAAGAAGGGCTAATTCCCTTGATATCTGCTATAGTCCATCCAATTTCCGATTTGAACTCTCTCAGAATTCTCAAAAGCTTTTCCTTATCGCTACCTGAAAGGTCAGATGCAATAATGACAGGCAGAGTAGATGCATCACCTAAAAAAGCATACCTTAAATGTTCAGGTAAAGGCTTAAGCTCACGAGTAGGAGCTTCCTCAATAGAAGGCTTGAGGCGTTTAGGAGCTTTGTTCAATTCCTCCATTCTAAAAGATTCAAAAGGCATATCAATCTTCCTTTTCCAGGGAGAAGCATTCAAATATTGCGATTGCTCATCACCTTCGTCATCTTCGCTATCTGAATTTCCCAACAAGGCTTTTTCTAAGGCATCATACCTTAGCAATTGATCGAGTTCCGATGTGACCACCGAATCGACCAACTCGACTTTTAAGCACTCCTCATTATAAGTAGGAAATTTCAAAGCATTGAACACATTGAAAGTTACATCCTGATCCAACACTCGCATTGTAAGCTCACCCTTCTGCACATCAATCAAGGTTCGGCCAGTTGCCAAGAAAAGTCTTCCCAAGATTATGGGAATCTTCTTATCCTCCTCGAAATAAAGAATAACGAAATCAGCAGGGAAGATGATTTTATCCACCTTGACCAAGACATCCTCCACAATACCTCTCGGATATGTAATAGAACAGTCGGCCAATTACAAGGTCATGTAAGTTGTTTTGCGATCAGGTAAGTCCAATTGCGTGAAGATTGAAAAATGCATCAGATTGATGCTAGCTCCCAAGTCACATAAGCATCTGTCAAAAGACACTTTCCCAATAGTACATGGAATAGTAAAGCTTCCTGGATCCTTAAGCTTCGGAGGCAACTTCTGCTGCAGTACAGCACTGCATTCCTCCGTGAGAGCGACAATTTTTAAATCATCTAGCTTCACCTTTCGAGAGAGAATACCTTTCATAAACCTTGCATAACTAGGCATCTGCTCGAAAGCCTCGGCGAAAGGTATGTTGATATGAAGTTTCTTGAACACCTCCAGAAACTTCTCAAATTGCTTGTCAAGCTTTTTCTTCTACAGCCGCTTAGGAAAAGGCGGTGGAGGATAGATTTGTTTCTCCCCTGTATTACCCTCAGACGGAGTGTACTCAACAGTAATTTTCCTTGGTTCCACTTCTTCATCCTGCTGTTTTGCTTCTTTCTCAGCCCCAGCCTCTTCAGTTAACTCTTGAGTTTGTTCGGGATTCGCAACCTTCCTAGACCTCAAAGTGATTGCCTTTACCTACTCCTTAGCTTCCCTCTTTCCTGGCACTTCAGTATCACTAGGAAATGTACCAGGTTGACGATTTAGCAAGGCATTGGCAATTTGCCCAATTTGATTTTCCAAGGTATTGATAGAAACAGCTTGGCTCTTGCACATAAGCTTCAACTTCTCTAATTCAGATTTTTCATTAGCTTGCTGCAGCTGGAGTTGTTGTTGTTAGTCCCTAACAATGCAACAAGAATTACGGAAGGGGGGTTGAATGAAATTCTTGAAACTTTTTCACAAAAATATAAAATGTTCTATCTTAATAATATATAATTGTGTGAATTGATTTGCAAATTGCGGAATAATATTTTGGAATGAATCAAGACACAAGTAATTAAAAACACAAGTCTTTAAAAACTTTCTGGTAGATTAGAATGTATCCACTAGAGATATATATTATATCAAGAGAACTCTGTGTAGCAATTAGCTCACAGCTGCTTACAAATTTGAACAACTAAGTTTACAGAGAAATGCTAAAAATACAGCATACAAATGTTTCTCTAATAATAATAATAATAATCTTGCTCAGTTGCTTGTTGTTCTATTTGCTATTTCTTGGTTTATATAACACCAAGAATACAAAGTAATAAGACAAGATAATAAAATAAAAACTATCAAGTCTAATACTGTGCTACTTCATTACTCTATTCCAGCATCTTTGAATATCTTCATAATAGCATGGAAATGGCAATGCTTCTTTGTTCTCTAAAACCCAGTTGAATAGGCTTCCACATTCCATTTGCATACACTCGACGTATGTGATTGTGTTGTCACTGTCAACAGATGTTTGAATTCTTTATCCGTCGGGTTCATGATCATCCGTCGGGTTGCCTTGTTGATCATCCGTCGAGTGGCATTGTTGTTTATCCGTCGGGTAGCTATCTGGCACTTGACTTCATTTCATTTATGCATAATTACAAGACATCATCTATGTACAATTAATCAACCTATCTGGTACTTGACTTCATTTCATTTATGCATAGTTAAAGTCAACATGACTCGAGTACTACTACAGAATCTAAACAATGTGTATATAGAAATGTGCTACAGACTTATTGTTACAGAAGCTACTCACTCGATGGATAATAAATCATCATCCGTCGGGACTATATTGAGTCATCCGTCGGGACTATAATCCTTATCCGTCGAGCGCTACATTTTTCACTAAGTAAAATCTACCAATGTGTTTTGTTAATGAAATCATCAAGTTCACAACATATCCACAACAATCTCCCCAAATTTATGTCTACTGGAATTATAGCCATAAATTAAGAGAAACTTGATGATAACAAAACACCCTAAAAATTACAACTTGAAAGTAAGTAGATAAAACTGTAAAGTGCTTCAATTAACGAAATGTACAAAGATTTGCTCACAGTCATTTTCAAGGTGCTACTCTAGCCTGAGCTGATTAGTCTATTTCCTTGAAGATCTGGATCTCTTTCCAAGCTTTCTGTTGTTTTCTTCTATCTGATTTTGGAGTTGTCTGTGGAATTTCAGTTCATCAGATTCTGAGAGATTTAGCTTTTCTTGCATTTCCAAAAGAGTCTCATTGCTACAGATGCTCAACTGGTCTTCTAATCTGAAAAATCTTCTCACTCCTTTGTCATCCATGAACTCCATCAGCCAGTAGGGCCTTAGATGCACTCTTCTCCCTGTGTAAGGAATAATTAGAGTCTTTGGGAGTGCATCTTTAGCTCTAATACCCCTCAGTTCTTCAATCTTCTTTAGAACCAGTCTTCTTGCAGTTACATTGAATCCAAAGTTCTTCTTGAATGATGAATAAACCTTTATCAATACAGCTTGGCTTTCTTGAATGATCCTGTGAAGTGGCCATTGAATCTCCTTTCCTCCCTTGTAATTGAAAACTAACCTTTCAGGTAGAATCCTGTAGGCATCAATCCCTCTCACTTCTTCTAGTTCCTCTAGATAGAGATTTAGATTAGAGAATTCCTTGATGTCACACAAGTACATGTAATCTCCCTTGTTGACTTTGGATTGTGCTTTAGTTAGAGATTTGGATTTGAGAGGTGACAACTTCACTTTCTTGACTGCTCTTGACTTTATTCTTTTTGGCTTGCTGAGGACTGGCAAATTGAAGTCAGGAATTGGTAGACTTTCCCAGTCTATTGGTTCATCCTTAGGCACAATAGGTTCACCATGAATGTTCCTGTAAGGATCCACCACTTTAATGTCTTCAAATACCATAGAGGGTTTTGATGCTTGAGTTGTAGTTGGAGTGGATTCCTTGGAAAACTGATCATCCAATTCCATATCAACAAAGTCCAATTTCCTTTTGGTTCTTTTGGCCAATTCCTTGTATATTTGAGGTTTCTTCTGTTGTGGTTCAACTTGCTTATTTGGATCTTGAGATTCAGTGATTTCAGATGACTGAGCAGGAATTTGTTGTGTTGGTTTCACAGATTGTAGCCTGACCAAGATAGCAGCTTGCTCTTTCTTTTGTTTAGCCTTTTTAGCATCTAGAGCAGCTTGCTTCTTTTCTTGCTTCAATCTTGCCTTTTCTTCTCTCTTTGCTTGAGCAAATTGAGGATGTCCAGCCATCACACAAATTTCTTTCCCATTCCTGAAAACTTTAGAAATTCTCCTTTTTAAGGCTGAATCAGCTGGATCCTTGTAGAAGGCAATTGACCTTGACAACAGTTTCTTCTCATCAGGCTTAGGTGTCTCATACACTGTATCCAAAGGGTTCTTTAATGATGATTTTGGATAGTTCACCCTTGGCTTTAGAATTATTTCAGCCTTTGGAGATTTGATGCAAGATGGCTGTCCCCTTTCCAGATAGTTCATGCTCATTTTATTCACAGAGATTTTCCTGACTTGAGAGTGATGAATGGCTGACTTTTCTGGCTTCTTTACTAGCCCAAACTTCTTTTGAATGTCCTCATCAATTTTCTCCCAGTTGATTGGACTCAACTATTTCTTTTCAGTTGCTCTTATATTGGCTGCTGCTTCATTTATCAGATCAGTGCTGTCTGTAACTAGTGGCTTGGTGAAAGCAATTGTAGGCACAATTACTTTACCGATTTGAATGTTAAGCTGTTTCTCCCCCTCACTTGGTCCTTTCTCCCCCTTTTTGTTATCATCAAGTTGAGTAGAGGAGGAGGTTTGTGCAGCCACCAGTTTCTGAAGCAAGTCTGTCTGTTGAGCTTGATGCAGATGAATTGCTGTAAGAGATGCTTCCATAGCTGTCATCCTTGTATCCAAGGCATCTATCTTTGTGGCAAGATCAAAATTTTTCCTGAGTTGTCTCTTAATATCAAGCATTGTAGCTTCTGGAAGCTTAGAGTACATTTTGTCAGAAATAGCCTTCTTCATCTCATCAATATCTCCTTTGATGGTGTTGAAATCTCTAGCATGTTGGAAGCCTTGAATTTGTTATAGTTGCAGAGAAGCAAGATGTGCTTGAAGGAGCTTCTTGGTGTTGGCATTTGTGGTGGTTTGAAGAGCAGAATTTGTCTGATTTGTGAGTTGAATCAGGGTTGTCTTGAAGTAGTGTTCATCACAATGCTTTGAAAATGCCCATTATGGCATGCCTGATCTTGAGCTAGAACCTACTTCTCCTCTATATCCAATGGCTCTTCTTCACTATCTCCACCTTCATCGCCAAAGAAATTTGTTGAACCACCAGTCTCATAATCAACATCACCAGTTGTAGAGGGCAAATCTGTGATGGCATCCTTAGCCTTTAGCATTGACTGTGTGGTATGCACCAAGTTAAGCATCCTTTCTGCATTGTCATTGCCCTGTTCAGCTAGAAGTTGATAAGCTGAAACAGGGTGAGTAAATATCTCAGCATCAAGGGAGGTGGAATCTATAACAGCTTGAGGTTGCTGAGATAGTCCCTCCCTGTCTACATCCTGGACATCCATTAACTCACTTGCAATGACATCCATCCTTATAGCTCCTGTACTTGCATTTCTCTCATGTTCTCTCTTTTGTTACATCAAGGTCTCACCTTGGCTCCCCACCCTCACACCCTCACCTTCACCATCTAAGGTGGGACTCCTCTCACTCTCTTTTGCCAATCCTGAAGAACTGGATTGCTTATTTTCACTTTTTTTCTCTCCTTTTTCCTGGGAGCAACCCAGACTCTCACTCATAACACTCTCATCCCTCAATCCTAAGAGTGACTGTACTACCACTAAGTCTTCTGCACTTAAGATAATTGATAAAATTTTAAGCTGTGCAGAGACGCTCGACGGATGAGGGATATCCGTCGGGTTAGCACTTTGACTATCCGACGGATAACTGCTGTTAAGCTTATCCATCGGGATATAATCACTACTGGACGGATGAACAATATCCATCGAGAGAGTAGGAATAAATGAGTTAGGAGTGGAAACTATTATGGACTCTGTGCAAATTGATGAAAATTTTGGCACAGATGTCTCAACAGTTCCTGAAAGAATTGGCAAGTGAGCCAACAAATCATCTAAAAGATGATGCTCACTTGCACTAGATTTTGGCTTCCCAACAGAGTTAAAGAAGGGGAATCAGGAATTGATGTGTTGATCATATCCACATCCAGAGAGTTTGTGGGAGAATTTGGTGTTTGGGGTGCTTCTATAACTAAAGATTTTGGATGTGACTCCACATTTATTGGAGCCACATCAAGCTGACTTTAAGAAGGTGCAGTGACTGTGTCTTTAACACCAGTTTGCACAGTGTGTGAATCCTGTGCATCCCCAAAGGTTTTTAATTTCTTCTTTCTGGCATAAGTTTGGGGTGAGGTAGTGTCCCTTACCCTTTTGGCATGTGCTCTTGGCTGAGAGCTTTGTTCAATAGCCACATCCTTTTGGGAGGATGTAGCTAGAAATGAGCTTTTATCCTTTTTAAGCACTGCAGTTTGTTGGGAAACTGCAGTGTGGCTAGGCTGAAAAATGTTCACCTCTCCAACCTTATCCTTAGGGTTTCTTTTATGTTCACCCTGTCCCTTACCTACCTTACCCACCTTCACACTCCCCTCTTTGGGTTTGGTGGATTTTACAACTGGCATCTTTTGAGAGGTACCAGAGGGGGCTTTCTTTGATTTGGATTTTGAAATTTTTGATGGTTTAGTAGCTTGGGTAGGCAACTATTGGGTCATTGACACAGTTTCCATAGCTACACTAGAATTCAAAGAAATCTTTGAGGTTGGAAGAGTAGGGACAGATGAACTTACCTCACTTACCTGAGGTGCTTCCATTACAGGGAAATAGAAGAGTGGCACCTCCTTGTGATGGTTTGCCCTGTTTAAATCTGCAATAATTCTTCTCTCTTGAACCTAACAATCTAATTTGTTGTTTGGGTTCTCAAGCACAATTTCCTCAGAGAGATGGTTAGCTAGCATCATGAAAAATCTAGCATAGTAAACATTTTTACCCCTCTTATTTAACTCCCCTAATTTAAACCCCAACTCAAATAACACAAGATCACTAAAATTAAAGAAGTTATCTATAACTAGCATGTAAAGCATGTTAAGCATAGAAATATTGACAGAATCAAAATTACTGATTTTACCAGAAAAGACCTTGGTAACTACATCACACATGAAACTCCATTCTTTCCTAAGACCCAACCTCCTAATATCACTTAACTTAGAAGTAGATAGTGCATAGTTCATGAAATTAAGCATATTAACAATATCAGTATCTGTGTGTGGTGAGGTCACAGTATTATCAGGAATTTTGAAACATGCTTTAATAACATCACTATTGATACAGAATTCCTTACCTTAAATAGTGAGTGTGATGTTCTTATCAGTAGAGTTGTATGTAGCAGTCATCCACATCTCTTCAACAACCTCACAGAAGATGGTGGGTGATTCTAGCATTGCATAACTGAGTTTGCAGTTCTTCACAAAATCCATCATTTTGTGGTAGTCATTTGAATGTTGAATCCCCTTGTTTACTAGAGCCGTGAAGTTGTTTTTCTCATAGATGTATCCAGTTTGTGACATGATCTTGACTACTGGTGTCATTGTTAGAGAGTGGAAATTGCAGAGATAGAGATGGTAGTTGCTTTAGAGAAAGAGAGAATTTAGAGCAGATGATTTGAGAATGATAAAAGAAAAGCAATGACAATGAATTATGCTTTTATACTGTCTCAAAAATAACTGTTAAAAATAATAAAGTGAAATAAAGTAACCAATAAGAATTGCCCAAAATAGCCGTTTAAAAATAAACTGTAAAAATTCCTTCAATTATCCGTCGTGTTATACTTATAAGCTGTAAGTATACTCGATGAATAAAGTTCAGAGAATTAACGGCTAAGATTCAGACAATTCGACGGATGAGGATAAATCAGTTATCCGTCCAGTCATAAAATATTCCAGAAAAATAATTGATTTTATTAATAAAAAAAGGTATACCGACGGATGATCAAACTCGATGGATAACGATCATCCGTCGAGATGTAAATTTTGACTTAGCCAAAATTTCATCCAAGACTGATAATTCAATTAAATTTCTGGCTGCATTACAACTTGCAAATTATCTGAAAAGATTTAAGATTAATTTAGCATACCTAATTCACTTACCAACCTTGAAAAGGTGGATTCATCTAGTGTCTTGGTAAAGATATCTGCAAGCTTCTTTTCACTTGGAACAAAATGTAGTTCCACAGTACCATTCATTACATGTTCCCTTATGAAGTGGTACTTGATGTCTATGTGCTTTGTCCTTGAATGCTGTACTGGATTTTCAGTTATGACAATTGCACTTGTGTTATCACAGAAAATGGGAATTTTGTAATATCCGGGATATATCGTGTAATCATTTTTGCTATTAAATAATTATTATGTGTGTTCAGTATCTATTCTGTGAGATAATTGTTAAGTGTTATCTGTACTTGGATATTCAAAAATATTAAATGAGTATTTTAATTTTTATATGTCCAAAATAAAATATAGATAATTGTCATATCTTCCTAATTATTTTGATGTTGATTTATGAATTTATAAGAATCATATGAAATTTCTAAAATCTTTTTCCGGGTAATTAAAATCTATTTTATAAAAACGGAAACCAACCGACGTCACCCGTTGTTACGTTTTTGGAACCCGAAACTCCTCCGAGAACTCCTTCCCAACCTAATTATAATATTCCGAGCATATTCCATATTTCGACTTTTTTGATCCGGCGTACGGTTTGTTCTACGCGGGTCCCGGCGCAACATTTTCGATACAATATTCATCTCGGTAAATCAATAAAACCCGTATTTTTGATAAACGGGAGCTTTTTATTCAACTATCCCAATTATCACTTCGTAATACGTGTAACCAGGCGCTGAGACCAAGACCGCAATACAAATTGTACTGGTTTGGATAATTATCCCGAAAACCGATACCGTTTGGATCAGTTTTTATAAATAAACATACCGTTTTGATCCAACGGGATACTAATTTTCCATAAATATAAATAGCCTTCTACCGTATTTTATTTCATATCAAAATCATTTGCAGACAGATAAATATATAATTTTACAGAGAAAAATCATATATTCATAAACTGTTCCAAGAATCAAATCAACTTTTGAAGTTGTTATTGATCTTTGTTTGAAAAGCTCGAGTACTAGATTTGAAGGTCTTGAAAAGCTCTATCAGAATCTGTAATTCATATACCTACAGAATCAAAGGTTTATTTTCTGGAAATTTATTTATTTTTGAATTTATTTTATTAAAAATATGAATTTTTGTTCGGATGATTGTTTGTATGATTTGATGATTGCATGTTGTAGAGTTTGTTTCCTGATGATTTTCATATGTCATACGTCTGATTTGGAGTTCAATAACATGCTCAAAAGTGGGTTTAATTTTCGAATTTCAAAATTAGGGTTTTATTAACCCGTATGAATGTTTTCAATTGAAATTTGGGGGTTTTTGATTCAGGGGTTATTAACTGTTGATTTATAGTGGGTTGTGTTCCTTATGAAATTTGCAATCGATTGATATATAGCTCGTTAACAGAGGATGCTTGAATCATAGGGAGTTGTGTTTTTAAAATTCCCGATGTTCGCAGGAAACCGGCGATGTTCTTGGCCAATTTCCGGCCAGAACAGGGATGATTAGAATGATTTATTTGCATGGATATGTTCCTGGTAATCTGTAGTTTAATTCTGGAGGTGATGGTGGTGGGAGGATGCCGGAGGTGAGTTCTCCGGCCACCCCCTACTTTTCCGGCGACTGGAACTGCAAAATTGCAGTTTGGTCCCTGTACTTTTGAAAACGATGAAGTTTGGTCCCCCTGGTTTCCAGACTTTGCAAAAATTGGATTCCTGTTTTAAAAATGTTTAAAAATCATATTTCCTATTTATCTTTATTATAAAAATTCATTTTTAATTTCTGAAAATTCTAAAAATTAGTATTTTAATTCCGAAAATTATTTTTAATTCCAAAATAAATCTAAATTAATTAGTTAATTAATTTCAGTTAATTTCTAATTGATTAATTGGTCAATTAATTCGAAAATTAATTGATTAATTGATTTAATTAATTATTAATTGATTTTAATTAATTATTTAATTAGATTTAATTATTTAAAAATGATTTAAAAATTCCGAAAAATAGTTTAGAGCTTTAAAATATTATTCTAAATTATTTCCAAGCCTCGATAATTATTATAAAATTGTTTCGGAGCCAGAACTGGCCAACCGAACACTGTTTATTATTCCGAAATTGATCCAACGACCCGTTTTAATTACGAAAAATGTTTTAAAAATTATTTTAAATACCCAAAAGTCTATTTATGACCCAAGACTTCTTTATAAACGACATATCATTGATTACGTGATGTATTATGTGCTATACGTTACTTATTGATTGACTATCAGTCTATATATTCGGTGTTTACTTGATTATTGCATAACTTTCAATCTGTTAATCGGATTTGGGTAAAACGAAGGGTAGATAGAAGTATGTGTTGAATAGAACTCTATGAGTCGATTTTTGATAGATGCTTATGATATGTGAGCAGAAGAGGCAAGGCGTAGGAAAGGGAAACAGGTAGTTGAGGAGTAAAACGGTTGTGATTGGAAGCGAATGCAGTGTAGTAAGCTAATACCAGGTAAGTGTTCTGAATTTTCTCGAGATATTGTAGTACTTGATAGTCTTGTTGATATTGCAAGTGCTTTGAAGCACTGAAACCCAAACTCTGATTCCAGTTATTGTTCTTGAGCCATGACCCTTATTCTTTCTATACCATTGATTGTTGTATACCCAAACACGAACCTCAAATATACAATACTACTCCACAAATACATACACATTAAATATTAAACACGGAACCAGATTGCTTATACCTTCAAACCATTGTATTTTATGCTTTGAAAGCCCAAATCTTTGAAACCCTGAAATGTTGATTCCTTTGTTATCCAATTCTTTCATTACCCAGCATCCAAGCTTTGAAATTATCTTATTGATCCTTACAAGGATTGAAACCCTTTCATTGTTAAACACTTATTGTTGTTAATGATTCTGGTTATTGTTTATTATTTCTTATTCTATTATTATGTTAGAATTGGATTGTTTTTATAAAATTGTGGACCAGATTCGTGGTCAGACCATATAATAGTCAAGTTAGGCCAATGTGTGCCTTGGATCCAGTAGTTAGAGCAATGATGTGTGCCTTGCTCGGGGTTAGTGCGTGACTGATTAGCAGCCTAACCTTGGTTTTTAAATTAAAAGTATAGTATCCAATTCTAAATCATAATCCATTGTTCACTTGATATCATAATCATGTTCACCTGATGATCATTATTCTCAGTTTTGTCATTGTGACTTGCTGAGCTAGTTAGCTCATTTGTGCGATATTGTTTCTGTTCTTTTTCAGTTAAGAAGGAACCAGTTGGTATCGCGGATCCCCAGTCCAGCGCGAGAGCTAGGGGTTCAGGTTGTCCGAGCTAAGCTAGTAGGCTTCTTTTGGGATAATTTAAGTTTGTAAAAGTTATAATAAAGTTTAATACTCAGTTTGAGTTTGAATGATTGGGATTTGAACGGTTTGTAATATATTAGTGTGTTTGGCTTGTGTGCATACTTTAACCTGTTGCGGTCCGTGGTAGTTGGTAAGTAGGGTCACTGCATATATTATTATTATCTTTATTATTGTTATAAGCAGGTTATAAATAAGGTGTGTGTGGACCCCAAACTTCTGACCCGGGTTTGGAGGGCGCCACAAATTCTTTCCACTTGCAGACTATAGTCTAGCAATTGGTTCTTCATCCATAAAATCAGTGCACAATAACTGCCAGCAGCAATATATTCAGCTTCAGCTGTAGAAGTAGAAACTGAATTTTGCTTTTTACTGAACAAGAACACAAGCTTGTTTCCTAGAAATTGACAGATTCCTGTTGTACTTTTTCTATCAATTCTACAACCTGTATAATCTGCATCTGAATAACCAGTTAGATGAAAACCAGAATCTCTAGGGTACCAAATGCCAAGTTTTGGTGTTCCCTTGAGATATCT
Source organism: Apium graveolens (assembly GCF_009905375.1). NCBI lineage: Eukaryota > Viridiplantae > Streptophyta > Magnoliopsida > Apiales > Apiaceae > Apium > Apium graveolens. The sequence continues at coordinate 156,054,680 of NC_133651.1, read as the reverse complement.
GAAAATTCTCTTAATAGCTACTAAGTGAGATTCTCTAGGATCAGTCTGAAATCTAGCACACAAACATGTAGCAAACATTATATCTGGCCTACTAGATGTTAAGTACAGAAGTGAGCCAACCATGCCCCTATAACTTGAAATATCCACAGACGTTTCAGTAGTGTTTAATTCAAGCTTAGTTGTAGTGGCCATGGGACTTTTTACAGATGTGCAATCCATTAGATCAAACTTCTTTAAAAGATCATAAATGTATTTAGTTCGACTAATGAATATTCCATCACTAACTTGCTTAACTTGTAAACCAAGGAAGTAAGTTAGTTCTCCCATCGTACTAATTTCATACTTACTTTGCATCAATTTGGCAAACTTTTTGCAAAGTTTTTCATCTGTAGAGCCAAAAATTATCTCATATACATAAATTTGAACAAGTATACTAGAGCCATTAACATTTCTAAAGAAAAGAGTTTTGTCTACAGTACCTCTAGTGAAGTGATTCTCTAAAAGAAACTTTGATAAAGTGTCATATCAGGCTCTAGGTGCTTGCTTTAGTCCAGAAAGTGCTTTCAAAAGATAGTAAACATAATCTGGAAAGTTTGGATCTTCAAAACCAGAAGGCTGACTAGCATAGACTTCCTCCAAATCTCCATTCAGAAAGGCACTTTTGACATCCATTTGATAGACTTTAAAATTGGCATGGGTTGCATAGGCTAAGAAGATTATGATGACTTCAAGTCTTGTAACAGGAGCAAATGTTTCATCAAAATCTGTTCCTTCTTGTTGACAATAGCCCTTAGCAACCAATCTAGCTTTGTTCCTGACTACTATGTCATTTTCGTCCATCTTGTTTCTGAATACCCATTTGGTGCCAATTGGATTCTTTCCTTTAGGCTTGGGCACCAGCTTACACACCTTATTCCTTTCAAATTGGTTTAGCTCCTCCTGCATAGCTAAAATCCAATCAGGATCCAACAAAGCTTCTTCTACCTTCTTTGGTTCTTCCTTAGAAAAAAAGCTGCTGTGTAGACATTCTTCTTGAGTTGCTCTCCTTGTTTGAACTCTAGAAGATACATCACCAATGATAAGCTCAAAAGGGTGATCCTTTGTCCATTTCCTTTGTTGGGGTAGATTAGTTCTAGATGAAGAGGCCTCATTGTTGTCTTGATGTGTGATTGAGTTTTGATTATATGAAACTCCCCCTGAGTTAATGGATCTTTGATTTGAGAAGGGAGAGCTTTCTGTAGGTGATCTATTCTGACTCCCAGCTTCTTTTGATGACCTGACGGATGGTGAATTTTGAGTACCGACGGATGAGGCTGGTCGTCTCCCGACGGATAAGGCAGACTGTCTCCCGACGGATGAAGCATTATGCAACTCGACGGATGTTAAATTTTGTGCTTCATTGGTAGTAGATTTTTCTGCATTATCCTTTGATACTGTTTCTTGATCACTTTCATCATCACTGTCATCACTAACCATCTCCACATTGTCAAATTTGAGGCTCTCATGGTAATCTCCATCTTGCAGTCCTTCAATCTTTTTATCATAAAACACAATATGTATTGATTCCACAATAATGTTGGTTCTTATATTGTAGACTCTGTATGCTTTACCAACAGCATATCCAACAAATATTCCTTCATCTGTTTTAGCATCAAACTTCCCATTCTGATCAGTTTGATTTCTCAAGATATAACATTTGCAGCTAAAGACATGAAGAAAATTTAAAGTTGGCTTCTTGTTCTTGAACAATTGATATGGAGTCATGCATTTTGCTTGATTAATCAGAGAAATATTCTGAGTGTAGCATGCAGTATTTACAGCTTCAGCCCAGAAATATGTTGGTAATTTAGATTCTTCAAGCATAGTCCTGGCAGCTTCAATAAGTGATATGTTCTTCCTTTCTACCACTCCATTTTGTTGTGGAGTTCTTGCTGCTGAAAACTCATGCAAAATCCCATATTCTTCACAAAATGCTCTCATGACAGAATTCTTGAACTCAGTTCCATTGTCACTCCTGATTCTTCTAACTTTAAAATCAGGATGATTATTGACTTGCCTTATGTGATTGATGATGATTTCACTAGCCTCATCTTTAGACTTTAGGAAATATGTCCAAGAGAACTTTGAGAAATCATCTACAATTACTAGGCAAAATCTTTTCCTTGAGATGGACAACACATTGACTGGTCCAAACAAATCCATGTGTAGCAGTTGCAAAGGTTCTTCATTTATTGAATCAAGCTTCTTTCTGAATGATGCTTTGATTTGCTTTCCTTTTTGGCAGGCATCACACAATCCATCTTTAGAAAACTCCACTTGAGGAATACCTCTTACCAGTTCTTTCTTTACTAGTTCATTCATGGTCTTGAATTTTAAATGGGATAGCTTCTTATGCCATAACCAACTTTCATCCTGACTTGCTTTGCTAAAAAGACAAGTAACAGATTCTGTATTTGATGAGTTGAAGTCAGCTATGTACACATTTCCTTTTCTCACACCAGTGAGAACCACTTTGTTGCTCCTCTTGTTTGTCACAACACTGGCTTCTGAGTTGAAGGTTACTGAATTGCCTTTATCACAAAGCTGGCTGATACTCAACAAATTGTGCTTAAGACCATCCACCAAGGAAACCTCTTCAATAATGACATTGTCTTTTGAAATCAAGCCATATCCCATAGTATAACCCTTGTTGTCATCTCCAAAAGTAATACTTGGGCCAGCTCTCTCCTTGAACTCTGTGAGCATGGTAGAATCACCAGTCATGTGTCTTGAACAACCACTATCCAAGTACCATAAATTCTTTCTGTTTCCCTACACACATCAAAATCAAATCAAGTTGATTTTGGTACCGAAGTTTTCTTGGGTCCTGCCTTGTTAGCTTTCTTTTTCTGTTTCTTAGGTTTTATCTCATTTAACTTGGGGATATCAGATTCATCCTTAGTCATTTGAGTTGGACCTTTGAAAATATTCATTACAGCAGAATTATCATGCATATTTTGATTAGCAGGGAATGACATGCTATTAGTAAACCTGTTATTCCAGTAAGGCATGCTAAATGGCATTTGTGGCATACTAAATACAGTATAATAAGGATTAGCTGCAAATGGCATATTAGCAAACTGAACATTCATATTCTGTGTAGACATAGCATTCATAGGCAAAGAAGACATGGCATTCATGTTGGGAAAATGAGGTTGCACAGATATGGAAGTAAGCATCACAGTTTTGCAATTAACAGATAAATGATTTACACTACCACACTTGACACAGATTTTTCTTGGAGCATATTTATCAGGTGTGTAGTTATTATGCTTGTTAATTCCTATTTTACCATTTCTATTATTGTTCCTTTTAGCCTCTGTTGTAACCTCAATCTTTTCCAGTCTGTCACCCAATTGCTTGACAGTCATATGACCAACATTAGCCTTTTTCTCCTTCTTCACTTGACTGGATTCTCCTGGAACAAAATTCATGAAAACTGATCCATATTTCTCATTTAACTTGACAAGTTTAGCTTTACTCACAGGTTTGCTCACAGTCGACGGATGAGGATTTATATCACTCGACGGATAACCCTTTTTGTTATCCGACGGATGACCCTCATCATCCATCGAGTTTACATCTGTTAGCAATCCTTCAACCAAATTGGATTCCAGCTTCTCCTTATTCTTCTTCCAGGCTGCATCACAAAAGGACTCAATACCTTGAACTTTGGTGATTTGAGCATGAACATCTCTAGATGTTTTCCATGCCTTAATCACCTCATGTTCTCGTTCAAGCTGCTTCTTCAAGATCTCTTCTTTCTTCAAGGACTCAGTTAATTCATCCTTAGCAATTTTACATTCAATTCTTAATTTTTCAAATTCAATGAACTGAGACTCTAGCACATTATTCTTCTCACTTAAAAACACATTGTTTTATTTGATTTTAGCATTTTCCTTAGTAAGAGACTTAAGTATAACACGCACATGATATAATTCTGTAGACGTGTCATTTATAGCATCATTACACTCAACTTTAGATAAATGTGCAAGTTTAGTGGTAATTACATGATTACTTGAAGAACTTGTCTATGTTTTATCAGACTTGGCCATTAGGGCTAGATTGACATAGCTGACATCCTCATCCTCATCCAGACCATCTGCTGCCCAGTCATTTTCCTGTGTAATGAAAGCCCTTTCCTTTTATTTGAGCAACTCAAAGTATTTCTATTTATAATCCACAGGCTCAAACTTTTTTTTGTTGGAATCTGACTTTCTACACTCACTGGCAAAGTGCCCTGCCAAGTCATATTTGAAACATTTGAATTTAAATTTATCCACCATGTTTCTATTTGGCTTGGCTGCTCCAAAGTTCTTCTTGAACTTGAGCTTGGAAAATCTTCTGGAAAGAAATGCTAGATGTTCATCAATATCTTCCATGTCATCTTGGCTCAAAGAATCTTCATTTTCTGCTACCAGCCCCTTGCCCTTGTTTTCACAGACCTTTGAAGTTGATTCAACAGCTTCCATCTTCATCTCTTTCTCTAACTCAGCAACTAGTGCAATGGATCCTCCTTTCTTCTTTCCTCTCTTCATCCTCTCATCTTGCTCTATTTCAAGCTCATAAGTTTTCAGGATGCCATACAGTCTCTCCAAAGTAAACTCCTTGTAATCTTGAGAGTTTCTCAATGAGAGATCTAAGGAACTTAATATTGGAGTCTTTTGTCTGATAGACCCTTCCATGCAACTTCAGAGCATTTAGTAGTTTTTGAATCCTACTAAAGATGTCAGTGAGAGACTCACTTTCTTCACTATGAAAATGCTCATATTGCTGAATGAGTAGCTGCATCTTATTTTCCCTTACTTGCTCAGTGCCATCACAGATAATCTGTATAGTGTCCCAAACTTCCTTGGCAGTTTTTCAATTGATGATGTTGTCAAACATGTCACCATCAAGTCCATTGAACAGGATATTCATGGCCTTCTTATCTTTCCTGACTTGTTCAATATCAGGATCAGACCATTCATGCCTTGGCTTGGGGACTGATGGCTAATTTCCAGTTGCAGCTCTCATTGGTACATGAGGGCCTTTCTCTATGCAATCTACATAGGCCTCATCTTGAGAAAGTAAATGGAGATGCATCTTTACCTTCCAATTATGGTAATTATCTTTGTCCAGAAAAGGAATCTTGACTCCAACATCCTTCTTGTTCATCTTGCTGTTTTGTTGTGATCTTTAAACTCTTTGTTTATCAAGAGCTTGCTCTGATACCAATTGTTAGTCCCTAACAATGCAACAAGAATTACAGAAGGGGGGTTGAATGGAATTCTTGAAACTTTTTCACAAAGATATAAAATGTTCTATCTTAATAATATATAACTGCGTGAATTGATTTGCAAACTGCGGAATAATATCTTGGAATGAATCAAGACACAAGTAATTAAAAACACAAGTATTTAAAAACTTTCTGGTGGATTAGAATGTATCCACCAGAGATATATATTATATCAAGAGAACTCTGTGTAGCAATTAGCTCACAGCTGCTTACAAATTTGAACAACTAAGTTTACAGAGAAATGCTAAAAATACAGCATACAAATGTTTCTCTAATAATAATAATAATCTTGCTCAGTTTCTTGTTGTTCTATTTGCTACTTCTTGGTTTATATAACACCAAGATTACAAAGTAATAAGACAAGATAATAAAACAAAAACTATCAAGTCTAATACTGTGCTACTTCATTACTCTATTCCAGCATCTTTGAATATCTTCATAATAGCATGGAAATGGCAATGCTTCTTTGTTCTCTAAAACCCAATTGAATAGGCTTCCACATTCCATTTGCATACACTCGACGCATGTGATTGTGTTGTCACTGTCAACAAATGTTTGAATTCTTTATCCGTCGGGTTCATGATCATCCGTCGGGTTGCCTTGTTGATCATCCGTCGAATGGCATTGTTGCTTATCCGTCGGGTAGCTATCTGGCACTTAACTTCATTTCATTTATGCAAAATTACAAGGGGGGGTTCCAGAAGGTCTATATTTTTTAAGAACTTAATATAGTTGAAGCAGAGAGATCAAACTGAATATGCTGTTGATATGCCTATTGGAGGAGCCAAAGTAGTTAAGTCTCTGGGAAGAGAAGTTCTTACTTTTAATCTTGATGGAAAGAGGATTGGATTTTTAGAACTAGATGATCTATCACTTGGAAATTCAAAATTACATGATCTCAGGCCAATCATCTACCAAAATGATGAATCAACAGATGAGCTAAAAGATATCAAACAGAGGATGCAATGGTACTTATATGTTATGGAAGAAAATCTATTAAGGAAGTTCCTTGAAGAAGCTGAAGACTGTGTTAGAGTTCAGAATTAAAGATAAAGTCTGATAATTACTGATTGTAAGAATGTATATGTTTATCTGATTTCTGCATTTAGATAGTTTTTGACTTCATCAATTAGAACTTGTACATATTTACATAATGCACAAGTTGGGGGAGATAGTTAGAAGAAATTGATGATATCAGTATATAAAATATCAAAGTTTATTATCAGTATTTGATATCAGGATTTACTAAAGGTGACATCATCAGTATTTGTCTGTCAGTATTTGATGATCAGTATTTAATCACATCAGTAGATATCAAAGAAGGATAGGGATTGCAGAATTTAAGGCGATGAAGGACTTTTCTTACAGAAGCAATCATACATAGATATGTATTAGGATTCCTTATTATAATAGAATATGATTCCTTATTGATTGTGTAACTGTGTACTACATAAGCCACTACAAGAAACAGAACAAAAGACATCACCCTTTTAATAACGGTCTAAAAAGCCACCGATGTTAACAGGTTTTTTAACATCGTTTGGTTTTTTAAATGATGTTAAAGACTTTATAGACATCGGTTTAAAACATAATTGTTGTCTAATCTCAAATTTAAAAAAAAACAAAAAAACAAAAAAACAGCCACAGTACAATTGTATACATTCCCCCTTAATTAGCCAAAATTCTAATATCCCACCAACCAAAATTTTATTCCACTTTTCCCCCTTTCTTCTTCCCTTACTTCACTTCACCCCTCCCGAGTCTCTCTCTCTCTCTCTCTCTCTCTCTCTATCTTCCTCTCCCTCTTCGAGCTTCAACCCCATATTTACCCCCAATTTCACAACAGAACCCCAATTCTAAGAACTTATATATAAACCCTAATTTTAATTGAGTATAAATGAAGCATATTTAGTTCAACACATCTTCAATTTCTTGGTTTGCTTTCTACAATTAGTTGAACCCATCTTTAATTAGAAGGTTGGGTTAATATTTCTTCATATTTTTGTATACATTTTCTTATTTTCCTGTACAGATCTGAGAGTTTATTGAGTTTGGGTGTTGATTTCTTCTGTTAAGGCCTGAACTCTATGTTTTTTTCTAAAAATTAAAAATTTCTTTAAATATTTTTTCAGTTTGCCTTCGATGTTATAGCATTTATATGATTTCTCTTCGGATCTTCGTTTAATAGTAATTTTATTTCTGTAAAGTGAAGGAGAGACTAAGAAGTCCAGCTGATTACCAGGCATTATTGAAGTGTCTTCATATTTATAGCACCGATATAGTTACAAGAAGTGAATTACATGGTTTAGTAAGTATCTGTTCAAACATTTTGATGAGTAATTCGAGTTATAATAATTATCTGCAATTTTATAAGTATATCATTTGTCCAAACGTAATTTTGGAAAATAAATGAGGATGTATTTTAATTTCAGTTCAACTTTCCCAAAACATGTGACATAGATATTGAACTTGCTGAACACAGATTATGATACCACCTTGACTCCCAACATGCTCTTTTATGCTTCGATTGATGGACCTTGTTTCTCATCATATACCAAGCTTACTATATGTTGGAAATGTTTTGCTCGTCTTATTGCATTTGTTTGTTAAAACCAATTAAGGGAATTGGCCATTTTTTCTTTTCGAGTAAGAAGTGTTGCCTTGATTTTTTCACTTTCAGCAAACTATACAGTAGTTCAATTTGTTGATTTATATATGTTAGCACAACATGCTTAACAAATAGAGACCACAGGGATGTTAATATATGGCCATTGGTTTAGGTTCAATGTGTTTGTCAGAAGTTCTTGACTGACTTCTGATATTTATTTTTTTATTGAATTGAAAGTATTACAATATCTTTTCATTGGAATTTACTCGACTTGCTATATTTGTTTAATCAATAAGTATTCTTGTTGTATTGTTTTTTCTCTGTCCCTGTTTTGGGTTCAGTCAAACATAAGTAGGCATGAAATGATAAAAGCACAAAAGATCACAATCGGACTCTGTTTTGTTAGTAATAGGTTTAATGACTACTAGAAACTAAAACTCAACTACAGCTTTATTAAACTTCTACAATGCAAGAGGAAGTGAAAATTGAAATTTACCAAATATTCATGAACACACTCGAAGGTTGTATGCAATTATTCGTTGATTGTCGAATCTTTGACTTGCATACATTGAAATGAAAATTATTCCTGATAATTATAGTTATTGTTTTAATATATTAATCAGATATTTCTGCTCTTACCACAAGTTTCATGTCTGATGCATATAGTTCCTTCACTGTATTGTAACATCTTGTTATATGGGGAAACCTGCTTGGATTCTATATTATCAACTGGATCATTAGTGTTGTGCCATCAACAGGGATGTACACGATTATGTTCCGCCTATTTGGTCAGCCATCTTACTGGATTACTATGTTTGTAAGTATTCCTACTGTAAAAAAAATTCTTACATTTTTCTTTCAAGTAACATACTCTCAAGGAGTATCGTTTTAGGACCTACTAAATCTGAAAAGTTTCATTTACACTGATTTCTCCCTATTATGTTTTGGGGATGGGCAACATCTGGTTGGACGAGTTTGGCAGTTGAACAGGTTCAGTCATTTGCCCTTTTGTTGCACTGGTCGGATAAAGGCTTAGTTAGAGGCAAGAATGTTTTAAGTTGCGAGACTTTTCCATACCACACAGAACTTCCACGGGCCCTACTATTTGGACTACTCGACTTTACTTCTGCGGTCACAGCACCTCTAATGTTGCCTTTCTTACTAATTTATTTTTTTATGGCTTAACTTATATACCATAATCAGGTGAGCATTCCTTAGAACACCATGCTATGATTATTTGATTATGAAAAAATATTTTTTTCAAGCCACTAATCCGTAATGGTGGCTCTGACGTTGTCACTTCTTTGTAATATTGTTCCAGCATGTTGCTCAAACCTATTCCTCTGATGGATCTGATATATATGGTATTAGGCTTATTTTACACATCAGTTAAAATGTAAGATGTCATAAAAAAGACATCAGTTTCTAAGTCAGAACTGTTGTCTAGGTGAATCCTAAACATCGGTTGTGAACCGATATCTAAAAGTTGGACCTTTCTCTACACATGCAAACACATCGCTTGTAAAATTTTTTAACATTGGTCCCTGACCGATGTCTATTGCTCTGTTTCTTGTCGTGCTAGCACAGACTATGTTTACACTGTTTGTGTAATGAATTGTTATATCTTTTAGATAACCTAGCAGCTCTCAAAGATAATTGTTCATCCTTTTGAGAGAGTACTTTTGTAACAGTTTTTATATGATTAATATAAAAACTGTTAATTATGTTAAGTTTTATCGAATTGTTTGCATAAACTGTATTCACCCCCCTCTACAGTTGTATTACAGACCTAACACTAACCCAAGCTCTACAACACAAACACAACCCCAAACACAAACCACCTCAAGTGTCTCCCAAAACGAACTTGTTGTAAAAATAAAGAAGTTAGCAAAGTCTGATGGTCCTCAAGCATCAGGACTAATGGCTTCTCAGAAACCCCCATCTACAAAAACTGATGTAGCAAAAGGTGGATCTAAAACACATGCTTTTCATTCTTCTCAACCTTCAGACTTTGTCATGAGAAAGCTTGTGCTAACTTTAATAACCCGAAATTTTGAACTAATTTGAAATTTTTAGATGAATAGTAACTTTACAGTATAAGTAAATATATGTCGTGCTACCTATGTTGTAAGATCCAAAAGGGAATTCGGAATCTGTATTAGTGATCCATACAATAGATAAGTATATGTAAATCACGTCGGATCTCAGGGATTCACAACTTGTATTTTGACCAAAAATCGAGTTATTTTGATAACCGAAAAAATGTTGGAATATTTGATTACTCAAAAATGGATTTACAAAGAGTTATTCTTAATCTAGGAATTAAATAAACGTAAGTTGGGTTCGTCAGAATTCAGAAATGAGCAAATTGAAAAATGCCATGAATAGTCACTAGACCAAAAATAGCTTTCTGTAACAAAAAAAATGTTACAATAAGCCCCTAAAATTTTACCAAAGGCCTAAAGTAACATAAACCCTTGTTACAATTTTCGATGATACCTCAAGGTACCTAAGGTAACATTTAACCCCCTAGTATAACATAAACACCTATCTTATCTTAGGATACTTAAGGTAACATAAAAAAATGTTACCTAAGAGCGTTACAATTTTTTTTAAAAAAGTGGACCCAGTATGAGTCCCACATTTTGCTGACATGGCATACAGACGTGTCACTGTGATGACATGGCTACTGGCATGTTGGCATGGCATGTGAGTCTCACTTTTTGGTGGTTTCATATATATACCTAGGGTAACACTTTACTAGCTCCTGTAACAATTGTATACAAGCTACTAAAACATTTAAACCGGCTATTGCAACACCTTTACAAGCCATTTGTAACATTTTACCAAAAAAAATGAAAAGCTACTATTGAAAAATGGAGAATCGATTGTACAATTTAAATATACTACATAAATTTAATACATGCTAAATTTCATAATATACTAACTATAAACATACAAGTCTCCATTATACAAAAATCACAATAAACTTAACTAACTAAACCAACTAATGTACATCGCAAAACTTGGCATATGTTGGACTCAGCAGCTGATCCAGTAGGCTCAGTCAAAATAATTTAGAGGATCCATCAGTGTCGATGAGCATATTCAATCACTGCAAACTATAATCACAATCAAAATCAAACACATAAAATAAAAAATAGCACAAACAAAATAAAAAATTAGGGGTAGAAACCCTAGACTTTAAATTGAAAAATTAAAAAAAAAATGAGAATGAATGTAGGAGAGGCATAATCATACCAAACGTATGTCACTGTGATTGATTATTATACACTAAAACCTCAATAAATGAATGCTCGATAAATAACTAAACTATGTCAAATATATAACTTTTTTTGGTCCAAACACAACAACTATAATGTAGTTTCCAATCTCGTTAAATACATAAAATTCTCCGATTCTAAGGATATTTAATCATTGAGAATTCAAGATAAAACAGCATACTTGAGGCTGACTTGGATTCTTTTTCCATGAACCAAGCATCCTCCTGTCCAATTTCCTCAACAGTCTTCTTCGTCGTATTCTTCTCCTTCAGAACCTCTCCATTACTCCCTACACTTCCATTTCCATTAACGTACTAAACCAAACTTCAGAAATTTGAGTTTGATAATGGGCAGAAAACGAGTGAAAATGAATGGATAACAAAATGAGAGGCCCTGCTTCAATATTGATATGAACCTTCCTTTAGATAACATTCCCTGGACAGTGGCAGTAGATAAAACACTAGGTCTAGGTGCATGCAATAGCAAAAAGAAAATTGTAATCACAAAAATTACTCAACTGGGGAAAAATTAATAAAAAAAATAATAGAGCGCATCTAAATGCAATCACCATTATACAAAAAGACACATAATCACATTAGTTGAAGCTACGTGTATTTTGTAATGCTCACCACAGGTGCCTTCTTGGCCACTGGCCTCGGATGTTGGATAACCCAATTCCGCAAGAACAACCTCAAGTTCAGTAAGCTCCTTTTTCTTAAGTTCTTTCTTCGATATTTGCCTGTCAGTGTCTTTGGGTGCTTCCACAGGTTTCTGAACAATAGGCTTTTTCTCCGCTGGCACTTTAGTCTTATGGTCATGCTCCTCTTCATTATAATCATCAACTTCATCAATCTCTTCTTCTTTACTTTCACTTTCCTGAAGTCTAAAAGTGACACAAACTTAAGTTGGGAAACAAGGCAAATAATCAAGTAGAAAATTGTAATAAACGGTAAAACATATATATAGGCTAATTATTACCATATTATTTTAATATGCATGTATTAATTCCCTAGTGGAACAGTAGAAGTCTAGAACATAAACAAAGAGAAAAGTAAAAAAGTCTATTATATTCAGAATCTAAATTTATCATATTATTTTGTTTTATGCAGGTAAAGCACATCATAAACTTATGAATAAAAAGTCACACAGTACCAACAATTGAAGACTTAACAAAGAGAATGGATGATATATGCAGAAAGTAGTATACTCAAATACTTTTGTGGTGATACATCATTGTGCTTTAACCATAAGGAAGTCGAGGTGTAAATGCAGTTCGGAGATCTTAATAAATAGTTCATCCGTAGAGTAGTAAATGATAAACTATAAAACTCCACAACAAATAAGGTATATGACTTTAAAGACTAACTTCCAATTACACTTTTACTTTTACGTAACCATGCTTCATTGCTGCACCTAGAATTAGTCATCATACATATAATTAGTACACGCTAGAATCAAACTTACATCCAACATTCCCTTCGGAAATTACAGATCCTTTATTTCTGTTAATATTACAGACCTTCGAAAAAAAGACATTCGAAACAGCTCCTTAATTTCTGTGCATCTATTCTCATCTACACAAAAGAAAATCCAAATATAATCCAACACAAATACTAGGCCATAAAAAAATCGAAAATCTTAACACACACAAGGCCCAAGATCGATGCACTAAAAACTTGAAAATTGAACTTACAAAACCAAACATATTTTTTTTAAGAAATTTAAACAAACATCTAGCGTGCACAACCAAAAAACAAAAATTAACACCCTTACCTGCTTCATCTCCAAATTTAATCTCAATCCCGTTTGAAGAACCATAATTTATAACTTTCCCATCGCAAAACCCTCAAATCAATTGAGCCCTAACTTGGGATAAAAATCAATTGGGCTCTAATTACATATGAAAGATTAAATAACATGGCAAAGATAGAATGTCTACTAAGAGCATCTCCAATGCATCACACTATTTTGGCGTGAAATCTACACAAAAATGGTGTAAAATTTACACTATTTTCATATTCATCTTCAACCCACATATACTAAATTTTACACTATTCTTATACTATATATATTATTTTATTACTAGAGTATAAAATAAAGTATAAAAGTAATAAAGTTAATAAGATATAAAATGACTAATTTTATTTTAGGTAAGGACAATAAGGGTAATGTTGGTATTAACAAAAACTCTAAAAATTTGGTGACACACCAAATTTGGTGTAACTTTCGGTGCAACACCAAATTGGTGTAAGATTTAGAGTTGGGTTGGAGAATAATTTTACACTAAAATGATGTTAAAGTACAAATTTGAAGTTGGGTTGTAAATTGATCTAAGAAAGAACAGAGACCGGTAGAAAAAGTGTGTGCACCGAAAGAGAGCATACATAAAGAGAGTGTGTGTACCGAGAGTCCGAGATTGAGTGAATGAGAGGGTTAGTGTGAGACTGTGAGTTAGTAAAATTTTCAAACAGTTCAAAAATTTTGGGCGGTTTTTTACCAAAATTTCCCTGCTTGTCTGAAAGTTAACAGGCCTAAAAATTGGACCAGGCCCAAAACTGAAAAAATATTTTATATTAATGTTCAAATAATTATTTTGCACAAATTAAAATTTACTTTAATATATTTTATTAATTTTTATAAATTCATATATTTTATCTTCAATATTATTATAATTTTTAAAACTGAAATAGCATTTCTCATATTAAAATGAGGGTTTTTTTTTACTTTTTCACTTTTTATATAACTTTTGTAACTCCAATTTTAAATTTATTACTTAAAATTCCAATGTTTAATTTTAGAACTTTGTTATATAAAAGATTTTTATTTCATGTATTTTATGTATCTCATTTATTATTTTATAATTCATCTTAAATTCTTGTAAAATTAAAATAATACTTGAACTTTAATATATATTAAATTCATATTTTAATACCCAAAGCTAACATTTTTTACAAGTATGTTGCAAGCTCCAACACTTTCTAGCTAATGCAACATCAAGTTTTTGGCTGAAGTAACACAAATAATTAAATTGTTGTATTATCTCATAAGTAGAATAGCTAAGGTAACATATTTGGGTAACATTTATTTGGAGGTCATTGCGGTAGGTCATATTTGGTGTAGTGAGTGCCCGATAAATAGTAAAAAATTTCGGTCTCCGATCGATCTCATATTTCAGCGAAAGTTCCAGAATAATAAACGGTAATTAATTGGGTAATTACAAATTGGAAATGAAGGCAAGGATTCGAGGAACAATTGATAAAAGAGAACGCAATAGCATTCGAATTAGGAAACTTTGTAATTTAAGCAAACTTGAGGGGTTAACTTGTAATTTGACAAAGTTTGTAACCTAATTAAAACCAAACCCAATCCTCGCATTATAAAAACACAAAGGAGCAGCCTCCGCGCCCCCTCCCCCTATTTTTGTGAAGAAAAACCGAGCTTGAAGGGGGGAAGAAGGAGTGAAGCTTGCTTATTTCTCCACCAAACATTGCGCGCAATAGCTTAAATCGGAGGTCTTCCCGAGCTTGTTTCTTTAAGGGTAACATCTCTATAACCCGAAAACTCGAGATATATTTTTCTCAAGTTTAAGAAGATGATGACTATTGATTTTTTAAATTAATTTTCTTGAAACTTAGAGATGAAAGCATGTATGTACTGTATATGTTATGAATTGATGTTTAAAGTGATTAAATGGGTTATTGTTAAGTTTTGGAGAATGGGTTTTGAATTTTGCTTGAGTTTTAATGGAGGATTTGACTGAGTGGAAGGAGTATAAGGTAGATGGTGAGTTTGTGATTGATTGGTATTGATTTTGGAGTAATTTATAAATTGAAAACGTCCCGTTTATAGCCGTCTAATGTCCGCATAACGTTGTCCATTTTAGGCTGTTTTGTAATACATTTTCCAAACTGTAAACTGCATCTTTTCAAGAACCACTGTTCATTACTAAAAATAGATTGTCTTCTAGATTGTAACCATATAAAGATTGTGTCGAGACGATTTACGATTTAGGAGAAACAGTCATTTTAGTGGAAGCGGCGCAAATAGTAAACTCTGTAGAAGACTCAACCTTTAAAATGTTTTTCATAAAGTTAAACTAATATTTTTAAAACAAGGAAATTATTGAGGATTATCATGATTACCTATTAGTGTAGTGAATGAGAGTAAAGAGTATGGATTAAGTATGAGTTGTACTTGTTTTTATAAGACTCGATATAGGTTTGTGGATTAGTATCGAGGTCTTGGCGAGTAATGAGTTAATGGAGATTATTATATTTCTTAGTTGTTTATTAGCTATTGAAGCTAACTTAGATTATTATATCTGTCCATAGAACCAGACGGAGAGAGTGGAGCTCTGAGGACATTAAGGACTGTGAGAACCCTTAAGACTATATAGCCGGACTCCTGGCAAATTTTCCAACCTTGTACTCTATTTTCAAACATTATATCTTTTTTTTACATATAAGATGTAAGTATGTTATGCAAGTTTCCTAACCCTATATTTTACGTAATAAAACATACTATTATTTTTTATGCAAGTTTCTTAAAACTATATCTTGTTTATCAAAGTATAATTGATTCTTATGATGCAAGTTTTCAAACCCTATTACTGCTATTGTGATTATTACAAGTATATGCATGAATGTTTTTAAAATGTAATCTTGCGATATAATGTATGTATGATTTGAAATTAAAATCTTATGATATATATGCAGGTATGTTTTGAAATCAATGTATTTCGATAGTGAAATATGATTATTTAAAGTAGAGCGTACGAGCTACATAATACATATGCTAGTGAAAAACGATATTTTGCTTATACCCTTAGTATATGGCATACAAGGTTGAACATAATACTTAAAACCAGGAGACGATGTTCCCGAGTATGTTACATACAGTTTTTGATAACTAGTAATTGAATAAAGTTTATTCGATAACTAGTAATGAGGTTGAGAAGATAGTTGAGATTGATTGAGATCTATGATGATGGAATTCACTATCACCCAGGAAAGGCCAATATGTGGTACTTTAAGTATGAAAGATAAAAGGATATTATCGATTATTAAAAAGATACTTGACATGCAGTTCCAATAGCAATTGTGACCCAAGATTTAATTCCAGATTTGGATAAAGTTTTCAGAGTGTTATGAACGAGATTTATCATGAACATAGCTTATGATCAGCAGATCGACGGATAGATTAAGGGAACTGTTCAGAAGATTGAAGTTATGTTAAGCGCATGTGCCTTGGATCTCTGGGGTAGTTGGAGTGATCACTTATCACCATTAGTATTTTCGTATAGCTAAAATTACCGCGCAAGTAGAGGGACGCCTCCTTACAAAGCTTTGTACCGAAAGAAGTACCGATCTCCATTTACGGTAGGATGAAGGTGGCGGACGAACAGTATAGGGGCCAAAATTAATCTAGAGGACAAAGAAAAATTGAGATCCTCCGAGAACGACTCGTAGTAGCTCAAGGAAGACAACGCAAATATGTTGGCTATACTAGGAAGGACAAAGAATATATGGTGGGAGATTTTGTGTTGCTGAAAGTATCTCCATAGCGAGAATCGATAAAGTTTAGTAAGAAAGGGAAAGCTAACCCGATGTTTATTGGACCTTTTGAAGTCTAGAAATATCATACGAGTTGACATTGCCTCCAAATTTGAAACGTGCCATGATATGATTCACATGTCCATGTTACAAATATAAAACTCCGACGCTAGGTTAATGATGAACTATGAATGTATAGGAGTTCAGCCATAATTTTTCGGTATGGATTAATCGATAGTGATTGTAGACCGAAAGGAACAAGTATTGGGAAACAAGACTATAGCGCTAGTGAGAATGCAATGAGATAACAAGAAGGTTAAAGAGTCAACCTGGGAATAAAAATGTGTTGCATTGGAAAAGTAGTTTCGTTATTCTGATTAGATTCCGAGGACGGAATCCTTTTAAAGAGGAGAGATTGTAATAACCTGAAATATTGGACTAATTTGAAGTTTTTGGACGAATAGTAACTTTACAGTATAAGTAAATATATTTCATGCCACCTATGTTGTAAGATCCAAGAGGGAATTCAAAATCCGCATTAGTGATCCATACTTTAGTAAATGTATGTACATCACATCAGATCTCAGAGATTCGCAACTTGTATTTTGACAGAAAATCGAGTTGTTTTGGTAACTAGAAAAATATAGGAATATTTAATTCCTCAAAAATGGATTTATAAAGAAATATTCTTAATCTAGGAATTAAATAAACGTAAGTTGGGTTCGTCAAAATTCGGAAATGAGCAAATTGAAAAATATGGTGAATAGTGCCTGATTAATAGTGCCTGATGAATAGTAAAAAATTTCGGTCTCTGATCGATCCCATATTTCAGCGGAAGTTCTAGAATAATAAACGGTTATTAAGTGTGTAATTATAAATTGGAAATGAAGGCAAGGATTCGAAGTACGATTGATAAAAGAGAATGCAATAGAATTGGAATTAGGAGACTTTGTAATTTAAGCAAACTTGAGGGTATAACTTGCAATTTCACAAAGTTTTTAACCTAATTAAAACCAAACCCAAACCTCACATTATCAAAACACAAAGGAGCAGCCTTCTCCTCCCCATTGTTGTGAAGAAAAACTGAGCTTGAAGATGATGAAGAAGAATGAGTGAAGCTTGCTTGTTTCTCTACCAAACATTGCGTGCAATAGCTCAAATCGGAGGTCTTCCAGAGCTTGTTTCTTTAAGGTTAACATCTCTATCACCCACAAACTCTAGTTATATATTTTCTTAAGTTTCAGAAGATGATGAATTGTGATTTTATATATTAATTTTCTTGAAACTTAGATATGAGAGCATGTATGTATTGTATATATTATGGATTGACTTTTTAAGTGATTAAATGGGTTATTGTTGAGTTTTGAAGAATGTGTTTTGAATTTTTCTTGAGTTTTAATGGAGGATTTGACTGAGTGTAAGGAGTCTAAGGTGGATGGTGGGTTTGTGATTGATTGGTATTGATTTTGGAGTAATTTAGAAATGGAAAATGTCCCGTTTATAGCCGTCGTAATGTCCGCGAAATATTATCCATTTTAGGCTATTTTGTAGTACATTTTTTAAACTGTAAAATGTATCTTTTCAAGCACCTCTGATCATTACTGAAAAGAGATTGTCTTGTAGATTGTAACCATATAAATATTGTTCCAAGAATATTTACGGTTTAGGAGAAACGGTTGTTTTAGCGGAAACGACGCAATTGGTAAAACTTCGTAGGAGACTCAACTTTTAAAATGTTTTTCAGTAAGTTAAACTCTTTTTTTAAACAAAAATTTTATGATAAATATTAAATATACCCAAGGATAGTTTGGTAGTAGTTTTATATTTAAATATGAATTTCTTGATTTATTACAACTGTTAGAGTGCGAGTCGCGTAATAGTAATTCTCAGGAAAGTCAACTCTAGAGGCACTACTTTGACCATCCGTTCTGACCGAGATAAAAGGGTAGTTTTGAATTGGTTAAAAAATGGAATTTTTTAGGATTAACATGACTATCTATTAGTTTAGAGAATGAGAGTAAAGATCATGGATAAAGTATGAGTTGTACTTATCTTTATTGGACTCGATATATGTTTGTGGATTAGTATCGAGGTCTTGACAAGTAATGCGTTGATGGAGCTTATTATGTTTCTTAGTTGTTTATTAGTTATTGAAGTTAACTTAGATTATTATATCTTTTGATAGAACGAGTTGGAGCGAGTGGAGCTCTGAGGACATTAAGGACTGTGAGAACCCTTGAAACTATATAACTGGACTCCATGCAAGTTTTTCAACCTTTTACTCTATTTTCAAAATATTTTATCTTTGTTTTTGCATATAAGATGTAAGTATGTTATGCAAGTTTCCTAACCCTATGTTTTACATAATAAAACATACTATTGTTGTTTATTCAAGTTTCTTAAAACCATATCTTGCTTATCAAAATATAATTGATTCTTATCAAGCAAGTTTTCAAACCCTATTACTATTGTTATGATGATTACAAGTATATGCATGAATGTTTTGAAAATGTAATCTTACGATATAATGCATGTATGATTTGTAATTAAAATCTTACCATATATATGCATGCATGTTTTGAAATCATGATACTTTGATAGTGAAATAAGATTGTTTAAAGTAGAGCTTACAAGCTACATTATACCTATGCTAGTGATAAGCAATATTTTGCGTATACCTTTAGTATAGGGCACACAAGGTTGAAAATTATACTTTAAACCGGGAGAAGATGTTCCCGAGAAGGTTACATACATTTTTCTATAACTTGTAATCGAATAAAATTTATTCGATAGTTTTAAATCCCAAGTGAATATTATTTCGAATATTCAATTAATATTTTATTTATGGTCAATCATTATTATTGATTATTATTCTGATTATTCGAGTAAAGATTTTACTTATGATTTTTTTGTATATATATTAAATAAATATTAGTTCTAAATATTCATTTGAAGACTTTTGACTCTGATTTTTTTATTTTAATATATTCTTTGAACAATAAATATTTAAGGAATATTATTTAAATATTTTTTAAATATTTTCAAATGAGATTGACAAATGATTTATAGTAATTAAATCATGTTTACCTTAAATGTTTTCAAAAAAAATATTTTCAAAATTTATTAAATGATTTTAAAAGTAAAAGAGAGGATCCCAAACCTCGTCTTCAAATTTAAATCTTTCCTTGCGAAAGGGATTTAAATACTCGCTCAAATATGGGGGATCCTGCTCAGTGATGTATTTTTTATTCACAACAAGTTGCTAAATCGAAAAAGAAAGGGAGTTTTTGATTACTTACCCAACATTCGGGAAGTAAGGTCATGGAACAAGTTAATAGATTAACAAGCATCACTTGGGAAATATTGGTGAGCTTCCTCTTTCCAACTAGATACGACTTCTTTATGCAGTCTTGTCAACAAGTTTCTACTTGGGGAAAAAGGAGGCGAGCTTTACATTTCAGAGTCATGGATCTTAATCGAACTAGTAGTTAGCGTAAGAGGCCGAGTAGCGTCGGCCTAACAATATTTATTTAGGCCTAAAATTGCCAAGAAGTTCCGAAAATGCAGTTCATTCCTTAGGAGTTCAGCGATCGGTGGAAAATTAAATCTGATTGTTCTCCCCTACATATAGGTATAAAGGGGATTGTACGACTGTGACTGATCATCGTAAGTTGCACACCCTAGGCGCGGGTGTACTCCAAAAGTTAATTCATCATCCATATTGGATATTTTTCTGCAACACTATCCAGATCACCTCGAGAGAAAAGGCTACGGCTGGGTGACACCCCGAGAGGAAAGGCTACGCATGGGTGAACGATGAGTGTTGGCAGGGTCAAACATTCAAAATGATGTTTCAAAAATAAATTACCTTGTAACTTCACCTTTTACATGATATCCCGAGGATTAATTTTACTTGTGGGGACTATAGGACCTCAAGGGTTTTTACGAAAATGACTTATACAAGATTCACCTTGTAACTTCATCAATGTTATGAACTTTTGAAAACTTGTTATACTTTGAACAACAGTAGTTTTCAGAGAGTTATACAAAAAAGATATATAAATATATGAAAGTATCTCGTAACTTCACCTTTTCAACATATATCAAGATAATGTTATCTTATGCATGGTAAAGATTTTAAGAAAAAATGTTAAGACAAGGTTAGATATATGAGATCACCTTGTAACATTCTATTATACAGTTTATATTTTGAAACTCTGTTTATACTTTTATAACAGAGATTTTCAGTAATTACGAAAGGTTATATGTTGAAGTAACTGGTAACTTCATCTTTTAAAATGTATGGGAACTCTGGTTATATTATGCAAAATAGAGGATTTCAGAGATTTATGAAAAGAATATATATGAAAATATTTTGTGACTTCTTCGTGTTAAGAGATTGAACTTGATTCATATTTTCATGAAAAAGACTTTCAGATGAACTATGAAAATGTTCATATATTGTTGATCAATTATATGTTATTTTGGTGGGCTATGTTTCTCACCCTTACTTATTTTATCTATCACACAACAACATCTAGGAGAGATGGTCAGGTTGGAGCGCAGATATTTTGAATCCAAATGGTTAATGAAGAAGAGAGTGGCATAGTTTTCAGCTGGGAATGTTGAAGCTGTTATTGAAGTCTATTTGTTTATTCCGCACCTTGTATAATTAAGTTTAACTGTTAATATAACTTTAGGTAGAGGTTGTGATTAACAGTATGAGATCCTGGATAGTATATTTGGTTTATAATAACTAATGCTACTTTTGATAATCGTTTCTAATCTCTAACTTGTGTGTGTAAGAGATTGGGGTCATTTTAGTGTTTTAATATTGGATTGTTGAGTTAATGCGGGTAATATATATTTGGACGGTAGCATGACGACCCAGATCCCTGACCCCAGATTTGGGGGTGTTACACTAGCAGAGTCAGAATCAGATGATGAGGATAAGGCTCCCTTATCATCTAAGTTCAAGAAATTAAATACGGATTCTACTCAACCTCCAGTTGTTTTACCAACTATAGAGGGCACATCAAACACTGATGTTGTAAACACTGATACACAAAGCCCTAGATCAAGGAAAATGAAGCTGGTCAAAACTTAATTTCCTCAACAAAATCTGAAGCTGAAACAAGAAATACCTGAGGAGGCACACGATGCATTCATTTCACAAAAGCCAATGAGTCATAAGGTGGACACAAACACTGATTTACCTATCACAGTTACTTATCATCCTATGAAGCTAAAAATTGGAGTAAGGGAAGTTACTCATGAGCAAGTTGAGAGGACGACAAAGAGGTTGTAGAAACAAGGTAAATTTCATGGATCAAGCACACAAGAACCTGTACCTCAGAGGGATACAATAGCTACTACAACTGGTCCAGTCCCAAAAAAACCTACACCTTAAAGTGGTGTAGTAGACATTACAAACATTGCACCTCTAGATACCAAGACTATTCAAGAATGGCATGATGCTTCCACAACCAAGCTAACCGATGAGGTCTCCCAAGTCAAAGCTTTATGCAAGACTGCTAAGTCTCATACTGCCAAGAACATAGCTGGTGTGCATCTTGGCCAAGCACAGGAGTCAGACTCTGATTCCGAGGAGAGGAGTACACAAGAACTTGGATTTCAAAGTAATCTAGCAGCTCATACATCTCCAGCCACACAAGAACCGCTACCTCAAAGTGGTAGTACAAGATTGACTCCGGATGCTGTCATCTTGGCATTGGATACAGAAGGCAGGTCACATCCTCCTCCAACATCAACTGAAGTTCTTTCAGTTTCACTTTTGGATACCCTACCTTTTCAAGAAGCTGATCTTCTAATCATATAAGGTGCTCAGAGTCCTAAAAAAATAGTTGTTGATTTCCATCATGTAGACCCTCATTAAAACCCTGATGCTCCAAGTGCTGATAATTTCCCTACAGGTCTAAGTATTGATACTTTCTTGCAGTCCACTCAAATTTCTCATCCATCCACTATTGTAATCCATGTTCCTGCTATTGATCAAGTTGCAGAACAGTCCACTCATGATGAAGCTACAATTTGCTGAATCTCCACACATTCCACTCGTACTGAAATTCTGGAGTTAAATACTAAGGCTCCAGTTCATATGGCCACTATTCTTGAAGATGCAGAGGTAAATACTGATGGTATGGCAGTTTCTGAAGCAGCTGATCACATAATGTTCCCTTAGTCTTAACTCTGGTCCTGAAGATGAAGTAGCACAGAAGGTCAAGGAACCAATTGCTGATGATGATTCTAGACATGAAAGTTATTCTGATGATGGAAATGATGATGATTTATCCAAAATTAATTTTAATCTAGATCTTGATGAAGATTTGGATGAAATCATATTTCCTACAAATATGCCTAAGAAATAAAGACAAAAGCTGATCAATGCCAGGGTAGCTGAAGTCACTAAAGCTTATGAAGCTGGGGAATGGAAGTCTAAGTGGAAAGGTCACACTTATCCTATGAATCTTCATAATGCTTCCAAGAACCTAGAGACAGCTGGGCAAAAAATAAAGAATCTATCCTTGCTTGCTCATCCGAAAGCTTCCACAATCATGATCAAGTATGTTCATTCAACATAGGCTAAGGCTCGAACTCAATTGGATGCTTCTAAAGATGCCTTCAATGAGGTCATATTTAAATTAGAGCATGATGTACAAAAATAGTTGAAACCTATCCTTGCCAGACAGGACAAACTTGAAGCCAATCAGGCTTAGTTGGAAGTAACTCAAAATAAAATATCTGGGTAATTGGATGAGGTCCATCAATAAATGAAGCTGATTGTCTCTCTCCTACTTGGTGATGATGCCAAAAAGGAGGAGATAATTTCAAAATCTAAATGCAAACAGCTCCAGCTAAAAGCTGATCACAAAGATAATGTTCCAGATGGCGGGAATAAAGGAGGAAAGTCACTTGGGAGGTACAAGGGTGGAGATATTGTTGGCTCTACTGGCACTTCTAAGTCCACTATCCAAAGAAGGAGTGAAGGAAAAAGTGGTGGAGCTGGAAGAAAGAAATCTACAACAATGACAAAAGAACTGACTATGACTACAAAGAAAACTCTGACAATCACATATGCTGATGAAGACCAAGGTATTCTGGAGATAGAAGCTGGTGCTGAAGCAAGTCAATTTTTACAAAATATATAATTTAAAGGAAGAAAGACAACTCTTTTCTACAAGGATCCTAAAATAACAGGTTATGATTATGAAGTCAGTAGAAGGATTTTTAAAAAAAAAATCCCGGAGTTGATCCTGAACAGCTAAGGTTGATGGAGGAAGAATTTAAATTTATGAGATCAGCAAATACTGATGATATCTCACTATATGAGAAAATTCCTGGAAAAAGGCCAGCCAAAGGAGTAGTGATCAAAAGAATCAGCCAAACAGAAGCTGAAAGACCTGTTCTAAGGTCTCAAGCTATTTTAAATGATATATGAGATATAAGGGAAAGAGAAGGATGGTGAAAAGTCAAAATCAAGGTCCAAGGAAAAATCAGCAACTATTAAAACTCAAATAATGATAGATCCATTATATTCAGTAAGCCAAGCTCATGATGATGCTGATAAATGAAAGGTACTTGAAGCAGAAGCCAATCAGGTTCACAAGAAAAAAAAGGTGTTTCCTGGATCTGATCGGGCTGAGAAACTAAAAATCATTCCAACCACTGTCATTACTCAAGTTGGAGAAATAAATGTTGAAGCTCAACCAATCATAACCTCTGATACTACCCATGTTTTTGATAATACATCTCAAGAAACAAAAGCTGATCATACTATTCCTGAAAGAAACTCAAACTTTGATTTAGAATGCTCAAATGCTAATAAGCTAGAATTGACCTTTGAGGGAAGAAAAAGCTGCTATAGGGAAGCATGACACCTGTACCAAAAAGGGATTCTTCTGAGACCATTAACAAGATCTATACTGGTAATTCACAAGCTAGAATGGCTAGTAGAAGAGGTGTATTGGGACTTCCAAATGCTGGTAACTTCACTGGAAATACTTTAATTCTAAGAGAGCCGGGGATTCTAATGAGGGTAGGGGAAAATGTGAAGTTTGAAGATTTACAGAAGATTTTTTTAGTTCAAATAGTGCTTGATTTCTATGATACAAATAAGCCAAAATAAAAGATGTTGTACTTTCTTGAATCTAGAAAGAGGTTGATGATTTCTCACGAACAAATGAGAGACAACCCGTGGAAGGAGTTTGAATATATCATAACTTTACTAAAGGTAATTAACTCTACTACTGGTAGGTGGTCTACTTATCTGAAAGACCTGGTATTCATAAAGCAGAAAGAAATGACTTACAAATCAAAACACACTCCAAAGTATATTGATGATAATGGAAATACTGTTGATATGCCATAAGGAGGAGCCATAGTGACTACATCCTTCGGTATAAAAGTTCATACTTCTAATCCAAATGACAAGAAGGTTGGATTCTTGGAGCCAGATGACTTGTCACTTGGAAGATCAAATATTCATGACCTCAGAGCTGCTATATATCAGAATGATGAATCTACAGAAGAGCTCAAGGATATTAAATAGAGGATGGAGATGTATCTCAATGTTCTTGAAGAGAATCTACTCAAGAAATTCTTTTATGATGCTACCGGATTTTCCAAGGTTGAAGATTGAAGTTAAAGTCAGAAATACTGATAGTAAGATTATACATATGCTTTTATTTCTGCATTTAGATAGTTTTGACATCATCAATTAGAAACTTGTACATATTTACATAATGCACAAGTTGGGGGAGATTGTTAGATGTAATTGATAATATCAGTATTTAGCTGTCAGAGTTTGCCATAAGTATTTGACATCAGAGTTTGACAGAGATGATGTTATCGACATTTACTCGTCAGTATTTGCTGATAAGTATTTATCATCAGTGTTTGTTTATATCACTATTTGTCAAGTTGGAAATTAGGAGATATCTAAGAGGGATATATTTACAGAGATATGTCGGTGTTGGACTCTACTTATTATACTAATTAATAGATGGATATAGATTAGGATTCCTTATTTAGTTCTAACATATCTTCTAGATTGATTGTGTAGTTATGCAGTATATAAGCACAAGATAGGTTAACACTTAATGTGTCGAGCATTGTTTTATCATTCATATAACCTAGCAGCTCTTAAGGATATTTGTTCATCCTTTAAGAGAAAATTATAATCAGTTTTTATTCATTAATATAAATCTATTTATTATGTTGAGTTTTATAATTTGATTTGATTGTTTAAACTGTATTCACCCATTCTACAGTTGATTTAAGGCCTACATACACAATTTTTTAATTGTTGTTTATGCTTTCTCAAGTTCATGTTGCAGGCAGAGGGAGCAGTTATTTTGTTTCATTTCTGAACAACACGTATTTTGCATTTATTTATTTGTATATAATGTTTTTTTAGTGTTCAACATGTAGCCATGTAGGTTACAAGAGGTTGGTTCTCGTAGTATATGTCTGGTATATATTTGAATTTTTATACGATGATGCAATCTTTACTTGTCAATTTTTTCTTTCCTATAAAGCATCAAATTGCTGAAACAAGATGCTAGTTTCTTATCAAACAACTCGGAGGATATGATTATTCTATAATCGCCCTTACCCATTTCTGTTACAGGAAATTATTGATATTAGTGCATCTAAATCAAGTCCATAAATGAAATAGCACTGTTGGAGATTCAGAGTATGTGACTTTCCGTGAACTAGGGTTATGTTTTTCTATTTGGTCCTTGTTTTTTTGTGGGGTTTGTGAAGCATATGTAAGCTTTGATGTGGATTTGGATGTTTTTTTATTGAATTTAGTGCCTATTTTACCAAAGAAAATAACAAAAGAAAAGAAAAAAAATAGTATTTTTAAAAGCTGACTAGTGAATGTTTTATTTTGATCTGTATATAAGGAACGAAAATGACTGCACTTCTGAGTGATAATGTATTTGCATCTAGTTTTTATATGAATAGGCTTGACTTTTGCGTTTCTTTGGTTAGCAGAACATTCAAATGACTTAAAAACAACATCTTGACACCAAACATTATTACTCCTTAGTTATATGTTTTTGCTGACCTTTTAGTTAATACCCCTTGGTTTACATGCTCATCTCTATTTGTTCTACTTCTACTAGTGTGCATGAATTAAATCCAATATGGCTTGTTGTATTATGGATTCTAATAAATTAAATTTTTAATGAATAACAATAAGAGATTGTATATATAGTAGCTGATAGTCTTGTTATTACTATATAATTGAGCCATAATGTAATTATATTCAACTTAATTTAAAATATAACAAGTGTTTACGACTGTGAAAATCAAACATGTAAATTATCGTGCACTGGAATAACATTATGCATGTAATGGTCCATTATTTCCCTAGGCTGGCTATCATGGCTTCAAAGAAATTGTTTATGTTGTAACCACATAATTGGTTTAAGTAGAAACCATGGCATGATGTATTTTTATAGGTAAATTTCTTGATCATATTATAATTTGCTCTGTTTTTTCATTACATCTGGTGTTAATACTGGTGAGCACCAGGGACAACGAGGAGGCAGTTCAACCACAAGTTTCATCCACTTTTGTCCCTGAGAAAGAAGCATAAGTTCTTAACCCTTATGTATAGAAATTCCATCTATTCTGAGTTAAGTTACCATGGAAATATTTGGGCATAAAGGTCATTTAACAGTTACTTGAAATGTTTTTTCAACATCTTATTAATGCTCACCAGCCTTGTTGTATTAAATGGTCGCAGAGATCAGATAATTAATAAAATTGATAAGTTGAGATCTTAGTACCAAATTACTTGATGCGGGATAATTTATAGTATATCTTGTACAATTCTCATTTATAATATTTTGGTTATTGATTTAAATAATATAATAGTTGGAATTATAATATGTTCTTCTACCTTATTGTATCAAGCGCAATTAAGTCCTGTATCAAGTGTAGGTAAGTCCCAAGCGAGGGATATTAGGAACTTGTTAGGCCTTTGATAGTAAACTTGCATGCGTCTTTATCTTATTTCTTGGCAAAGTGTATAAAAACTTAAAAAATGTTGGTCTAGTAGTTTTAGAGGGGCAACAAGTTCCACGAGCTAATTTTGTTGTCTAAAAATGTAAAGCTCTTACGTATGCTTCTTTGTAGCGATATTGTTGGTGAATATGACTTACAAGTGTCAATAGATGTCTTGTTATATCTTTTTATGTAGGAAGTAGAAAAGTGGTTGAAATTTAAACAAAAGAAAATGGGATGGGGAAGACAAATAAGAGCAGCACAGATGGTGGTTCAAGGAAAACATGACTACATGGTGCCTTGGTTCAGTATATACTAGCTGCAATGGGCTTGATAATGTAGTAGTTTTGAAAATAAAGTTTTTTTAATTTTTTTGTTGTGTACTAAAATTCTTTGGATTAGTTTCGTAATGATAATTAGAGTTATGATTATTTAAATACGATAGAACCTAGTTAGTTTTTATTTTTGGCATTTTTTTGATATGTATATTATTAGATCATATAAATATTTAACATCAGTTTATATAACTGTAAATAATGTTCAAAATGCCTATTTACATCACAAACTTTTAAAAATTAATGTAAAAAAGGCCAACCTTTAGACCTACGATGATATCACCAAACATCAGTTTAGGGCAGATGTCTATTAATCAAACATCATCTAAAACCGATGTCTATATATACAGTAAACATCGGTTTTTTCAAAGAGCTGATGGTTGGGGTGATATTTTGCAACGGTTCTGAAGCAATGTGGAAATGAAGGAAATTGATGTATAGGGTGACATTTCACATCAGTTTTAGATCGCTGTGAAAAAAATAAACTTTTTCTCTACACTCGTGTAGGCATCGGTTTTGAAGGAAACAAACATTAGTCCAGGAATGATGTCTATTCACCTTTTTCTAATAGTGAACTTCTATTTGTTTTCTCCTGCATACATACAGATTATTTGTATAGGTTTTCTAGGTGAACTGAGGTACAAGTCATTGTTGAGTGCTACTTATTTGTGGACGAAGTACATTGTGATGTTTTATCATGAAAGCGATATTTCTGCAACCCTACACGGCGTAAGTGGGGCAATAATCTATTCAAGAACAGTCTATTGTTCTCGAAGGCTAGGCGATAACTGTTGATTGCTCTTTCAGACTTTGTTAAATTTTCTGTTAGATCTAAGTGATTCTCTCATTTCTTTGTCCATTCAATCACTGGCATATCTTGTTTGTGCTTTCGTATTTTTTTGTAACACCCCCAAATCCAAGGTCGTGAATTCGGGTCGTTACGATCACTTATTAATTAAATAATTCTCTTTTCACAATATTACTCGACCATTTATTCAAACTCACAAACACACAGGGTATATGCTTGGAAACAGTATCAAATAAATCATCTCCACTTATCTATCTGACGGGGCTGGCGCACAAAAAGCCTACAGAACTCACGAGCGTTCCTTACCCGCCTACGGACAGCAGTCCTGGTCTGATCCATGCTGGTAGTCTGTTGTGATATGATATATAAAAGCAAGGGTGAGCATTATAGCTCAGCAAGGTATATATCCCCATAATTAAGTATGTAAGGATAAATAAAACCAATAATTATACTTTGTATCTCCAAAGCATTCTGAAAGTTTATATGCTTGTCAAATTTATAATATTCTCAAAATCAACTACAATAGTATATCCACTGGATACTTGTATTCATCTCTTTCTCAAAATTATTTTATACTCGTACTCATTTTATTTCAAAATCTCAAGATGTTACTCGAACCAAGATTCTCAAATGGGTGTGATATATATTCATCAACATCCCAATTTAAAACTCAGCCTTATTGACAGATTTCTTAAATGGATTTGATATATATTCGTCAATATCCTTGTTTAAAACTCCTAAACCGTAAATCTCCTCATGATGATCTACACATGTATAGAAACTACAAAACAAGATCTATCTGGTCATGGCAAGTGGTTTTCAAATTTAACAATTTTTATGGCCGAATATCCTGCAGAAAACAGATCAAGTGCATGAATGCCCAAACTCAATTTCTACTACTTGATCATAACACAATCACTACCTATAACCATCATAAACACAAGTACTTCTCAAGATCCACCCAAATAAACCTTATATGCTCTATCTAGTACCACATACATGGATTACAACTCAACATCTCAAGTCTTTAGCAAGAACATAATCAATACAAACTCAACAAACACAATCCTTTGGATCTTAACACTACAACAAACATAACCCTTAAATCCAACCATAAAACCTTAAAGAGTTGAAAGTTATACCTTCTTGGACACTAGGAAGGTTAGTGCTAGGATTATTGAGGCTTTGTTTGCTTAGAAAACACTTAGAAGGGCTAGATCCTTAGGAAACAAAACCAAGAAACAAGTTAGAATTTCGGAGTTACCTTTCAGCACCTCATTCAAACATTTTTATAAAATTGAAAAAAACTAATTTGAGGCTGAAATTTGGTAAGAAGCTTACCCATGATATAGAGAAGATATGGTAAAAATTTAATGATATTTGAATGAGTATTTGTTGAGTTATGAATTTTTCTTTCTCCCTTGCTCAGAAAACCCGAACTGCTGGAATGAAAAATTGGAGAGCTTTAAGTGAGGGAAAAGGGGTTGTTTTCTTTTGTGGCTAAAGTGTGGGGAGTGTATAATGAATATATGGGATGTAGGCAGAAGATTTGACAATAATTTGGCAAAGGTCTGGGTTGGTTTGATTGTGTGGTGAAGTGAGAAAAGGGAGAAGTATGGCTTGTGTACTTGTTTGTCCCCATCACTATTCAACACTATTCCACTAACTATTCTAGTTAACTTCTAATCATCTAGTTACCCTCCTAACTACTAGTTGGGACTTGGTTATTCATGGCCAACTTGCATGGGATTTAATTTCTCATTCGTTTATTTATCGTAAACGCAATCGTCGTTCCATTCCGATAGTTTCCACGTATAACGACTTGTTTCGTAGCGATTTCTTTTATCGCTTATAATCCTATAAGCAATTCCATTCCTTCTCTTGATCATAGAAACACCTTGATATATTATTTATTTCATGTAGCATTCCCGGTTCTACGTCATTCTTTACGAATACGAAAACACGTAGTATAATCGTGAATCTTCGACTTCCGTCGGCATTTACATTCACTTATTTTCCTCGATAAACAAGAATATGATCTCGGATTCTCAAAATTCCACTATTCATTTTATGATGATCCCCATATGTATTACTTAATCAGCTCAAGTTACTATTCACAAAAGTTTTAAAATATTACAAAAATCAGGGTTCTTACATTTTTCGTTAATTGGTTTGTTATTTATTCTTGCTAAATCTTGATATATAACAGTCCCGTTGTTATGTTTAGTTAAATATTCCCAACAATCTTGAGGAGATTGTCTGTGTCATATTTGTAATTATCAAGATGATTAATGGAGCTAAGATTCCTAAGACCGTTGAGACTGGTTCTGGTTCTGGTGGTACTATTTCCACCATTAGTTGTACTATGTACCAGTTTTCATAGCCTATTGATTTATCGGGTATGGCTGATAAATTCAATAATGCAACTTTTTTTTCTTGTTGGTAGAAAAAGATGAAGATCTGGTTAACGGTAAAAGGTCTATAGCTGGTGGTGCATTATGATCCTTCTATTGTGGATCAAACAAAAGCTGAATCCGTTAAAACTTATGCTTTATGGCTGAGAAGGATGGGGTGTGTAAGGCAGCCATATTGGCAGCTTTGATGAACACCTTGTTCGATATTTATTCATCAAAAGCCTATACTACTAAAGTCTTGTGGGATAAGATGGACCAAATCCACGATACTGATTCTCAAGGTCTTGAAAAGTTTTATGTGGCTAGGTTTCTTGATTTGAAGCCGGTGGATGGAAAATCCATGACCGTGCAAGTTCAGGATTTTGAGATATTGGTTCATGCTTTGAGTGAGTCCGAAATGGACTTACATGGAAAGTTTCGAGTTATGTCAGTAATTGCAAAGCTCCCTAAGTCTTGGGAAGAGTTTGTTCTCTCCCTGAAAAGACAGAAATAAGAGATCACATGTATTAACTTGATGTAAGATATCTATGTACAGGAGTAACACAAGTCCAAAAAAGGACTTGTGATGCCTCTTGAACATGGGAGCTCGAAGGTTAATGCAATGACTGTAGGACAGAAAAGAAAGGTAGTCACTAAAAAGGCTGTTAGGGCAAAAACACGCGCTAATATTCACGCAAGTATACGCGTTCGCAAGTAGTATAAGATATAAATCAGATTCGTTCCCACAGAGACTGGTTTAGGTTAAGTTCAATTTATGCACCTATGCAACAATGTATGGTTACCGATCAATGCTAAGACAAATAACAAATTGGGTTTTTATCAAGCTAAGAGATTATACTAAATAACATTAACTAAGAGAATTGAGGTTGAAGTACTATATATGACAAACATGGGATTCTAACTTCATTAAATACTTCATTCAATAGCCTTATTGTTCTTAACCTTAGCATGTGATGGTGATGACACTAATCAGATAACACGAAACTGATAAACGCCAACTTTCGTTGCACGAGTACCATTCTACCAGACATCCACAAAAGAGATAGAAGCTGAATAGGCACCAATTATATTGAGACTCTACATGTCTATAGAATTTGACAACATAACGGTTTAAGCACAAGTTATCCATAATGATTACATAGGGCAAGTAAAATGGTTAGAGTTACCTAGGAATCATGCATACACATACATGAACCTATGCTAGCATGGCAAGTTCTAAATCTCAATATTCACTATTGTTTCAATAGAGATTAACACGCTATCTTATATGTTAGCTACGCACATAAGACGAATAAGCACAACCAATACTAGGATATCAATCAATCACTACACACCAAAATAGCGAAACAAATTAATTATTAAAATCCATAAATAAATCCGCTAGAATCCCATGAAAACGATTAGCTCATAATCAAACTCATCTCACCATGGGTTCCAATGAAAGCATGGTATAAACAAGGTCTTAATAAATTGAAAAATAATTAAAGTACGAATAAACGAGATCTAGGTTCAACAAGAACAAAAACAAGCATCCAAAGTTACAACTAATTCAAAGAATCACAAGTTAAAAACAAGATCTTCTTTTTCGGAGTTGTTTTGTGCTTCTAGGTCTTCTCCTTGGTATCTCAATCTTCCCGGATGATGAAAACCCTTTTTTTAAGTATATATACGCCCTTAGTGGACCTGGACCCTTTAAATCATCAAATTCCACTCAAAAAAGGCTTTTGCATCGAAATTAGCGACCAGTCGCGCCTCGGACGGCCGCCTTAGCTCTCCGGGTGGGCGCCTCAGCTCCCGGGCGGTCGCCCCACATCCCGGGCGGGCGCTTGGAGCCTGTCTCGAAATTTTTTTGATGAATCTTGTTTTGGCCATAACTTGAGTTCTACTCGTCAGAATTAGGCGATTCAACTTCGCACGCAAAGCTAACGAGATTCTCTACAACTTGACAATGGTCTTGGCTTACAAATCTGATCACTTTTTATCATATTTCCTTTAAAAGCTCATTTCTTCATATAACTGATACCTGAAATGCAATAACACAAAAACACATCAAAATACCAACAACTTAAGTCCAAAAAACCAATTTAAGCTTGTAATAAAGCATTCCAAGTGGATATAAAATCCACTTATCACACCCCCAAACTTGAATCGATGCTTGTCCTCAAGCATAAACAGACTCAAAACTACAAAATAAACCTAATGCATGAATGCAACTACGTGAATGCAACTAAATGATAATGCAATCGATCCCCTTAGAATAGCCATAACTAAATGAATAAGCCAATGCCTCTAAGAATGCAATGACTTTAAACAGAGCTCGAATAAATCCCACAAACCAGCTCACAAACCAGAAACGTGCGTGTGTGGAATGCTTAACAGATATCTCTCGATACTAGATCAATAACCATAACTTATCTATCATCGAAACAATCAAAAGTTTATGAACAGAATAGACAATAAACGCATTATGACTCACAACACCTCCTTTCTACTAGAGTTATACAAGGATTCACACTATTATTGAACACATAGCAAATATGCTTATTTGACCGTGCAATGAATGAGGTCCCAAAAGACTTATGCAATAATACCCATGTAGCGAGCGTTGGGTTAGTGGATCACAGACTATAAAAGCCTTAGGTCACTAGGCACAAAGTCCCCTAGAACTTAATAACTCGAGTATTAAAGAGCTCACTCTTGATCAATTATGCATAAACACATGCTTTTTTCTTTCTTTTTTTTCTTATTTTTTTCAACAATTTCTGAATGAGTGCGTTTCGCTCCATCTCATTCAACCCTAGACTACTCATAAAATATGAGCCGGCTGCTAGCCATTGACGCCTAGCCTTACAACAACTAGCAATGAAATCCAAGTTTTTTTCCAGATAAAAAAAATCAGTGTTTTTACGTCATTACGAGAATATCACAAATTCTAAATATAACCAAGTGATTAAATCTCAAAAACAAACAAGTATGATCATGATCTAGATCAAAAGCAACCCTATAAGACTTTGTGAAAATATTTGTTTCTGGCATTCAAATTAATTCATTAAGACTTAAACATCCCTCTATTCCTCATCACCACACTGAAATCAACATCAAATTATCAAATATCATAGTTCATCTTAAGGGATCACGCTAAATATGCATGCAAATGCAACTATATGAAATCACATAAAAACAAACAAATATGTCCTAAATAAACAATCATGCAAAAATATGAATGAACTATAACTAAACATGCAATATGAATTTATATGGACACACACTACTAATCCTTACATTATCACCCCCAAACTTAATATTCAATGTCCTCATTAAGGTAATAATAAGGATTGCAGGCATACCAAATTAGTAGGAGAGTCACCCTTGTCGGTTGGAGGATCAGGTGGCCAATCAACCTCGCCACCAGTGTCTCGAACAATAGTACCAAAAACGTGTGTCAAATCTGCAGCAAAACAACGGTGAATGTCGTGCATGGCCTTCATACGCCTAATTACTCGCCTGTACTGCTCATCACCAACACCAGTCCTATCAACTACCTGCTGCACATGAGAAGAACCCTCTGTAGGAACTGGAGGATCCGTTTGGCTACCCTCTACATCATCAAAGATATATCCTAACCCCTTGTCAGGGGGTGCACCTAAGAATGAATAACTCAAGTGATTTGGCTTTCGGTTGAGCTCAAGTGTGGGAGCTTCTTCACTAGATGGTTCAACACGCTCCTGAGAAAATTTTAACTCTGCCAATCCAAGAGAATCAAATGGCATATCTACCTTACTCTTCCACGGAGGTGCATTCAAAACCTGCATTTGCTCTATTTTAAAACACTCCTCTTTAGCTGTGGGTAACTTTATTTCCTTGAACACATTAAAAGTGACCTTTTGATCGTAAACCTTCTTTAAAAGCTCTCCTTTTGAATAAGCACAACCAATAATAGGATATCAATCAATCACTACACACCAAGATATTGAAATAAATTAATTATTGAAATCCATAAGTAAATCCGCTAGAATCCCATGAAAACGATTAGCTCATAATCGAACTCATCGTCACCATGGGTGTAACGCCCCCAAATCCGGGGTCAGGAATCTGGGTCGTCACGTCATCCTTCACTCATGTGTAACCTGGTATTGATTCAATAATCCACAGACCCCAATCTCATACTCACACACACAAGTTATAGTCTTAGAAATGACGTACAAGATGTAATATTTTTTTATTACACTCGAATGTACTTTACGGGATCTCAAATAATTATTTATAACCTCTACATGAAGTTACAATAATTATGAATGATATCTTATATCTATCTGATACTCTAGCATACCTGAGACAAAGCTGCCAGGGATCCTCCCCATGACTGCAAGCGACTAGGTTCCACACCGGCATACTGGTTATCTGTTGTGTTGTGTCATTTAAAAGAAATCAAGAGTGAGCTATAATGGCCAGCATAATAATGTACAGTATGAAAATGACTATATGAATAACTCACGTAAAACATCATATTTGATAAATACGTTTTCTTCAAAATAGTTTTCCTTGGTGATACACACCTTCGGAAAACAATCCTTTAGTGGATTTTATTAACATGCGAATACCTTATTAGTAAACCCAGCACCTAGGCTTGGGTTACGGTATTGCTTCACAATTCCAATTGGAAGAATAGGACATTCACTGGAGTCACCGCATACGATGATCAGTCATACTACGGAAATAATAACCTTTTCTACTAGTAGAAGGACAAAACCGTCATCTCTCGGGTATCAACCTTGCCGCATTCGGGCTACGTGTCCCATTTTCGGGTATACACATACTTCACAAGTTCCTGAGTACACTGAGTACCTTCTCCTGCGGTACCTTTGGTAGTCCATCTAGCACACATAGTACCAGAGTCTACCCCTCCCTTGTCCTTTAAAAGAATTCTATCAATCTCGAGAACTCGAACCACGTCGAAGTTCCCCAAGCGTTTTGCTTGTTGATAGAAATAGCTTATCTTTCTAAGATATAAGTGTATATATATGTATATACGTACTTCCGAGAATTTAGGAGGAAGTACTAAGGATGTGAGTTGACCGTTATCAATAGATAATTAATAAGGGGAAAAGTTTCTTCTCGAAACTATATTCAACATATTAAATATGTGGATAATATTCACCGACGATCTGAAATTATTCGAATGATATTCTAAAATCAGAAAGTATATTTTAAATCGGGATCTATGATTTTTAAATCAATAATTAAACCCTTTAACAAATAATTAAATGATAACCGATAATAATCAAACCTCGAATGAGTTTACTTTCTAAAAGATTTATTTAAAATAATATTCCTCAACTAGTTTTTGTCTACATAATTAATAATCTATAATGATTAATCGGGTTTGAAATAAATCAACATTGGAGTATACTACTCCCATAATAAAGGAATAAGTATATAAAATTTATTATCCAAACAATAAAATATAGTTGAGGGAATATGATTGTTGAGAAATCGTTTTAATAAAAGTTTGAGGTGTTTTAATGTTTCATAAGTGGACGATGAGTCCCTTTTAAACCGTACTACTATGGACTTATAACCATCCTATGATATCTCCGGAATGATTCCCGGGTTTTATTCTTTATAAAACAAAACTGACCGACTCTCGGTCTTACGACTTATACATCACGCTCTACTGTAGCGTTAATATTCTTAAATAAGCACCTCCGGAATACTTCCGGGTTTTCATCAATTTAATTGACCGATCCTCGGTCTAAAATATATACACGCCACGCTACTCGCTAGCATTAACATTCTCAATTATAAACTCCTCCGGGATACCTCCGGGTTTTTATAAGCTTACACCGATCGACTCTCGGTCTAAATATGATATTTCGAACTCGGTATGAACATATACTAGAAATTATCAACAATTGAGTAATGTAATACATCTCAAACTTCGTAAAACAGTTTAAAGTAATCTTATGCATATATCACAGTTTTGTAAACTATTCACAACACAATAGTTCGTAAAAGGTAGGGTTTGAAAACTTTCCTGGGTATCTCGAGGTGGAGGATGCTCTAGGTTTCGCTCAGAAATCTATGACCATAAACACAATTCATCTCGTTAGGTCCCGTTCTAATTTACGGCGACTCGCACTCATGCGCTATTTATTATGCACCCTCTCAACTTATACTACCCTTATTATTCCTTTAAGTCCTTATTCAAATCATGGTCCCTTCATTTTTCTAAGTATCTTAGGTTCATTCTCTTTATCATCGTCGGCTCCGCTTATGGATTCTTACGGTTTCTACTCGCGCGGTCTCGGCTCCGATATTTTTATAAAATTGAGAAATCATTATTTTCACTTGAAATTTTTATAGCAGTTAGGAAACTCAATATGTTACTCTCTTTCAAAATTTCATGATTTATGAATACTTTTAAGTCGATCCTTTATATTTTCAAAGTTTGTGATTTGTAGCAGTTTTTGTCGCGTAAATTACTTTTACTAAAAGGACCATAACTTTTGATCCGTAAATCAGAAATCAAGCGATTTAAGCGTCTAAATGATCCTTATAACATTGCCTATCATAATCAAGGGTTATTTTTCAAGAAACCACAGTTTACAACTCCGGGACTTTCTGCAGAAACTTAAAGTTACGATTCGTTGGTTTTAACGGAGTTACATTTACGATCGGGGTTTCGTTTACGCCCTAACTCTTAACACAACCACCAATAATCATCATTTCATCATCAACACCCAAAATCCTCTCAAGAACATCATTTTCTTTAGGCAACAACAATTAACCTTAAATCTAATTAACTTAAACTTCAAGATCTCAACAATACCACTTCTTAAACTAAGTTTTCTACCACATA
Organism: Apium graveolens; assembly: GCF_009905375.1. Taxonomy (NCBI): domain Eukaryota; kingdom Viridiplantae; phylum Streptophyta; class Magnoliopsida; order Apiales; family Apiaceae; genus Apium; species Apium graveolens. The sequence goes on along the minus strand of NC_133651.1, from coordinate 156,016,466 downwards.
CTAAATGGATCTTAAATAAAGTTGGGCCAAAGATTTTTACCTTTCTTGAAATCTTGAGATGTGTTCTTGAGGATGGTGGAGTCTTAGAAGTGCTTGGTATGATTTTTGGAGCCTAGAACCACCATTGAAATTAAGAATCCAAAGAGAGGTTACCATTCATACTATTCACTAGTGAGTTTCTTGATTTTATTTTACCCATCAAACCTTGATAAAAAGAGATGAAAGAATTTTCTTACCTTAGTTTAATTTCTAGGAGGCTTGAGAATTAATTGGATGATTTTACAAGAGCTAGAACTTGGAGATTTGAATTTGAATTCTCCTTCTTTTGCATTAGGGCCGAATGGAAGCATCAAGGGGGTATTTATACTCCTCTTGGTTTCTTAGCTTAGTTGATTTGCTAGGTAACTTCTAGGAAATGGGGTGGAAGATCTTGCACTTGATTTTTATTCTCCTAGGTTGAATCCTAGGTTTATTCTTGTTGCAAATCTTAGGGACAAATCTTTGGTAGCTTCCTGGAAACTACTTATGTTAGCTTCCTTAGCATATTATTTGGATAGCTTACTTGATAATCCTATGGTTAGCTTACTATTTGATAAAGTAACCATGGTTACTCTCTTACCATGGTTTAGTTAGTGCGTTACGTTTATTTAATCGTTTACGAATTCGCTCGGTCGCTTAAACGTTTTCGTAATACTTATTCGTAAATGGTTCGCGACGTAATTCCTTTCGTATTTATTCCTTATATTTTTAATTATCATACTTGAATATAAATCCGTAGGGTTTTAATCTCATAATTATACTGTGATTCCCGTAATCCTTGATGAGTCGTAAATACGGTCGTTTTTCAAAGTTCGTTTTCTTCGAAAACTAATAGCGTTTACATACACTCATTTAGTACGTATAATCGTAATATCAACTCCAAAACTCATTTTCTCATGCACTACATAGTGTGGGCTCAAAAGTTTTTCCCGTCCGTCAGGGTTACTATTCATTAAACATTTTACAAGGTCTCAAAAATTCAAGTTATTATATTACCATTCATAAAGGTCTTTTACCGATGTCAAAAGTTTGGGTTCTTACAATGGGTTCCAATGAAAGCATGGTATAAACAAGGTCTTAATAAACTGAATAATAATTAAAGTATGAATAAACGAGATCTAGGTTCAACAAGAATGAAAATAATCATTCAAAGTTACAACTAATTCAAAGAATCACAAGTTGAAAACAAGATCTTCTTTTTTGGAGTTTTTTTGTGCTTCTAGGTCTTCTCCTTGGTATCCCAATCTTCCCGGATGATGAAAACCCTTTTTTTAAGTATATATATGCCCCTAATGGACCTGGACCCTTAAAATTATCAAATTCCACTCAAAAAAGGCCTTTCCAGCGAAATCAGTGACCAGCCGCGCCTCGGGCGGCCGCCTCAGCTCTCCGGGTGGGCGCCTCAGCTCCTGGGCGGCCGCCCCACATCCCGGGCAGGCGCCTGGAGCCTGTCTGGAAAAATTTCTGATGAATCTTGTTTTGGCCATAACTTGAGTTCTACTTGTCAGAATTAGGCGATTCAACTGCCCACACAAAGCTAACGAGATTCTCTACAATTTTACAATGGTCTTGGCTTCTAAATATGATTACTTTTTATCATATTTCCTTTAAAAGCTCATTTCTTCATATAACTAATACCTTAAATGCAATAACACAAAAACACATCAAAATACCAACAACTTGAGTCCAAAACACCAATTTAAGATTGTAATAAAGCATTACAAGTGGATATAAAATCTAACACTAAACCTGACAAGAACAAGGCTAAAAAACTGAAGGAAAATAAACCATGTTGGTCTTGTGGACAAGTTGGTCATTAGAGTAGGGATTATCATGTTAAGAAAGCTAAGAAAACTAGAGTGTTAGCTCAAGAAAATATTATGTTTGGACTTGGAACCACTAGTGGACTTGTAGCTAACATGATTTTTGGTGAGGTTGTTGCCTCTGGAATGAATGACGGTTATGTTATATATAACTATGTACTACTTTCCACTTCTCTGTCACAAGAGTGGTTGATTGATACTGGAGCTAATGTGCATATTTGTACTGATAATACTCTCTTTGTATCTTATCAACGGATTCGTGCAGTGACAATGATGACGGGGAATGCTAGTGTTGCACATGTACTTGGAGTAGGAAATGTGGACGTGAAGTTTGCTTCTGGGCGTATTTTGTCTCTCACTAGAGTGCATCACGTTCCTTTGATTTTTAGAAATGTTATAAATGGAAGTTTTTTAGTTATAAATGACTTTGAACTTTATTTGAAATTTATAAATTAATGATTACTCATACTGGTACATTTTTGTCAAGGGTTACTATTTTGATGGTTTATTTTTAATAAATGATGAATCAATTTTGGGTAGTTTTTTAATGAGAGTATTGTACCTTCTATTAATTATGTTGAATCATCTGATTTATGGAACTTTCGACTTGGTCATTTAAATTTTAATGCTCTAAAGAATATGATGAATATTAAGTTGATTTCAAATATGTCATTGATAAGAAATCTAAATGTCAAGTGTGTGTAGATGTTAAACAAACAAGGAAACCTTTTTCATAATGTTGTAAGGGATTCAGACTTGTTAGATTTAGTACACTCGGACATACGTGAATTCAATAATGTTTTGACTAAGGATACTGTAAATATTTCATTACCTTTATAGATGATTGTAGTAGATATTGTTATGTTTTTTGCTTAAACTTAAGAATGAAGCACTAGATAATTTCATTATGTTTAAAAATAAAGCTGAAACACAAACATGCAAAGTACTTAAACATTTGAGGTCTGATAGAGGTGGTGGGTATATCAGTACCTTGTTTAATGAATTGTGTGCAAGCAATAGTACAGTTCATGAGGTTACTCCACCATACATACATGAGTCTAATGGGGGTGGCACAACGAAAGAACAAAACTTTTAAAGATATGGTTAACACTATGCTGATTAGATTTGGTTTGCCTAAGTATATGTGGGGATAGGTTTTGAATACGAGTCGCCATATTCTTGATAGAGTCTCTCTAAAACATATAGACAAGAAACCTTATGAATTATGGAGAAAGCGTAGGACAAGTTTGAGTTATCTTTGTGTGTGGGGGGGGGTGCCTTGCTAAGGTGCTTTTCCCTGAACACAAGAGAAAGAAACTAGGCCCAAAAATTGATGATGGTATCTTTCTGGGCTATCTTGAAACCATAACCTCTATAATATTTTTAGTATTAAAATCTGACATAGACGGTATTATGGCGAATACGATAATTAAGTTTTGTGATGTAACTTTCTTCGAGGAAATGTTCCTTATGAAGACTGGTATACCTTTGGGCAGTCCTGAAGATGATCCCACTTGCACATCGAGTTCTATTCCCGATCATGTGAAAAAATGATAAATACGGGGGCGGATCCTATTAGTAGCTTTACTCCTAATGAAGTAGAGGAACCTAGAATAAGTAAGCATGCAAAGGAAGTAAAGGACTCTGGAAGTGATTTTATCACTTACAATATCGAGGATGAACCTTTAAATTTCCATCAAGTCATGGATTCTTCAGAGTCAAGGCATTGGAAAGGCGATGTGAAGAGTAAAATTGACTCAAATGTTTCTAACGGAACATGAGAGTTAGTTGATCTCCCTCCTTGGTGCTCTACCATATGATATAAATGGATATCCAAGAGGAAGCTAAACCGTGATGACTCAATAGATAAGTATAAGGCTAGGCTGGTAGTTAAAGGTTTTAGGCAAAGGGAAGGCATCGACTATTTTGATACATACTATCATATTTCGTAAATGAAAGCAATCAGAATGCTTGTTGCATTATCTTCTGTACATGGTTTTATCATCCATAAAATGGATGTAAGGACAACTTTTCTTCATGGTAACCTTGAAGAAGAGATTTATATGGATAAGGCCGAGGGCTTTGTTGCTTCTAGTAATGAGAGGAAAGTAGAGTCTTGATGACAACAAAATATTTTATTACCAAAATTATTTGGAGGTAGCATAAATAGATGATCATTGAGCTATTGATTTTTAAATTACGCAAAAAAATATATTCAAGATTGAAAAGAAATTAATATAAGTTATTGTTCCTCTAGTCTTAGCTGATTATTTCGTCTTCTTCTGCTTTTCCTAGTTGTAACCAAACCGTCTTTGAAGAATGCCGTAGGATACTCCCTTATCTTCAACCTTTGGATTTAGATTTCCATGAGATGTTCCAGATAAGCATCGCTAGCTATTTTTTGTTTGTCTTTGAGTCTGAAAAATCTTCTGCAACCATCCTGATCCCTAAACTCCATCATGTGATCTAGTTGATGATGAATTCTCTTTCCAATGTAAGGAATAACCAGTTTTGTATGAAGTGCATATTTATCATTCCAGCTATTCCTTATCTGATTGATTCGATTAAGAACTATTATCTTGGCAGTTGGAGTAAATCCACCAGTCCTCTTCATGTGAGAGAATACCTTCAGTAAGTTTTTGTATCTTTCCATAAGAATGTGTTGAAGAGGCCATTGTTTGTTGTTACCTCCTTTGTAATGAAACACGAGTCTTTCAGGCATTTTGGAAGTAGCACCAAGCCTCTGACTTCATAAATCTCATCCAGATACAAGTTGATGTCTGATTTTTCTTCAATATCTGCAATGTAGATATAAGATTCTTTGTCTTCAGGTATCTTCACTTGTAGAGAAGCTGATGGTTTTGGATGAGTTTTTTTCAAATCTTTCTTCTCGAAAGGTGGGAACTGAATATTTTTTAGCTCAATAGGTTCTTCCTTGGGCATGACTGGTTCACCATGAAATATTATTCTAGGTGTCACTACCACAAGTTCAGGAAGTGAAACTGTAGGTTGTTGAATAGAAACAGTAATAGTGATATCTGGTGCCACTGGTGATGCGGGCCTTCTTCCTTGCACCTTTCTTTGTTCTCAGCTTTTTAGGCTTGATGGCCCCTTCTTCTTCAGCCGTAACCTATATTCCCTCATCATATTCTTTCTCTAGCCCACTGGCTAGCTGCTTTTGATAATTCGTGAACACATCATTTGTTTCACCTTGCTTTCCATTATTTAATTGTTTTAAAATAGTTATTATAATATGTATCATATAGATATTATAGATATCTATGTTTATATTATCAAAAGATATTTTTTTACTAGATATAATGACCTCGTGATAAAGCAAAATAATCTACATTTTTCATAGATACTAGAACAAAATTATACTATTATCCTAGCTAAAATATTTTTTCTAAAAAATCAAATAAATAGTTATTCTATCAATTAGTGCAAGATTCAAATCTTATCAATAACTTAAGTAATTCAAAATTAAAGTATTCTAATTGAAACACATGACCTATTTAATGGGTCGAGTAAAATTTTTCAGAACTATATAATGGTCAATTGATGAACTTGTTTTTTTAAAACCTAATTATTATAAATTGTTATTATAATATAATGACAGATATATGCAGCTATAGTTATTCAGACATACTTTCTATCATTGGTGCTAAAATAAAATATTACTATTGTCCAGGCTAAAATATTTTTTTTAAAACTAAATAAGTAGTTAATCTATAAATTAGTCCAAGATTTAAATATTATCAACAACCTAAGTAAATCTAAATTGAAATATTCTAATCGAAAGACATGACTTATGTAATTGTGTCAAGTATATATTTTTTCAGAACTATTTATCGAGTCAGTTTATGAACTTATTTATTTTAAAACCTGATTATTATAATATAATTAAAGATATATTTGGTTATACTTATTCAGACATACTTACTACTTTAACACATAAAATTAATACAATTAATAAATATTAAAATAAAACTAATAAAATAACAATTATTTAAAATAAATGTGCATCACACGGCTTTTAGGCTAGTAATACTACACTATAATAACCGAAATAGAATATAATTTGGTTCAACCTCCATTTTGGTTGTCCATTCTGACGACCATCGGATCATTTTAATCAAATGATCAAAAGTGTTATTTCTAAATATTAAAATAATATAATACTCAAGCTACCAGATTCAAATCTCTCCAATAACAAATATTTAAATTATTATTTATAAAGGTGCACATAAGTTCTCAGCTTCGTATCTGCACAATAACAAATTTTATTCAAAAATTATATATTTTTTACTTTAGTACTTAATTATTTATATAAAATTTTCGTTAAATTATTTATAACATAATTGTAAATATATAAATAATAATATGAACCTGTGCATCGAACGGGATGTAAGGTAGTAATATGTAATTAGAAAAATATATCTCTAGATAGATAAAAGTATATTCTTAATTTGTGCTAAAGAACGAGTCACACAAATTTAGATTGGATCACGGGTCGATACGTTTAGTTATTTTAAAATAATTAAAAATTCAATTTCAATACATATAAGGCATCTTATAACATTTAAAAAATCAAAACAAATTAAAGATATTAGTTATCGTACCGATCAAAGATCCACTTCTCACGTACGGTGCCCGGATACTCGTCGGCCCGCTTGTATAAAATGCGCTTTAGGCTGTTGGAACAATGATTAAAAGAGTAGGGAGAAATGAAAGCTATACCTTTCAGTGACAAAAATCATGGCTCGCTTGTGCATAACTTCCTTAGGTGAGATGGAAGGCTTGTTGTAAGGACCTTGAGACATCCTAAAACACTTGGGAAGTTGAGAGCTTCTAAGCTTGAGAAAATCTGGGAAGAGTTGAGAAATGAAAGTGTGAATGAAAATGAGCAGTTCTCATCTTCTTTTGTAGGAAAAGAGGTACCTGCTGCATCAAGTCACAACTCTTCCTGGTTTCCGCTAGCAGTATCGCTTGAAAAAAGACCAAAAAATGGTAGGAAAAACGATAAAGAACTGAGAGGAAAGGACATAATAAATGAACAAAGCGATGCAGAACATCGCTTACCATATCAGTCCTCCAAGAAAATCTTAGTGAAGGCTAAACACAAGTCGTCAGTCCTAATCCGGTGATTAATTACGCCAATCACAAATAATAGTAAAAACCTTGGGGATTAGAGCAAGGTCAAGCTCTTAATCCAACATCAATGGCCATCTATAGCCACGACTCAAGTACAGGAACGTTCTGAGAAGTAAGTTTTGTATCGAGCAGAACATTCACTAGAATAAGAGCAGAACGTCTACCAAAAAAAAGTAGATAGTTCACCATAACAAGCTTCGAACGTTCACGAGGACGAATACAAAAAAGTTCGGTGAGCGTTCACCACCCAGCCGACCAGGACCCACATGGAGGTCACCCCATGGACGACCAAGAGCAGGAGGGACCGAGTCCTTCACATGGAGGCCTCTGGCCGACCAGAACCTCCTATGAGGTTGGTCCAGAGCCTCCTGAAGGATTTTCGGTGACCATCCTAGGAAAGTTTTGAAAGTTTTTTGAAAATTTGTCGACCAACGAGAACAAGTTTAGTGAAGACTAAAACGTCCACGAGAACAAGTTTCACGAAGGCTAAAACGTCCAAGAGAACAAGTTTCTTGAAGACTAGAACGTCCACAGAAACAAGTTTCGTGAAGAGTAGAACGTTCACTAAAACAAGAGCAGAACGTTCACTAGAACAAGTACAGAGCGTTCACAAGAACCAGAACAGAGAAGTTTCGACATGCTCCACGCCCCAGATGACCAGGACCACCATGGAGGTGGCTCCATGGCCGACCACGAGCATGAGGAGCCGAGTCCTCCACATATGGGGCTTAGGGCCGAGTAGAACCTTTTACAAAAAAAAAATCAGGACGTTCACCTCCCGGCCAACAAGAGGTTCACTCCCAACCGACAAGGAGGGATCGAGTCCTCCACATGAAAGGCTTTGGCCGACCAGAACCTCCTGGGAGGTTGGTCTAGAGGCTCTTTGTAACGCCCCCAAATCCGGGGTCAGAGGATTTGGTCGTCAGTATAAAACTTCAATCCAAATTAACCTGTTTAATTAATAAACAAATGCCAGCGGAAGATATTTATCATAAATGACCCCAACTAATCCAAGATCTTTTAAGGTTACAGTTCTAGAAACAAGAATTCCAAATTCTATCAATAAATTTTTTACTTTCTTTTAAAACTCCTTTCAATAAATTCCAATTCAAAACTAAACCCGCTAGTATAATTTCGAAATAAAGTATACTAGGCCCAAATAAAATATGCAACTATAATATAATATAATATAAACAACTTTACACAATAAAACTTACTCTAGCCCGCAAACCCTGGACCAACCACTTTCCAAAAGCTTCTTCTTTGCTTCCTTGAATTACGCAGCTAAACATCGCAAGTTAATCCTCACTGAAGGTTAAATTTAAAAACAGGCAAGTATGAGCGGGAGAAATGCTCAGCAAGATCATTATAATATATATAGGGTCTTTTGATATAAAACCGACATCTTCATAAAAGCAGAACATTTAAAACCATAATTGCCGAATCATAAAATTTTAATTGAGGAACCCCAGAATTGGTTCCTAAATTGTATTCAAAACCGTTTTGATATTTTTGAGCGAAATGCTTCAGCAATACTTTGAATCTTGACGAGAATAAAACTCGTAAAATAGTGTTTACGAAAATATCGTAAACAACAACAACAAGAAACAATGATTATAGAATGAATCATAAACTTTACTCAAAACCGAACTCTTGATATTAATACTCATGTTGTTATCATATCAAATTAGATATCAATATGAACATTTATGCTCACAACCTACCCGCACTAAAATATGGAAGCCAACATCAATCATCTATACTAATACCACCTTTGATATTTAACAACAACGTAAGTATCAGCATAAATCAGAATCTGAATCAAAACTGCATTTTTCCATTATTCCAAAACAAAAATAGTTAATAAATCATTTATTCTATGATTATCAAACCAATAAACAAATTTAGATATCAATTTAGATTGGAACCAATTATATTTCATGTTGTTCCCGATGATCAGTCGTGAAACAACACCGGTATCCCGCAGCCATACCGTAAGTATAGGTACTACCCGTATCCCGAAGACGTACGGTACCTATAGGGCGCCAAAAAAAGGCATAACTAGCCTTGAAAGATATTACAGCTGGACCGATATCTCGATCACCTACGCTGTAACCAGTAACCAGTAACCATTCCAATCTTAAAAACCTTTTTATTGAAAAAGGAGCTGAATCTTTCGTCATCCTAAATAATTTTATTCCCTCATTCACTTGGGCAGGAATACTCGCAACAAAATCATCTTTCTCAAAATCTAAAATATTTCTAAATCCAGTAACTCGATAAGTAAAATCACTTGACTATTCTGAACATAGAATATCAGAAGAATACTTGCATAAACATAATCATTTAATTCTGCGATATCTAAACCATTTATTTATTCTGAACTGAGAATAGAGAAAACAACACTTGCATCAAAAGATTTAAAGTAAATATCACTTGACACAATAAGTGATGATAGAAATACTTGCCTTTGGGATTTAGTAGTTAGTCACACTCGCAAAGACGCATTATTCTGATATTCGGTCTCAAAACATCACCGTCTTCCCTTCCAACACTTTACTGATATGATGCTCCTGCGATTGCTAGAAGCCATCTACCCAATACAATTCCATCTTATTCTTTACCCAACGTCTTGTCCCGATCAACTTGAGAGATCCGCATCTATAATTAAAACATAATACTTTAATCGTCTAATCGATAATCACTCGACGAACTACGCGTCAAAACCGTATCGTCTACCCATACGATAGCCCGCACATAATTATAACAGTCAAACACAAGACTCTTGACCCACGTACACACATAATTCACATAGCACATAAGCACATACTCACGTATCACATAATTCATATCACATGCCTCGATTCGTCAAAAGGTTCGACTCGGTATGTTTAAAACGGAAATCAGGTCAAAAATATAATTTATCGATCAAAATCGACTCAGAATGATTCGTAAAACAAGCGACCTTTCGAAAAAAAAGAATTTGGGTCTCGAAAATATTTTTAATGAAAGCAGAATATTTTTCCGAGTCTATACGCGTTCGTTTCGTATTAAACGAACGAACGATTTATTTATTATGAATTTTTGAACATTTTTCGGAATTAAAACGGTCTCCGACTCATTTAATAATTAAATAATAGGGCTCGAACACCCGAAAATAATTTTATAAGAATTATCGAGCCTGGAAAATAATTTAAAATAATATTTTAAAGCTCGAAACTATTTTTCGAAATTTTAAAATCATAAGAGATAATCAACTCGAATTAAATAATCAATTAAAATTCATTAACTAAATAATTTGGATTTATTTTCGAATAATAATAAAAATAATAATCTTCAGAACTAAAAATAATATTTTCTTGGAAATCGGACAGCACCTCCTCTATTTCTCGGACTGCCAGTCGATATCATATCGACACTACCAACAACAATCAACACAATAATTTATATTTACGTGTATAAACACTCCAGAAATGAATAACATGGTCAAAAATGACTTCTACAAAAACTTCTTAAAATTATGAAATAAATATATAAACACTAACATGCTATAATATACAAAAGTACGAAGGCGGAATTTCAGAATCGTTACCCAAAATAAATTCTGATCACCCCGAAGAGAAAATCTGATGTCCGGAAAATATCTTCAGAAAAATCCGAAATTAATGGTCATAGACATATACACGCTGAGATGCGATGTGGAGTAATCAACGCCTTCAAACTCCTTTTCTATGCCCCAAAAAAAAATTAAAACGGAAAATATGCTCCGCAAATTTTCTTCTAAAAACCTCGAAATATATATACCTATGCGTAGGTATCGAAGCGCTGATCGTTTATATATATAACAATTGAAATTTGGATAAACGGTTTATAAGATATGAATTTTTGAAAATCAAAAGTATATAAATATACGGGAAGAAAATAGGATAGGGAGACAGAAAAGGGGAGGCGGGTGAAATCAAGGGGAGAAAACAGGTTGGGGGGAGTGGCGCAAGTGAGAGAGAGAGAGAGAGAAAATCATAGAGAGATAGAGAGTGAGGAGAGAGACGAGAGATAACAGGGGAGGGGGCTTGGGTTATTTTTTTTTATATTAATAAATCTTACAACTCTGCAGAATCAACACGTAGAACACACAGGTACTAAGCCTCTGCCACATGTTTAAAATTCAATACAAATTGAACATGTATTATTAAAGATTAGTATGAGCTTCCTATGGCTCGTGACCCGGTTCTGTCCCGTAATATGCATTTAAACGAATAAATGCGCGGATAAATAAAATACAAAAAAATACCAAATAAATGCTCAAATTCTCGGAATTATTAAAAACTAATAAAATAAAATTTTCATAATTTTTAAAGTATTTTTGAATCACGCATCAGACCTGCATTTTACGATTAACAAACAAAAGAACGGATAAAAATAAATCGAAATAATCCCAAATAAATTTTAAATTTTCCCAAATATTCAAAACTAATAAAATAAAATTTTCATAATTTTTAAGGCATTTTTGAATCGCGCGCTATACCCGCATTTTACAATTAACGAACCGAGCTGTACTTGAAACAAATCCAGAAAATCACGAAAATAGTCTTAAAATGTTACAAATATCCCGAAGTTTATAAAAACATAAATTCCATAATTTTAAAATAATTTTTGAAACGCAATTTTATACCCGCTTTTAACAATTAAATGATTCAACGCTCGGATAAAATTAATCCCTAAAATTCCCAAAATAATATTAAAATTCTCAGAATATTTCAAACTTCATTAATTATGAGTTTCGTAAGTTTTGAAGGACTTTGGAATTAAATACGGATTTTACAAATAAATAAAATCAGAAAATCATACATGGCGAAATAATTGATGAAATATTTATGTCTAAATTTTATAAAATCCCAAAAATAATTATTGTAATTATAAAGTCATAAAAATAATTTTAAAGATAATTTTAATATTTATGAAATTAAATTTTCAATAAAATCACTTTTAATGACAAAAACAAAATGATACGACTCGGTAAATAATAATACAAATAATCTCCAATCACAACTCAGTCCCACACAATTAATATTACATACAACACATAGCAGACCGAATATCCATCCAATCCCTAATATTACTAAACGAACCCAATTTACCGATATCAATATAATGATCGGTTTCCAAATAAACTTTTGAAAATAATACGTTTAAGTAAATATTTTCAGAAATTAATAAGGATCGATATAACACTTAACATTTAGCACATAAGCATTTAATAACACAAACTCGTCAAATAGGAATAAAATATCCACAATTTTATTACTTCTAAATCATAAAACCACATATATATATTCAAATAATAATTATAATAATTCTAAAAATACGGGATATTACAATCTACCCCCCTTATAAGGATTCCGTCCTCGGAATCAGCAGAAGAAAGCATTAGGGACCTTCTGACCAACTTTCCAATACTGCCTACTTAACTTTTTCTCAAAATTCCAAATAACACCGCAATTCCTTATACCACACAATTATCACGGGAGCTTCACTCAGCACCATTGTTCCTTCCATATGTCATTTGACCAATTTCTCAATAGAATCACTTTTACTGATCGAGAGAAAGAAGAAGGATAGAGAGAAAGAAAAAGAAAGAGAGAGAGATAAATAGAAAGAGAAGTAAGGAAACAGACTGGCTTCGTTATACGCCACTGATATTATAACCGCATCGCAGTCCACTGTTGTTATTGGTAATCCCATCACATAACCCTGCTTTGACTTGACCAGGATAACTCAGCTTAACTTGATTGGCATACCATCGAATGTTTGGGATGATAAAATCATGGACTTACAAAGAGAAAAGAATTTCATATCATAATAGGACAAATTCTGAATTTGAGAAAAAAAATATTGTTGAAAAAAAAGAATAACTGAGAGATCAATATGATCAAATGAACTTGGTATTGCGTGTCTAAATTAAGACACTACTAAAGGTTGTTAACCTTCATGTATTCACAACACACACAAGTGATGGCGTCCCATCCAACTCCTATCACACAGACATGGATACCTTGTGTCCCCTATTGTTAGGGTTGTTCATCTCAGTCAGAATAAAAGAATATCAAAGAAGTCCAAAATCAAATGAATAAAACTGGAAAGATTTCAAAGCTGATATTTCTGAAGGAAATGAAATCCAGAGAACAAAATTCTGGCACAAAATGATTAACGAGTGTTAGAGAATATATCCTCTAACTGATACCTCTTTTTGAAAGATGTCAAAAGAAATTATAGAAAGAGAAGGTATTGCTAAAGTCTTAATACTTATCTTCAATTTGAACTCTTCTGGTGACTCGCCATTCGATTCTTGACACTTCTTCATATTCTGAGGATATCGATAATCTTCATCATCGTCGAATCGTAGTAGCCTTGGAAGATTCCACAATAGAAGTTTACAGCTTCCCAGAGTTCCATCCAGCTCAGCACAACCATCTCGAACGACTGCGCCTATCTTAACTTACTCGTTGGTACTATATCCAATAGTCCAACAGGAACTCGATATGAGATCAAACGTCCTCACATAGCTATACACACTCCTACACACTCTCTTTTCTAGTTTACTATAACCTCAGCTCTGATACCAATCTGTAACGCCCCCAAATCCGGGGTCAGAGGATTTGGTCGTCAGTATAAAACTTCAATCCAAATTAACCTGTTTAATTAATAAACAAATGCCAGCGGAAGATATTTATCATAAATGACCCCAACTAATCCAAGATCTTTTAAGGTTACAGTTCTAGAAACAAGAATTCCAAATTCTACCAATAAATTTTTCACTTTCTTTTAAAACTCTTTTCAATAAATTCCAATTCAAAACTAAACCCGCTAGTATAATTTCGAAATGAAGTATACTAGGCCCAAATAAAATATATAACTACAATATAATATAATATAAATAACTTTACACAATAAAACTTACTCTAGCCCGCAAACCCTGGACCAACCACCTTCCAAAAGCTTCTTCTTTGCTTCCTTGAATTACGCAGCTAAACAGCGCAAGCTAATCCTCACTGGAGGTTAAATTTAAAAACATGCAAGTATGTGTGGGAGAAATGCTCAGCAAGATCATTATAATATATATAGGGTCTTTTGATATAAAACCGACATCTTTATAAAAGCAGAACATTTAAAATCATAAATGCCGAATCATAAAATTTTAGTTGAGGAACCCCAGAATTGGTTCCTTAATTGTATTCAAAACCATTTTGATATTTTTGAGCGAAATGCTTCAGCAATACTTTGAATCTTGACGAGAATAAAACTCGTAAAACAGTGTTTACGGAAATATGGTAAACAACAACAACAAGAAACAATGATTATAGAATGAATCATAAACTTTACTCAAAACCGAACTCTTGATATTAATACTCATGTTGTTGTCATATCAAATTAGATATCAATATGAACTTTTATGCTCACAACCTACCCGCGCTAAAATATGGAAGTCAATATCAATCATCTATACTAATACCACATTTGATATTTAACAACAATGTAAGTATCAGCATAAATCGGAATCTAAATCAAAATTGTATTTTTCCATTATTCTAAAACAAAAATAGTTGATAAATCATTTATTCTATGATTATCAAACCAATAAAGAAATTTAGATATCAATTTAGATTGGAACCAATAATATTTCATGCAATTCCCGATGATCAGTCGCGAAACAACGCCGGTATCCCGCAGCCATACCGTAAGTATAGGTACTACCCGTATCCCGAACACATATGGTACCTATAGGGCGCCAAAAAAGGCATAACTACCCTTGAAAGATATTACAGCTGGATCGATATCTCGATCACCTACACTGTAACCAGTAACCATTCCAATCTTAAAAACCTTTTTATTGAAAAAGGAGCCGAATCCTTTGACATCCTAAATAATTTTATTCCCCCATTCACTTGGGCAGGAATACTCGCAACAAAATCATCTTTCTCAAAATCCAAAACATTTCTAAATCCAGTAATTGGATAAGTAAAATCACTTGATTATTCTGAACATAGAATAGCAGAAGAATACTTGCATAAACATAATCATTTAATTCCGCGATATGTAAAACATTTATTTATTCCGAACTAAGGATAGAGAAAGCAATACTTACATAAAAAGATTTAAAATAAATATCACTTGAGACAATAAGTGATGATAGAAATACTTGCCTTTGGGATTTAGTAGTTAGTCACACTCGTAAAGACGTATTATTCTGATCTTCGGTCTCAAAACATCACCGTCTTCCCTTCTAACACTTTACTGATATGCTGCTCCTGCGATTGCTAGAAGCCAGCTACCCAATACAATTCCATCTTATTCTTTATCCAACGTCTTGTCCCGATCAACTCGAGAGATCCGCATCTATAATTAAAACATAATACTTTAATCGTCTAATCGATAATCACTCAACGAACTGCGCGTCAAAACCCTATCGTCTACCCATACGATAGCTCGCACATAATTATAACAGTCAAACACAAGACTCTTGACCCACGTACACACGTAATTCATATATCATGTAAGCACATAACTCACGTATCACATAATTCATATCACACGCCTCGGTTCGTCAAAAGGTTCGACTCGGTATGTTTAAAACGGAAATCAGGTCAAAAATATAATTTATCAATCAAAATCGACTCAGAATGATTCGTAAAACACGAGACCTTTCGAAACAGAAGAATTTGGGCCTCGAAAGTATTTTTAATGAAAGCAGAATATTTTTCCGAGTCTATACGCGTTCGTTTCGCATTAAATGGACGAAAGGTTTATTTATTATGAATTTTTGAACATTTTTTGGAATTAAAACGATCTTCGACTCATTTAATAATTAAATAATAGGGCTCGAACACCCAAAAATAATTTTATAAGAATTATCGAGCCTGGAAAATAATTTAATATAATATTTTAAAGCTCGAAACTATTTTTCGAAATTTTTAAATCATAAGAGATAATCAACTCGAATTAAATAATCAATTAAAATTCATTAACTAAATAATTTGGATTTATTTTCGAATAATAATAAAAGTAATAATCTTCAGAACTAAAAATAATATTTTCTTGGAAATCGGACAGCACCTCCACTATTTCTCGGACTGCTAGTCGAAATCATATCGACACAATAAACAACAATCAACACAATAATTTATATTTACGCGTATAAACACTCCAGAAATGAATAACACTGTCAAAAATGACTTCTACAAAAACTTCTAAAAATTATGAAATAAATATATAAACACTAACATGCTATAATATACATAAGTACGAAGGCGGAATTTCGGAATCGTTATCCAAAATAAATTTTGATCAACCCGAAGAGAAAATCTGATGTCCAGAAAATATCTTCAGACCAGAGAGAGCACACGCTTTTACCGCCTTGCATGTAGATAGCTTACCATATATCTTGGACAATATTATTGACTTTTAGCTGATGTTTCTATCTTCTTTTCCCATGCATATACAGCTGTAGTATGTAATTTTTGATAGCTGTAGTTTTCTTTTTACTTCTATCTCACGGCTACTGTATATTTATTTATCTTATCTACTAACCCAGCTAACCCAGCTGTTTTATTTGACTTTGCTTCTGCATATCTTTGATCTCCAGAGGATAATTGTTTAGAATGTATACGGGTTTGAAATTCTAACAACATGTATGTTATTGATATAACCTAAGAATTATAGTTATGCATACTTTATCAAAATTAACAGGAGTGAAGCGGAGTGCATTATGGAAATTGTGGCGAAGGTCATGCCACCAAAGGTACTAGACCTTGATCAATATCTACCTGGGATAAATCGTGTTGTCGAAGAGATATATCAACTGTTAAGCATAGATTATGGTGATGCTCGTGCCCTTGGAATATGTGGAATGGGCGGAAGTGGGAAAACTACAATAGCCAAGGCTTTCTTCAACAAGTACTCCCACAAATTTGATATTAGTTGTTTTATGGAAAATGTAAAACAAACTTCACAAGGACGTAGTCCTCTACTTCCTTTACTTCAGCAACTCTTGATGGATCTTCTCAGAGTGAAGGATTATAAGGCCCGTGATGTTGAGAGCGCACTAAGAAAATTGAAAGAAATTCTTAGTTATAAAAAAGCTCTCGTTGTTCTGGATGATTTAGACCAGTTAAGCTATTCAGAAGTGCTAGTAAGGATTTGCAAGCTGTTTTCATGGGGTAGCAGAGTTATTATTACGGGAAGAGATGCCAACCTGCTAAATCAACTGAAAGTTGAAATGTCAAAAGTAGATATTTATTATGTGAAGCATTTGACAAGTGCCTTGCCTTTGTCACTCTTTCCTTTCTTGCAGTCAGGAGATATGTGGCCTCTTTCACCACAATTGTAGCACTTGACATTTGAGTTATCTCCTCTGTCAGACTTTGCACTTTTGCCTTCAGACTTTCTGAACCCTTTCTTATCAGCACTTACACCTTTCCTGAAAAACTTCTTTCCCTTTCTGAATTTCCTGTAGGCTATCTTTGTGATACCCTTCACCATAAGAGCACACAATTTCATCATCTCTGCATCATCATCCATTTCAGGTAAGCTTTCAGTTTCCGAATTATCATTATCAGAATATGATGACTCTGAATCAGATTTTATGATGAGAGGTTTTTCTTTGCCCTTTTTTGAGATAGCAACTTTAGGAGATTCCTCCTCAGTCTTAAGAGCAACTATCCTTGACTTTCTCCCATGTCTCTTGCTCCTTTGATCCATCTCAAGTTCATAAGTCTTGAGCATACCATAAATTTCATCGAGAGTAGCTTCATCAAGAGCATAGTTGTCTCTTATGGTAGTAGACTTCAAATCCCAATTTTCAGGAAGAGCTAAAAGGAATTTCAGATTTGAATCTTCAAGATCATATTCCTTGTCCACCAGTGACAGATCATTCAAGAGTTTGACAAACCTGTCATATAATTCAGTTAATGACACACAGCTTTTGAGTCAAAGTGCTCATACTCTTGAGTGAGTATAGTCCTCCTGTTCTTTTTGATTACATTAGTTCCCTGGCATCTTGTCTCCAAAGCATCCCATCTCTCCTTTGCAGTCTAGCAATTAATTACACTGTTTGACATGACATTATCAATGGCACTATGCAGCAAATGCCTTACTCTTGCATCCTTGGCAATAGATGAGATGTCTTTAGTTGTGTAATCACCTTTCTCCTTTGGTATAGACTTTGCTGGTTGATTTGCAACTGCAACAGAGAGATTGGTAGGCTTATATGGTCTTTCATTAATGCTATCAAGGTATTCTGGATCTGTAGTTTCCAGAAATATAGCCATCTTCACTTTCCATATGGGATACTTAGAAGGTCTCAGTATTGGAACCCTAATAGTCTCATATCGATTGTGGATTTGAGTGTTGATAAGTGGCATTTTATACCACTTAAAATGTCTTAAAATGGCTTAAATTGGTGTCTTGAAATCAAGTATTTTGTGTATTTGATGCGTTTTTCTAGTGTTTATGCATTTCAGGATATTAGTTGCATTTCGGGGGAGGAATCATCAAGAATAAGCCTTGGCATGTGTTCACCATTGCGAGAGGAAAGGAATGGGCAGATTACGGCGAAGAAACGGAGCAAGCTTGGAATTTTTCCAGTAGGGTCCTGCGCGCCCGCGCAGAAATGCTGAGCGGCCGCGCAGCAGCCTGCGCGCCCACGCAGATATGCTGAGCGGCCGCGCAAGGTCGGGGAAAAAGCTGAATTATTTTAGACTTCTACTTCTGTGTGACTTCCAACTTCTATGTAATCTGAGTTTTATGGGACTATTATATAGGTAGATTTGAGACGTTTTCACAGAGAGTATTAAGGGGATTATGTTTTAGATTGTGTTTTATGCAAGAAGCGAAGGAGATAAGGAAGAAGACCGATTTAGCACACCGCAACGAAGAGGAAGCATATATTCTTGTGATTCTTGTTTCGTTGTAACGTTGGATGCTAGTTTTCTTGCTTTGACTTATTTACTCTTGTGACGTACTCTGTTTTAATATAATTAGTGTAGTTATTATTTTCTTGTGTTGTTTGTCATGATTTCATATGAACCCATGATGGCGATAAGTTCTATTATGGGCTAATCGTGATCATGGGGTTACAACGGATTTATTATGGAATTCTTTAGTTAATTGTTTAATACTTTAGTGTGTGATGATTGTATGATATCTAGTATTGGTTATGCGTATTCGTCTTATGTGCGTCGCGAACATATAAGATAGGGTGTTAATCTCTTGTGAAGCGACGGTGGATCTTGAGATTTAGAACTTGCCATGCTAGCATAGGTTCATGTACGTTGTGCATGATTAGTGGGTAACTCTAACAGTTTTATTTGCCCTATGTAATCAAAAGGGATAACTTGTGCTTAAATCGTTGTGTTGTCAATTTCTGTAGACATATAGGAACTCAACATAATTGATGACTATTCAACTTCTATCTTAATTGTGGATGCTTGGTAGAATGGTATTAGTACAATGAAAGTTGGCTTTTATCAGTTTCGTGTTATTCGATTAATGTCATCACTGTCACATGCTAAAGGTAATAACAATGGCTATAGAAGGAAGTAATAATGAAGTTGTGATCTCATGAGTGTTTTATTATTGATAAATTGAAGTGTTAGTTAAGTGGTTAATTAAGTAGTTAATTATAGTTAATATTTAATCAACAATTTTAAGTGTTATTATCTTAACATTGAGAAGTAATCATACATTGGTGAGTGAGTTTAATTAGACAATAATTTAGTCTGAGTCTCTGAGGGAACGAACTAGAAAGTATTCTATATTACTTGCGAACGCGTATACTTGCGTGAATATTAGTGCGTATTTTCGCCCTAACAAGTTTTTGGCGCCGCTGCCGGGGACTCGGCGTATTTGTTTAGTTTATGTACTTACCATCATTGGTCATTAGGACTTAGTGATTAGGACGTAGTAGTTACTTACTCTTTTCGGTTGTGTTTCAGGTACTTTAGCAAGCGTTTATGCAAACTCGTTCTCGTGCTCGCAAGAGGACTTTAGATACAGCTGAGGAGACAAACGAAGTTCTTGATATTCCGGAGAAGTTAGATTTTTAGGATTCGGATTCAGGAACTGAGCAGAAAGAACCAGTAAACATGGGAGATCGTATTGTTCAAGCTGATCCAGCTCTTATGGATTTTTCTCGGCCTAAAAATGATGACATTCAGTCAAGCATCCTTCATCCGGCTATTCAAGCTAACACCTTTGAAATCAAGCCGGGCACTATTCAGATGGTGCAGAATTCTGTTTCTTTTGGAGGAGCGGTAACTGAAGACCCCAACATGCACATAAGGAATTTTGTCGAGATCTGCAGCACTTTTAAGTATAATGGCGTGACTGATGAGGCTATCAAGTTGAGGCTTTTCCCATTCTCACTGAGGGATAAGGCTAAAGATTGGTTACATTCTGAACTAGCTGGGTCCATCACTACGTGGCAAGATCTTGCGCAAAAGTTTCTGGTGAAGTTTTATCCAATGTCAAAGACTGCTGCTATGAGGAGTGCTCTTACTCAGTTTGCGCAGCAACCTACAGAATCTATGTGCGAGGCTTGGGAACGCTACAAGGAAATGTTGAGAAAATGTCCACATCATGGAATGCCGGATTGGATGGTGATCACTGGTTTTTATAATGGTTTGGGGGCCCAATCTCAGCCCATGCTCGATGTAGCAGCTGGAGGAGCCTTATGGGCTAAAAGCTATACTGAGGCGTATAATCTTATAGAGACGATGGCTGTAAATGAGCATCAAAACCCAACTCAGAGGATGACGTCAGGCAAGGTCGTAGGTATTCTGGAAGTTGATGCAGCCACCGCTATTGCAGCCCAGCTCCAAGCGCTATCAATGAAGGTTGATTCTCTGGCTACGTATGGAGTTAATCAAATAACTATGGTTTGTGAGCTTTGTGCAGGTTCTCATGCTACGGATCAGTGTTCTCTTGTCAACGAATCTGTTCAGTATGTGAATAATTATCAGCGACAATAGCAGCCTGTGCCAGCGACCTATCATCTTAATAACAGAAATCATCCAAATTTCAGCTGGGGGAATAATCAGAATGCTATTCAGCCACCATATCAGCAAGGAGTGAGTAAACAGTTTAACCCACCTGGATTCCAACAACCACAGCAGTATGCTACAAGGCAATCATATCCTCAACAGGGAAGTGCAGCTGCACCTACTAGTGCTGATTTTGAGGAACTTAAGCTGTTGTGCAAGAGTCAGGCGGTTTTTATCAAGACCTTGGAAAATCAAATCGGTCAATTAGCCAATGCAGTGCTCAATCGTCAACCTGGCACTGTTCCCAGTGACACGGAAGTACCAGGCAGGAAGGAAGCTAAAGAGCAAGTCAAGGCTATTACCTTAAGGTCTGGAAAAGTAGTTGAGGCTGAAAAGGCAAAAGAAGTCGAAGCTGAAGTTAGAGATGAAGAATCTAAGCAAAAGGAGAAAGCGGCGGAACCAAGGAAGACTACTGTTGAACACACTCTGCCTGAGGCTAATACAGGGGAGAAACAGCTCTATCCTCCACCACCTTTTCCTAAGAGATTGCAGCAACAAAAGCTGGATAGACAGTTCGGGAAGTTTCTGGAGGTGTTCAAGAAACTTCACATCAATATACCTTTTGCTGAGGCTCTGGAACAAATGCCTAGTTATGCGAAGTTTATGAAGACTATTCTTTCAAGGAAGGTGAAACTGGATGACCTTGAAACCGTTGCTCTCACGGAAGAATGCAACGCTGTTCTGCAACAAAAGTTACCACCAAAACTGAAAGATCCAGGAAGCTTCACCATTCCTTGCACCATTGGCAATCTAACTTTTGACAAGTGCCTTTGTGATTTGGGAGCAAGCATTAATCTGATGCCGTTGTCGATCTTTAAAAAGCTGGATCTGCCTGATCCAAAACCCACATACATGTCGCTACAATTGGCGGACCGTTCCATTACTTACCCAAGGGGCATAGTTGAGGATGTGCTCGTTAAGGTGGATAAGCTCTTCTTTCCAGCAGATTTTGTTATTCTGGATTTTGAGGAAGATAAGAAGATTCCCATAATCTTGGGGAGGCCTTTCTTGGCTACTGGGCGTACCTTGATAGATATGCAAAAAGGGGAACTTACTATGCGGGTCCAAGATCAGGATGTGACCTTCAACGTATTCAAGGCAATGAAATTCCCTACAGAAGATGAGGAGTGCTTAAAAGTGGATGTGATTGATTCCGCGGTTACTTCGAAACTCGAGCACATGCTAATGTCTGATGCATTGGAAAAGGCCTTATTGGGGGATTTTGACAGTGATGATGAAGATAGCAACGAGCAATTACAATATCTGAACGCTTCTCCATGGAAGCGAAAGCTGGACATACCATTTGAATCTCTTGGTACTTCTGACCTTAAGAATGCTGAAGGGAAGCTCAAACCATCAATAGAGGAAGCACCTACCTTGGAGCTCAAACCATTACCTGAACACTTGAGGTATGCTTTTTTAGGTGATTCATCTACGTTACCTGTTATTATTTCATCTGATCTTTCAGGTAGTGAGGAAGACAAGCTCTTAAGGATTTTGAGAGAATTCAAATCGGCTATAGGATGGACCATAGCAGACATCAAGGGGATAAGTCCTTCATATTGTATGCATAAAATTCTGCTAGAGGAAGGTAGTAAGCCAATTGTGGAACAGCAGTGAAGACTGAATCCCATCATGAAGGAGGTGGTGAAGAAAGAAATTCTGAAATGGCTAGATGCAGGCATCATTTATCCTATTTCTGACAGCTCGTGGGTGAGCCCCGTACAATGTGTACCTAAGAAGGGAGGTATCACTGTGGTCACAAATGAAAAGAATGAGCTCATCCCTACTCGAACAGTTACAGGATGGAGAGTATGCATGGATTATAGAAAATTGAACAAAGCCACAAGGAAGGATCACTTCCCCCTTCCATTTATTGATCAAATGCTTGACAGATTAGCGGGTCATGAGTATTTTTGTCTTCTGGATGGTTATTCCGGGTATAATCAGATTTGTATTACACCAGAGGATCAGGAAAAGACTACCTTCACTTGTCCATTTGGCACATTTGCTTTTCGTAGAGTTTCGTTTGGGTTATGTGGCGCCCCGGTCACCTTTCAGAGATGTATGATGGCTATATTCTCTGACATGATTGGAAATAACGTCGAAGTGTTCATGGATGACTTCTCCATCTTTGGACACTCATATGATGAATGTTTGAATAATCTGCGCGCCGTACTCAAAAGATGCGTGGAAACTAATTTGGTGCTTAATTGGGAGAAATGTCATTTTATGGTGCGTGAAGGCATTGTCCTTGGGCATAAGGTCTCTAGCAAGGGTCTGGAGGTGGACAAGGCCAAGGTGGGAGTCATTGAAAATCTTCCCCCACCTAATTCTGTGAAAGGAATCCGTAGTTTTCTTGGTCATGCGGGTTTTTATCGGCGATTCATCAAGGACTTTTCAAAGATATCTAAGCCGTTGTGCAATTTGCTTGAGAAAGATGTGCCTTTCAAATTTGATGATGAATGTTTGGCAGCATTCGAGACTCTCAAGAAGAGTTTGATCACTGCACCAGTTATTACAGCACTAGATTGGACAAAACCGTTTGAGATGATGTGTGATGCGAGTGATTATGCGGTAGGTGCAGTTCTGGGACAGCGCAAGAAAAATCTCTTCCATGTGGTCTACTATGTGAGTAAGACTTTAAATGGTGCCTAATTGAACTACACCACTACTGAGAAGGAGCTTTTGGCTATAGTCTTTGGCTTTGAGAAATTTCGATCTTATCTTCTTGGTACGAAAGTAACAGTATTCACTGATCATGCAGCTATTCGCTATCTGGTTTCCAAGAAGGATTCGAAGCCGAGACTCATTCGTTGGGTGCTTTTACTTCAGGAATTTGAGTTAGAGATCAAAGATAGAAAAGGTACTGAGAATCAAGTAGCTGACCATCTCTCTAGGTTGGAGAATCTCGATTCTACTTCACAAGATAGGACGTTAATCAATGAATCTTTTCCGGATGAGCAGTTGTTTGCAATTCAGGAGGAAGAACCATGGTTTGCAGATATTGTAAACTATCTTGTCAGCAATATAATGCCTCTTAATTTGACATCCGCTCAAAAGAAGAAGTTTCTGCATGAGGTGAAGTGGTATATGTGGGATGAACCATATTTGTTTAGACAGGGAGCTGACCAGATCATCAGGAGATGTATCCCGTTCTGTGAGACGGAGGGGATATTACGAGGCTGCCATTCCACGGTTTATGGTGGATACTATGGAGGTGAGAAGATGACAGCTCGTATTCTGCAAGCAGGTTTTTTCTGGCCTACTTTGTTCAAGGATGATCATCAGTTTGTTTTAAGGTGTGATCGTTGCCAAAGAGTGGGAAATTTGTCAAGGAAGGATGAGATGCCATTAAATGTGATGCTTGAAGTCGAGGTCTTTGATGTGTGGGGAATCGATTTCATGGGGCCTTTTATCGCGTCTTGCAATAATCAGTACATCTTGCTGGCAGCCAATTATGTCTCAAAATGGGTCGAAGTTAAAGCTTTACCGACAAATGATGCAAAGGTAGTGCAAAATTTTCTTCATAAGCAAATTTTCACAAGGTTTGGAACACCTCGGGTAATCATAAGTGATGAATGATCGCATTTTTGCAACCGTAAGTTCACTTCTATGATGCAGCATTATAATGTGAATCATCGAGTAGCTACTGCCTATCATCCGCAAACAAATGGTCAAGCGGAAGTGTCTAACAAAGAGATAAAGCGCATTCTAGAGAAGGTTGTTTGTCCGTCAAGGAAGGATTGGTCTTTAAAGCTCGATGAAGCTGTTTGGGCTTACAGAACAGCATACAAAACTCCACTAGGGATGTCACCGTTTCAGTTGGTGTACGGTAAGGGATGTCATCTACCAGCGGAGCTTGAGCATAAGGCCTACTGGGCATTGAAGAAATTGAACCTGGATTTAGATGCAGCTGGTAAGAAAAGAATGCTTCAGCTTAATGAACTTGATGAATTTCGACTTCAAGCGTACGAGAATAAAAAAATGTATAAGGAAAAGGTGAAGAGGTGGCACGATAGGAAGCTACATCCTAAGTTATTTGTGCCAGGGCAACAAGTTCTTTTATTCAACTCTCGGCTCCGACTTTTTCCTGGGAAGTTGAAATCAAGGTGGTCTGGACCTTTTATTGTCAAAACTGTGTTTCCACATGGAGCGGTGGAAATTTTTGAGAATGATTCGGACCAAGCATTCAAGGTTAACGGTCAGCGGTTGAAGCACTACTATGGGGACATGGCAAACCGAGAGGTGGTTAGTGCCATTTTGTTGACTACTTGAGAAAGGTACGGAACGTCAAGCTAATGACGAAAAAGAAGCGCTGCGTGGGAGGCAACCCATGAATTGTTGTTACAGGAACCCTTAGAAGTTAATAACCTATCCAAAAACACAAAAAAATCAGAAAACAGGGGCTGAAAAATTTTTTTTCTAGAGATCCTCTGCGCGCCCGCGCAGCTATGCTGAGCGGCCGCGCAGGGGTCGAGTTCCAGAAAATTTTTTACAGTTCAGAAGAAAAAAAAAAAACAAACAAAAACACAAAAACAGTTTTAGCCCATAAACCCACGAATTGTTCCCACTACCCCATCATTTTAGCCCTTAATTCCCAAACCCTAATCTAATCCACACCCTATATATACATACACCTATCCTACATATCTCCCACAAAACTGTCTACACTTAAACCCTCTCACAAATATCAAAAATCAGTTCTTACACACTTCTATTCACGAATCGATGGCACCCAAGAGAGCACGCACTATTGACAGCAGCAGCACAGTTCCTACTGCTGATTCATCGAGGGGCACTGCTGCAAGGCCTCGGTTAACTGACAGAGCTGCGGAGGAGGAGTACACTAGGCTGTTGGGGAAGCCGATTCTGAAGGAGAGGGGGTTTTTACCATCAGGGAGGGATGGTGAGTTGTTGCCTATGATTGCAGAGAAGGGGTGGATAGCTTTTTGTGAGTCACCCGAAGCAGTACCGATGAGCGTTGTTCGCGAGTTCTACGCGAACGCGAAGGCTGAAAAGAATGGGTTTTCTATAGTCTGTGGGCTGACGGTTGATTATCATCCTGCGGCGATTCGCCGTGTGATTGGACAGCGAGAGAGGAAGCCCGAGGAGGAGAACTGGAATGAAAAGACTGCTGAGGATTTTGACTTGGATTTGATTTGTGCGACTCTCTGTCGACCGGGCACAGTTTGGAACCGCAGTCCAGCCAATAATGAGTATCGTCACTTTCCGGCGATCGCCATGAACAGGTATGCCCGTGCATGGAATGCATTTATATGTGCTAATATTTTGCCTTCTTCACATGCACACGAGGTCACAGTTGAGAGAGCACAGCTGTTGTGGGGAATTCTGAATGAGGAATACTATGTGGACCTTGGTGAGTTTATCTACCAAGGAATTCTGAAGTTTTTGAGGGGAGCAAAGCATATGAACATCCCTTATGCATCCACGGTTACGAAGCTATGCCGAGCAGTGGGAGTGAACTGGCCGGCTCATGAGCAGTTACAGTTGCCAGCAGCTCTGATAGATTCTGGCACTCTGAATGGGATGTAGGAGTGGACCGGTGGTGAGCCTGAGGAGCATGGGCTGGGTTATCGTCTTCCAGGAGGGCGTCCAGCACGAGGTGCTACTATGGCTAGGCCAGGGCGTCGTGAGGCTGGTTCGTCGAGAGCTCAGGATGGTGCTGGGATGGGTGATGCCCAGTATAGGAGGCTTTCACGGCGGATGGATGCCATGTATGAGACGCAGAGCAGGTTTGCTCAGGAGCTCACCCTTGCGTTAGGGACTGCTTTTCGAGGCCTTGGAGCTGATATCCAGTGGCCAGTTTTTGGTGAGGACTCTGCATACCCACCGCCTGATACTCCACCCACTGAGGGTGATGATGATGATGACTCCGAGTAGGTATACCCTGTGTTCCTTTCTACTACTTTCATTGAGGACAGTGAAGATTTTTAGTTTGGGGGTGGTAGTTAAGGAATATTGTGTGTGTGTCATTTAGTTGCATATTCATGATAGTTTAGTTCATATAGTTGCATAATTTATGCCATATAGTTTTATTTTATGAATGTCATGTAGCTCATGCATTTACTATGATCCCTTTTGTAATGATTTATCGACTGAATTGTGATATTGATGCGAGTGTAGTGATAGCATTAAAGTGATATTAAGTTGTGTAGGTTGATATGCATGCTAGAAACAATTGTAAGTCCACTAAGTCTTAAAGAATGCGTAAGGGCTAGATTGTTGTTATGATTTGGTTGTTTTCAAGGTCAATCTATTTATTATGCTTATAATTCGATTATAGGTTCTTAGTGATAAAAACATGAAAAGAAAAATTTTTGGAGAAAAAAAATATGGAAGTTGTTGCTAGTTGTGGCTAGGCGTCAAATGGCTAGTAGCCGGCTCGCTTATGTTGCGAGTAGTCTAGGGTTGAGTAAGATGGAGCGAAACGCACTTGCTCAGAAGTTATAAAAAAAAAATAAATAAATAAATATTTTTTGCATAATTGATCAAGAGTGGGCTCTTTGGTATTCGAGTTATTAAGTTCTTAGGGGACTTTGTGCCTAGTGACCTAAGGCTTTTAGAGTCTGGGATCCGCTAACCTAACGCTCGTTACATGGATACCATTGTATAAGTCTTTTGTGGACCTCACTCATTGCACGGTCAAATAAGCATTTGAGTTGTAAATAAAAAGCACGATTCCGTAGTAAGCTCCAGAGTTCTTGTAGTGTTGTATATCACTTTGTGCCTAGAATTTTTATTCTTTGTATAATCGTAGGATTGCCTTGAGGATAGTCTAGTCATAGTAATTGGTCTAGTTCCGAAGCATATCTGTTAAGCATTTGCACACACCACGTTTCTGGCTGTATGTCCGATTGCATGAGTTTATTGATCTTTAGTTGTCTAACTGCATTCGTTGAGATGTGATAATTTGGTTGGTTAATTGTAGTAAGGGGGATCGTTGCATTTTCATATAGATTGCATTCATGCATATTTTTATTTGTTTTTGAGTCTGTGACGCTTGAGGACAAGCATCGATTTAAGTTTGGGGGTGTGATAAGTGGCATTTTATACCACTTAGAACGTCTTAAAATGGCTTAAATTGGTGTCTTGAAATCAAGTATTTTGTGTATTTGATGCATTTTTCTAGTGTTTATGCATTTCAGGGTATTAGTTGCATTTCGGGGGAGGAATCATCAAGAATAAGCCTTGGCATGTGTTCACCATTGCGAGAGGAAAGGAATGGGCAGATTACGGCGAAGAAACGGAGCAAGCTTGGAATTTTTCCAGTAGGGTCCTGCGCGCCCGCGCAGAAATGCTGAGCGGCCGCGCAGCAGCCTGCGCGCCCGCGCAGATATGCTGAGCGGCCGCGCAAGGTCGGGGAAAAAGCTGAATTATTTTAGACTTCTACTTCTGTGTGGCTTCCAACTTCTATGTAATCTGAGTTTTATGGGACTATTATATAGGTAGATTTGAGACGTTTTCACAGAGAGTATTAAGGGGATTATGTTTTAGATTGTGTTTTTTGCAAGAAGCGAAGGAGATAAGGAAGAAGACCGATTTAGCACACCGCAACGAAGAGGAAGCATATATTCTTGTGATTCTTGTTTCGTTGTAACGTTGGATGCTAGTTTTCTTGCTTTGACTTATTTACTCTTGTGACGTACTCTGTTTTAATATAATTAGTGTAGTTATTATTTTCTTGTGTTGTTTGTCATGATTTCATATGAACCCATGATGGCGATAAGTTCTATTATGGGCTAATCGTGATCATGGGGTTACAACGGATTTATTATGGAATTCTTTAGTTAATTGTTTAATACTTTAGTGTGTGATGATTGTATGATATCTAGTATTGTTTGTGCGTATTCATCTTATGTGCGTCGCGAACATATAAGATAGGGTGTTATTCTCTTGTGAAGCGACGGTGGATCTTGAGATTTAGAACTTGCCATGCTAGCATAGGTTCATGTACGTTGTGCATGATTAGTGGGTAACTCTAACAGTTTTATTTGCCCTATGTAATCAAAAGGGATAACTTGTGCTTAAATCGTTGTGTTGTCAATTTCTGTAGACATATAGGAACTCAACATAATTGATGACTATTCAACTTCTATCTTAATTGTGGATGCTTGGTAGAATGGTATTAGTACAATGAAAGTTGGCTTTTATCAGTTTCGTGTTATTCGATTAATGTCATCACTGTCACATGCTAAAGGTAATAACAATGGCTATAGAAGGAAGTAATAATGAAGTTGTGATCTCATGAGTGTTTTATTATTGATAAATTGAAGTGTTAGTTAAGTGGTTAATTAAGTAGTTAATTATAGTTAATATTTAATCAATAATTTTAAGTGTTATTATCTTAACATTGAGAAGTAATCATACATTAGTGAGTGAGTTTAATTAGACAATAATTTAGTCTGAGTCTCTGAGGGAACGAACTAGAAAGTATTCTATATTACTTGCGAACGCGTATACTTGCGTGAATATTAGTGCGTGTTTTCGCCCTAACAAGTGTTTTTAGTTTCTTCAGTTTTTGTGGGCTTGGTTGGAGTTTGTGCTTCTTCAGACATGATTGTTTGGATCTTTACTGTATGTGTGTTAACAAATAAACTCTGATACCAATTGTTAGGTCACACAACACTGTGGAAGGGGGTTGAATGCAATGTTATTACAATTATAATCGATCTTGAACACAAGTAACAGTAAACAGATATATTCAATATAATAAACTCAGTTACAATGGAACTGTTCTCTCTCAGTGATGAACAAATATCACTAAGAGCTGCTAGGTTACAATGAATAATTTATCTCGAAAATGATAACACATATAGTGTTAACCAATGTCTGTGTTTATATACTACACAATTACAAGATAACATCTAATTGATATGGAATATAATTCTGTCTCCTATAATATATCAATCAGATATCTTATACAAATCTTCTAGTCTTCTAATTCTTTCCATGCATATCTTCTTTTGTTTTAGTCTCGATTTTCTACTGTTAATCAGCTTCCTTCCTTAACTGTAAGTCCTCCCGTACTTAAGTTTTGACATGACTTCAAGTCCATATATTATGTTCCGACTTCCAGTAAGTACCGATTCCAGTAAGTCCTGATATTTCCTGTTTGTTAAGATCTGAAAATTAAACATGAAACATATTAGACATGACATCTCAAATATATCTAACAATATATACGCAAAAGATTAACTAATTTAAATATTTATATATTAATTATTTTAAAAAATTAAATTTAAGGGTTGAGATTTTAACCCTAGAATATTCCACCTATTTGGAATTGATAATTAATGATCCAACCGTATCGATGTTAAAATATTTAAAAAAAGAGTTATATACAAAATTTTAAGAATTTTTAATCATTACATTTTAATTATTTTAACAAATAAGGTATAATTTTCTAAATTCCCTCATAAAATTTTTTAATTATCATAACATAAAATTTTAAGTTGACACTCCTAAATTCAACCGAATATAGTTGAATTTAATTCCATGTCAGCGATCCGTGTGAACAAGATTCAACATACCAAATTAACTATAAAACTTAATACAACGGATGGTAAATATAACTAATCAAAATAATAAAAATAAAATATTATAACCTCACCCACCTCCCACCCCACCCCCACCCCTGTTTCCTTCACCGCACAAGTCCTTCGTCCCCTTTTCTTTCACTAAACTTAAACACACCTTATATTGTTATCTCCCTCTATTCAGCTGAAATCTAAAGCTCCAGTTGAGAAACCCCATCCCCTTCTTTCTTTTCTCTTCGTTTATCAAGTTAAAATTGAGATGGGTTTTTAAAATTTTAAGTTCAATTCTTTGTTTTAATTTTGGGTTTGTATTTAGAAAGGGTAAAAGAGTATGAGCATCGAAAATTTGAGGTAAAAACTTAGTATTTGTGTATAGTCGAATTTGGATTCATTTTTCATGTTTTTAGATAAAAAATAAATGTGTTTGGTTTGCTATTTTAACAGTAAACTCGTACTTTGACCAGTACTTCTTACTAGTGTTTAGTCCCATACTGATGTTTCGTTTTTTAAAAATTGTTTATGAATGATCCAAAATTAAGGATGTCAAGATCTATATTTTTTAGTGATATAATAAAAAATTTAGAAAAAAGTAAATGTATTTGGTGTTCTATTTTAACAGTCAACTAGTAGTTTGACCCGTACTTCTTACCAGTGTTTAGTCCCATACTGATGTTTCGATTTTTTAAAAATTGTTTATGAATGATCCAACCATAAGGATGTCAAGATCTATATATTTTAATGATATGATAAAATTTTTAGAAAAAAATAATGTATTTGGTTTGCTATTTTAACACTCAACTCGTAGTTTGACCGGTACTTCTTACTAGTGTTTAGTCACATACTGATGTTTTGATTTTTTTAAAAATTGTTTATGAATGATCCAACCTTAATGATTTCAAGATCTATATACTTTAATGATATGATAAAATTTTTAGTAAAAAATAAATGTATTTGGTGGCCTAGTTTAACAGTCAACTAGTAGTTTGATTAGTCTTCTTACTAGTATTTAGTCCGATACCGATGTTTCGATTTTTTAAAAATTATTTATAAGGATGTGAAGATCTATATATTTTAGTGATATAATAACATTTTTAGAAAAAATAAATTTATTTGGTTTCCTATTTTAACTGCCAACTATTAGTCTGACCAGTACTTCTTACTAGTGTTTATTCTCATACTGATGTTTCGATTTTTAAAAAATGATAATGAATGATCCAACCTTAAGGATGTCAGGATCTATATATTTTATTGATATGATAAGAATTTTAGAAAGAAATAATTTTATGTGGTTTGCTATTTTAACAGTCAACTAGTAGTTTGACCGATACTTCTTAATATTGTTTAGTCTCATATTAATGTTTTGATTTTATAAAAAATATTTATTAATGATCCAACCGTAAGGATGTCGAGATCTATATATTTCATCGATATGATAAAATTTTAAGAATAAAATAAATGTATTTGATTTGCTATTTTAACAGTCAACTAGTAGTTTGACCAATACTTATAAATAATGTTTATTCACATATTAATGTTTTAATTTTTTTAAAAATATTTATGAATGATCCAACCATAAGGATGCCAATTTATATGTATGTTAGTTAATGATTCAACCGTGAGTATGTCAATATATATACGCAAAAGATTAACTAATTTAAATATTTATATCTTAATTATTTTACAGAATTAAATTTAAAGGTAGTGATTTTAACCCTAGAATATTCCACCTATTTGGAATTGATAATTATCGATCCAACCGTATCGATGTTAAAATATTTAAAACAAGAGTTATATACAAAATTTTAAGAATTTTTAATCACTAAATTTTAATTATTTTAACAAATAAGGTATAATTTTCTAAACCCCCCATAAAAAATTTTAATTATCATAACATACAATTTTAAGTTGACACTCCTAAATTCAACCGAATATAGTTGAATTTAATGTCATGTCAACGATCCGTGTGAACAAGATCCAACATACCAAATTAACTATAAAACTTAATACAACGGACGGTAAAGATTACTAATCAAAAAAATAAAAATAAAAAACTATAAAATAAAATATTATAACCCCACCCACCTCCCACCTCCTATTTCTCCCTCGCCCCAGTTTCTTTCACTGCACAAGTCCTTCATCCCCTTTTCTTTCACCAAACTTAAACATACCTTATATTGTTATCACCCTCTATTTAAACGAAATCTAAATCTCCAGTTTAGAAACCCCATCCCCTTTTTTCTTTTCTCTTCGTTTATCAAGTTAAAAATGAGATGGGTTTTTCAAAATTATAAGTTCAATTCTTTGTTTTAGTTGTGTGTTTGTATTTAGAAACGGTAGAAGAGTATGAGCATCGAAAATTTGAGGTTAAAACTTAGTATTTATATATAGTCGAATTTAAATTCATTTTTCAGATTTTGATTATGATTCTCTGTTTATATTTAGAAGGGTATGATGAAGGAGATTAGAATTGAGAGAAATGCCGTGGAGTTGGAGAGCTGATTCCATTGAGTGAAATGGGTTGTGTTGTTGCAGGAGAATTTGGGAGATCAAATCGGCGTCGTTTGAGGGTTGGAGAGAAGGGATGAGTTGGGGTTTTACTAGGGCTAAGTAGAAGAAACGATTGAGGAGTGGGGTGGAGTGAGTCGTGTGGCGAGCTAGAGATGAAAGAGAACAGCAAGACATGGTTGTTTTTGTAAGTAGTAATTGGATAATTGTTGTGGAACGTGGTTGTTAAAATTGGAAATAGGTAGTATTAGATAGAGAATTCAACTGTATTGGGTAGTAGTTTCCGGCGAGTTCTTTTTTTTTTTAAATTGACGTGCGTTAATTCAATCGTATTGGGTAGTAATTAGAATCCTATTTTTGATCAAATACGGTTGAATTTAATAATTGGGCGGGCTTTTTGAATTTTTTCATGAAATTTAAATTATTTGAGCAGAATATTTGAATTTTATGTGAAAAAATAAATTTGATCGGAAGTAGCTGTATTTAGCCAATCGTATTTAAATGGTTGTATTTAGCCGATTGTATTTAGTCGGTCATATTTAGTACTAAATACAACCGGTTTACTAAGTATGACTCGAGCGAATACAACCGGTTTATCCAATTTTAAACCGGTTGTATTTAGCCATTTTTTGTAGTGATGATACCTTTACATATTGTATGATTGTTAAAGTAAGTTTCCCCTTTTTCCTCTTCCTTGCTATAACTAAACTAAAGTAAGTCAAATAAAAATTATTTTCTACTATATAAATATCTAATTATACACTGCCGTAACCTCTCAAAGGAGTAAAATATGTAAGTGATAGGGATAAATAAATTATGATTGTATAATTAAATACTGCATTAATTGTACAAGTTGTGGGCTGCTAGGCCCAATAAAAAGATATATGAAACTCAGACCAGAAAGGTTAAGCCTGATGGACCAGATCAGGCCTGATGGAATAAAAAAGGCCCAAAAGCCCTAATTATTAATTAATTTCGTAATTAATTAATAAGGGAAAAATCAGCTATTGAGAAGAGTCCCGATAAGGATATAAATCCTTATAGATTAGCCTCAAGGGGACCTAAAAGGATAAGGAATCAGCTTCCTACTTCCTAGGACTCCTAAGTCTATCCTAATTCAGAGGCTTGTCCACCAAGTCTCCCATACCAAGTCCAATTCAAGGACTCCCACATCTATATAAGGGGTCTCACCCCCACCAATCAGAACTACGTTTTTTGGCTTGATTCTCTAATTCACAGAGATACGTAGGCATCTCGTAAAGGCAGATTGAGTCACGAAACATGAGGGCAGCCATTAAAGGCCTTGAGCTCCCGAATCTTAGTATTAAATACAGCAAGTAATACCTTGGTTTTTTATCCATAACATTTGGCGCCGTCTGTGGGAAAAACGGAACAACAACCATGGCGAGAACACGGAGAACAACCAGCACTCTGGAGGAGGGAACACCATCAGGGACAACCCAGGTGATTTCATCAACCGTGGAGGTTCCTCCCCATTCAACTTATGCATCTACTCAGGGGGAAGCCCAGACAGGGGCAACTCATCCTCAGCCACAAGGGACAACTCCCCCGACTATTCAAGGTACGAATCCTCAAGTTCAACAAATACATATACCTGTGAATTCTCGACCCGTCGGGTATGAATATTCAACTATTGTTACTACTAACCCCCCTTATGGGATGCCCCTTCACCCTGAGGTTGGAGGAAGTGGATATGCTGGGCGAAGCGAAGCACGAGGGCGGTCGCCCCCCTATATACGAGGTTTGGATCCTATCCCTGAGGATCGGGAATTTTCTGGTCCATACACTGAGAGAGACTCCGAATCTTCGGATGATGAAGTGGCCCCGAGAAGGAGGCGTCCTGGAAAAGAGCCAATGGCCGATGGAAGGCAACGCCCCCAAAGCACCCCAGGGGCGAATCCCCAAGAAGTGCAGGAAAAGATCAGGGCTCATGAGGCTGAAATCCAAAGGCTGAGGCGTGACTTGGAGGCTCACCAAGCCACCAGAACCCACATACCACCTAGGGGGAGAAATCCTCCTCCTATCATAGACCTGGATGGTCCGGTAAGAAGAAGGGCTGCTGTCCCAAGAACTGATCCAAGCAATCTCCTTCCCCTTGGAGATCCTGATGATCCAACTCCACCCTTCACAGAAGAGATAATGAATGCCCATATCTCAAGGAAATTCAAGATGCCCACTATCAAAGCCTATGATGGCACGGGAGACCCCGCTAATCATGTTAGGACATTCTCTAATGCACTGCTGCTGCAACCCGTGAATGATGCTATAAAATGTCGGGCCTTTCCTCAAACCCTGTCGGGTATGGCTCAAAGATGGTACAGTCGCCTACCCCCGAATTCTATTGGATCATTCAGAGAATTAAGTCAGGCTTTTATTAAGCAATTCATCAGTGGAAGAGTCCATGAGAAAAGTTCAGCATCTCTTATGAGTCTTGTGCAGGGAGCTAAGGAATCCTTAAGAGATTACCTGAATCGTTTTACAAAGGAGGCTTTAAAAGTCCCAGACCTTGATGATAAGGTAGCCATGATAGCACTGCAACAAGGAACTAGGGATGAGTTTTTTAAGATGTCTTTGGCCAAACGACCCCCTGAGAGCATGTTGCAGCTCCAAGAGAGGGCAGGGAAGTATATCAAGGTTGAAGAAAGCATGAGGAAGACCGTAGTAAGTAATGAGCCCACTGGAGGCAAGAAATGAAAAACTGATTTGGAGTATATCGCTAAGGACAAATATCCTAGAACCGAACAAAACCCTGATTCAACCCCCAAGAAGGGAGGACCTGGGCAAAAGTTCACTGAATACGCTAAGCTGAATGCTCCCAGAAGTCAGATTTTGATGGAGATTGAGAAAGATAGAGATATTCGCTGGCCTAAGCCCTTGAAGGCTGATCCCGCCAAGCTAGATAAGGGCAAGTATTGCAGGTTTCACAAAGATGTTGGCCATGACACCGATGAGTGTAGGCAGTTGAAAGATGAAATTGAGTTTTTGATTCGAAAAGGAAGATTGAACAAGTATACTGGAGATGGAGGGGACAGAAATAATAATGGAAGGAAGAACTTTGAAGATCGTAGGAGGGACCAAGATGATCAGGGGCGGAATTCCCAACCTAGAGGACCAGTTATAAACACCATTTATGGAGGGCCGAGACCTCGAGGGCCTGTGATAAACACGATCTTTGGAGGTCCAACTGCTGCTGGATTGTCCAAAAATTCCAGAAAGGCATATACTAGAGAGGTTATGCATATTGTCGGAGAAGCCCCGAAGAGGGCCAGGACAGAAGTAACATTGGCTTTTGATGATTCCGACCTAGAGGGTGTGAAGTTTCCTCATGACGACCCGCTGTCATAACACCAATAATAGGAAATAGCCCGGTTAAGAGGGTCCTTGTGGATAATGGTGCTTCTGTGGATATCTTGCTCCACGACACCTTTCTAAGGATGGGGTATAACGACTCCCAGTTAACACCAACCGACATGCCGATATATGGATTTGCTGGAGTAGAATGTCCTGTGGAAGGGATAATCAAGTTGCCAACCACCATAGGTACGGAGCCAAGGCAAGCAACGCAGATGCTGGATTTCGTAGTGGTAAAGGCTAGTTCAACTTATAATGCTATCATGGGGAGAACAGGGATACATGCCTTCAAGGCAGTCCCCTCTTCCTACCATTCAGTCATGAAATTTCCCACCCGAAACGGGATTGGAGAAGAGAGAGGAGATCAAAAAATGGCTAGAAGCTGTTATGTGGCCTCTTTGAGGGCAGATGGAGTCGGGGGGTAGGTTCTTCCTATTGAAGATATGGATGTTCGAGAAAATGATGAGAATAGAGGAAGGCCAGCAGAAGAATTGGTCTCGGTTCCTTTATACCCCGAGAATCCTGAGAGGACGACTTTCATTGGAGCCACATTAGAGGAGCCCCTTAAAGGGAAGTTAGTGAAATTTTTGCAAGAAAATAGTGATGTGTTTGCATGGTCAGCAGCTGATATGCCAGGCATAGACCCGGAGTTAATTACTCACAAGCTAAATGTAGATCCAAGCCGGAAGACAGTGAAACAAAAGAAAAGAAATTTTGCCCCGGAAAGACAAGAGGCTATAAAGCAGGAAGTGGAAAAGCTCTTAGAGGCTGGATTCATTGAGGAGATTCAATTTCCGGAGTGGTTAGCAAACCCTGTAATGGTGAAGAAGGCTAATGGAAAGTGGAGGATGTGTATAGACTTCACCGATCTGAATAATGCATGCCCCAAAGACTGTTTTCCGCTGCCTAGAATTGATACTTTGATTGATGCTACCGCTGGACATGAGATGCTGAGTTTCATGGATGGGTTTAGCGGATACAACCAGATCAAAATGCATAAGGATGATATTCCAAAGGTATCATTTATCACTGACTTTGGTGTTTATTGTTATCTTGTTATGGCGTTTGGTCTCAAGAATGCAGGAGCCACCTATCAAAGGTTGGTGAATAGAATTCTTAAGGATCTTATTGGGAAGACTATGGAAGTCTATGTTGATGACATGCTAGTCAAGAGTCTAGTAAAGACTGATCATATAACCCATTTGAGGGAAGCTTTTGAGGTCCTGAGGTACCACAAGATGATGTTGAATCCCACGAAGTGTGCTTTCGGAGTAGGATCTGGAAAATTCTTGGGATTAATGGTCTCAAAGAGGGGAATTGAGGCTAACCCCGATAAAATAAAGGCAATCCTGGACATGGAACCCCCAAAAACTGTCAAGGATGTTCAGAAACTCACAGGAAGGGTTGCTGCGCTAGGACGATTCATCTCCAAGTCAGGAGACAAGTGCTTGTCATTCTTCAAGTCATTAAAGAACATTAAAGACTTTGTATGGAGTGAGGAAAATCAGAAGGCATTTGAAGAGTTAAAGAAGTATATGGGCCAGGCCCCGTTGTTGGCCAAGCCAGTTCTGGGTGAAGTTTTATTCTTGTACTTGGCTGTTTCAGAAAACGCCTTGAGCGCGGTGTTGGTTAAGGAGGAACTGAAAGCTCAGAAACCCGTATACTATGTCAGCAAAATTTTGCATGGTGCTGAGTTGAATTATTCAGCCATTGAGAAATTCGCTTTAGCCTTGGTAATGGCTTCAAGAAAGCTGCGTCCTTATTTTCAAGCTCACCAAATTGAAGTGCTAACAAATCAGCCACTGAGAAATATCATTCACAGTCCCAAGGCAAGTGGGAGACTGATTAAGTGGGCAATAGAGTTGGGAGAGTTCGATCTCAAGTATAAGCCACGTACGGCCATAAAAGCCCAGGCACTAGCTGACTTCGTGGTGGAATGTACCATACCCAACCAAGAAGTCGGGGGGCAGGAAGATACCATACCTCAAGACAAGGGAGTCGACAATGGGGACGAGGAGAAAGAATATTGGGTTCTCTATTTTGATGGAGCATCAAAAACAAATTCCAGTGGAGCAGGGTTGGTTTTGCAAAGCCCTGATGGATTCTTAATTGAGTATGCCATGAAGCTAGACTTCCCAACAACAAACAATGAGGCAGAGTATGAAGCCCTGATTGCTGGCCTTGGTCTAGCTGGGACACTTAGAGTCAAAAACTTAAAGGTCCGTGGAGACTCGAAGCTGATCATATCCCAGGTAAAGGGAGAATTTGAGGCAAGGGATGATACGATGGCTAAGTATGTTCGCCTAGTAAGGGCTGTGATGACCCAATTTAATGAATGCCATGTTGAACACATTCCAAGGGAAGAAAATGCTAAAGCAGATGCGCTATCAAAGTTTGCTTCATCTGAGATTGAAGAAAGTTCAGGAAGTGTGTACTTCCGTGTTTTGAAAACACGAAGCATAGATGTTAAGCTTGTGGCTCCCGTAGGCTTGGGGACGTCATGGATTGATCCCATCAAGGCTCACATTCAAACCGGTTGGTTGCCAAGCGATGCAATTGAGGCACGGAAGTTAACTGTTCGAGCACTAAGGTACTCTTTGATAGAGGGGATTCTATATAAAAGATCTTTCGTGGTTCCTTACCTGAGGTGTCTCAGGCCCGATGAGGCACGCTTAGCTCTTGAGGAAGTGCATGGAGGTATTTGTGGGCAACACTTAGGGGGCAGGGCCTTGGCTCATAAGATAACTCGTTTAGGCTTCTATTGGCCAGAAATGATGGCTGATGCCAAAGAATATGTAAAGAAGTGTGATCGTTGTCAGAAGCATGCACCAGTCGCCAGACAACCCCCCGAGATGCTGACCTCTATCAACTCACCTATTCCCTTTGCTATGTGGGGGATGGATATTCTAGGGCCTTTTCCTATGGCCACAGCACAAAGGAAGTTTCTGATTGTAGCCATTGATTATTTCACCAAGTGGATCGAAGCCAAACCTTTGGCCAAAATCACAACTAAGCAGGTTGCACAATTCCTGTGGGAAAACATTATGTGCCGATATGGAATTCCCCGTATCCTCGTCACTGACAATGGAACAC
Source organism: Apium graveolens (assembly GCF_009905375.1). Lineage (NCBI taxonomy): Eukaryota > Viridiplantae > Streptophyta > Magnoliopsida > Apiales > Apiaceae > Apium > Apium graveolens. The sequence continues at coordinate 155,976,824 of NC_133651.1, read as the reverse complement.
AATTCAACAACGAGGAATTCAAGAAGTATTGCGAAGAAAATGAAATTGAGTTACGGTTCACCTCTGTGGCTCACCCGCAAGCCAATGGGCAAGCGGAGGTAGCAAATCGGATAATCCTGGATGGACTAAAGAAGAGGATCGAGAAGTCAAGAAATAATTGGGTAGATGAGATACTTCCAATATTATGGGCCTACAGGACTACTTGTAGAGTCACGACAGATGCAACTCCTTTCATGTTGGCATATGGGGCGGAAGCAGTAGTTCCCGTGGAGATATCACATTCCTCTCCAAGGATTCAGGCCTTCGATAAGAAAGAAAATGAGGAAGGGCAGAGATTAGCCCTGGATTTAATTGATGAAGTGCGAGATAAAGCACACGCAAAGATAGTAGAATATCAGAAAAAGGCTTCATTCTACTACAACCTAAGGGTTAAAGAGAGGTTTTTCAAACAAGGTGACCTAGTCTTGAGAAAAATAGAGGCTTCTGGTGTCGGACAGAAAGGAAAGCTTGCCCCAAATTGGGAAGGGCCGTATAGAGTCAAGAGCGTTCAGGGTAGAGGAACCTACAAGCTGGAGACTATGGATGGTTTTGAAGTCCCGAGAACCTGGCACGCACAAAACCTGAAGGTTTACTACGTGTAAGATGGTCGAAGTACGATTCTCACTTGTCATTATGACAAGTAGGTTTAAAAGCACCTTGAAGCTTTGTTTGCATAGTATTTTTCTTTTTTAGCTATTATAGATCAGGGTCGAACCCATATTATGTAAGGTTTTGGAAAACCAGACTTGAAATTGAAGAGTTCGAAATTATTTCAACCTATGGATGTTTGAGTTGTGATAATACTTGTGTGGCCCATTAAGCCAAGTTTGAATATTAAAGTATCGGAAAAATGAAGGAGAGAATGCAAATAAGGAAAGTAGCATAGCCCCGCAGGGTAATAAGTTTTAATACAAACAAAATTCCAGACATAAATTAAGGATAAAATTACAAAATAGAAAAACTACTCCTCCATGTGGGAGCCTTCATTCTCTTTCTCCTTATCAGCGCCTTCAGCGTCCTTCGCAGGAGAAGCGGGAGGAGAAGCAGTGTTAGGATCCAAGATGCGATCATCTGGCTGAGGAGAGTCGAAGAGGGCGTCTATGCTGTCCTCTGACTCAGCCTGCTCAGGACTTATAAAGTCCTTAGGGTCGACTAAGCCCTGGTACTTCTCAGAAACAGCCTTCACGGCCGCATCCCATCCCTGAGTGAACTGTAGGGAGTAAAGACCCTCATCATGAATCTCCATGAGATTCTTAAACTTGTCAGAATCCATGTAGTCATCAATGAGCTTATCCTTATCGCTCCTAAGTTTCACCAGCTCGGAATGAGCCTTAGCCAGCTCCTCTTTCTTCGTGTCCAGCTTCTTCTCCAGGACCTTGGCTCTCTCCTCCCACTTCTTCATCTCCTTCTCAAAAACATCAGAGTTACCCTTCCAAGATCTAGCCTGATGTAGGGCCGCCTGGAAATAGGTATTACTCTGCAAAGAAATATGTATGAGTTGGCGCAAATTCATTGGGATACAAGAAAAGTTGAAATTCACAAAAGGAAGAGAAGAAAAAAGAAAATTACCGCAGCTTGGGCTTGAGAACCCAGAAGCTCAATAGTCTCGACATCACTCCCCGTAACAATGTCAGTGAAATCATGGGGAGTGATGGAATGGTACGACCAATCCTTGGCATGTTTGGTGGATCCAACCACCGTATCGCTCCTCCTGAAGCCCCAGTTAGGCCTGAAGGAATGTGCCTTAAGTGGAGGATCCACATCGTCCCCTAGCTCGACCACCGGGACGTGGGGCTTAAGGAAAGTAGGACCGTCAGGTTTGCTCCTGGGGTCCCTGTTTAACTTGGCCCTCTTCTGGCGGCCAGATTCCCCCTCCTTGGGCCTATTGACATTATTAATAGCCTCACAAGCTGAAAGGAAAAGCAGAAGGAATATTAAAATCCAGAAAAAAGAAAAAGTGCGATTAAAGAGAAGGAAAAATAATTACGCAGGTATAAATTTACCCTTATCACTGGCCTGGGAGAGACCAACTTTCTTCAAGGAAAATTCCTCTAAAAGGGTCCAGGTGTCTGTTTTCCCATCATCTGAAATTAAGGCTTGGTAGGCCACCTCCTCCTCATCAGTTAATCTGATGCTACCAGGACTACCATCTGATACTTTGCAAAATGGCCTACGGAAGAGTGTGGCCCAATCACCCCCAGCCCAGGTCAGCCTGACAAACTCATCCCTCCATTTAGGGTTGTTCTCAACTATAGAGTTACTGTCAAAGATATGGGGAATTTTGGGCCGTTGGCGAATTAAAACCCAGCCCGGCTGACTCATGGAACTATTATAGAATTGGAAAACTTTCCTAAAGACTGCTACGGAAAGAGGAAAGCTATTCCTGAGACAAAGGACCATAAAACAGATAATGTTCCTCCAGGCGTTAGGAGGGAGTTGACAAGGGTTGATTCGTACATCGGCTAGTAAACGAGGAATAAATTCGTGAAATGGGAACCTAAGACCTGCGGTCAGGGCTCCTCGATAAATGAACAGGGTATCCCCCTCCCAATTACAAGTCCTATCCCCAGGGGCGGCTGGAGTGATCCTAAGGTGGGGTGGAAGTCTGTACAGGGTATTCATAGACTCTATCCTACCATCTAACTCATGAAAAGTGTTACCATGATTATACGAATCTAACTCAGACAGAGAAGGATATTCATCACCTCTCGAGTTAATCATATCAATGAGGGAAGTATATAGAGATTGAATTTGGATGTTTGTACCTCTCTTAGAGACATTCATCTTCTGCAAACGAGCTAGGTCACGGTCCGCCATTAATATGCTTCGGTTGAAGGCTTGAAACCCAGAAATACTTGAGAATGGAGGAGCTGCGGTGGCTTTGGTCGCCGGAAATCGCCTTCAAAAGGGAGAACTTTAGAGAAAAATGTGAGATGAAATGAGAAGTGGGAAGTGAAGTGAGGATTCTCACTCCACACTACACTTATATAGGCGAAAAGCTCGGAATACGAGGCGTTTTTAGGCCCATTTAGCCAGGCCCAACCTAAAGGCCCATCTACAAGAAGTATCAGGAACAATCTATAAGCTCCTGTGGAATTTAAAAAGTCAAAAATCGACCAGAACCTTAATATGGTTCGATCAGAGTCCTGATCGATGCAAAAGAGAGTCCTGATCGATATCTTATTCGAACAGAAGGGAAGAAATCTCCTAAGATCGATCAGAGTCCTGATCGACACAGAAGAGAGCCTTGATCGATATCTTATTCGAACAGGAGGGAAGAAATCCCCTAAGATCGACCAGAGTCCTGATCGACGGAGAACAACATCCTGATCGATATTCCATTCGATCAGAATGGTCGAGAGCCATTTAATTCGTTCAGAGTCCTGATCGAAACCGATCAGGAATCCTGGTCGATTAAGCCCGTGTAGCAATCGACTAGGGTGTCACTTTGAAGGCCAATTCGGTCAGAATCCTGATCGAAATCGATCAGGAATCCTGTCGACCAGAGTGTAAGATCCTGAGCTAATTCGATCAGGATCCTGATCGATTTTGGCTGCATCCTGATCGATTTCGAATGCATTCTGATCGATTTTAAGCCAGAAAATTAAGGGAAAAATCCAGAAATTAAGGATAAATCCCAGAAATTAAGGGAAAAATCCAGAAATTAAGGATAAATCCCAGAAATTAAGGGAAAAATCCAGAAATTAAGGAATAAATCCAGAAATTAAGGATAAATCCCAGAAATTAAGGGAAAATTCCAGAAATTAAGGATAAATCCCAGAAATTAAGGGAAAAATCCAGAAATTAAGGAATAAATCCAGAAATTAAGGATAAATCCCAGAAATTAAGGGAAAATTCCAGAAATTAAGGATAAATCCCAGAAATTAAGGGAAAATCCAGAAATTAAGGAATAAATCCAGAAATTAAGGATAAATCCCAGAAATTAAGAGAAAATTCCAGAAATTAAGGATAAATCCCAGAAATTAAGTGGAAAATCCAGAAATTAAGGAAAAAATCCAGAAATTAAGGATAAATCCCAGAAATTAAGGGAAAATTCCAGAAATTAAGGATAAATCCCAGAAATTAAGGGAAAAATCCAGAAATTAAGGGAAAAATCCAGAAATTAAGGATAAATCCCAGAAAAATAAGGAAAAATCCCAGAAAAATTAGGGAAAATCCCAGAAAAATTAGGGAAAAATCCAGAAATTAGGGAAAAATCCCGGAAATAAGGGAAAAATTCCTGGAAATCAAAATAATTCCTAAATAAAAGGAAAAATTCGTTGTGAACGTGTAGGTCGCTCCACACTTTACGGAAAAACGAAACCCTGTAAGGGAACAAATAGACTTAACTTCTGCGAAACCTATTCAATGTTTCCCAAAAGTTGGGGGGCAAATGATAGGGATAAATAAATTATGATTGTATAATTAAATACTGCATTAATTGTACAAGTTGTGGGCTGCTAGGCCCAATAAAAAGATATATGAAACTCAGACCAGAAAGGTTAAGCCTGATGGACCAGATCAGGCCTGATGGAATAAAAAAGGCCCAAAAGCCCTAATTATTAATTAATTTCGTAATTAATTAATAAGGGAAAAATCAGCTATTGAGAAGAGTCCCGATAAGGATATAAATCCTTATAGATTAGCCTCAAGGGGACCTAAAAGGATAAGGAATCAGCTTCCTACTTCCTAGGACTCCTAAGTCTATCCTAATTCAGAGGCTTGTCCACCAAGTCTCCTATACCAAGTCCAATTCAAGGACTCCCACATCTATATAAGGGGTCTCACCCCCACCAATCAGAACTATATTTTTTGGCTTGATTCTCTAATTCACAGAGATACGTAGGCATCTCGTAAAGGCAGATTGAGTCACGAAACACGAGGGCAGCCATTAAAGGCCTTGAGCTCCCGAATCTTAGTATTAAATACAGCAAGTAATACCTTGGTTTTTTATCCATAACAGTAAGTAACATAATTTTGAAAGCATTCACACACTATAAATAATTTATGGCATTATCATTATAATGTTAGAATGATGAACATATCTCAATCCAAATTGCATATTAAATTTAAAGAAGAAGTAAAAAAGAAAAAAAATAGGATATTCAATCATTTTGTAATTTTATAACTCTAATAGTAAAAAAAGTGGAAAATATTTAGTGTTAGATGCTGGCAAAGAACAAAAGCATCTCCATTTAAAAATAAATAAATAAATAGAAGATGATTTAGGAAAATAGGTCTATTTAAATAGAGAGATAGAAATAACAAAAAAATGTGCATGATAATATGTTATTAAATTAACTTAAACTATCCCGGACATACCACTTCTAGATTTAAATATAATTGCTTTTTTAACTTTTTTTAAAAAAAAACTTGAATATTAAGTCAGTACAATAAATTTTATCAACTCTAAAATTAATAACCGTAACATTAACTATGTCAAGATGATGACCATAGAAGGAAATAATGCACACGAAAATATTAATAAAATAATTTAGTCAAAGTAAATCTCATATTCAAGTAGCTCAACTTATTAAATAAGAACATCCAGGACATTAAAATAAAAACTAGAATAAGTGACATAAACAACAATCACTATTATTTGTATAAACAGATAATATAAATATAAAAAAATCAATATTAATTAACAAATAATAATTTTTTTAAAAAAACTTGCAAAAATAAATAATCTACAATCACCAAATGAGCTAACCAGGAAAGAAAAACTAATTAAAGTGATTTAGGATTTCATATATACCCAATGCATACTTAATAATTAACACATAATTTTTTTCTAAAAAATCAATTTTAAATATAATATAAGAAAAGAAAATATAAAGCTACTTTCATGTTTTGTACATAAAAAGAAGTAGCAACATGTATAATATTCCAGCATTTTGTAAGTGACTGTAAAGTGATTTATTAAATAAGAATTAAAAGTAAACTAGCCCATCAACTCAGGACATCAGTAACATTTAGCTTATGATGTCACCAGGAAAACTGATACACTCTAAAACTTTATTAAAACCTCAAGTTTTCAAATGATACAAAAAATCAATTAATATACCAACACTTGAAAACTAGTAATATAATATTAATACAAATTTACATCGTCCTTTTTTTAACCGCTTGTCTGATTACCTAAGTTTATGACCTAAATTATATAACAAGGTAAGTTAAATAGCACTAATCCCAAACCTAGACAAACACATTAATTTATGCTACCCCATATAAATTGACATACCAGGTTTAAAAATGTTCAAAACTAGCTAGTACTATAACAATTTTAACGACACAAAATTAAATGAAAAGAACTAATAATAATGTACCTCAAAAAAAATTAAAATCTATTGATGTTTATCAACTTAATAAAATTAGGTACGTCCATTTAAATTATTCCTGAGTCTTTAACTGTAACAAAATTTATAATATTCATGAAAATATCTACTAGTTGACCACTTCTATATACTATTAAGTAATAATCTATTTGCAAGCAAAGGCACTTCACAAATATTAGACATCCTATATACAACTTCTTATTATCAGTATGCTTTAATTTAAATAAAATTTTAGGATAACATTGTTATAATTAATTTAATTTTGAAACAATCATAAATTACAATATTTATATTACATATTATTCTATAACACAGGTAAACACATATACAATTTCTACAAATCACCTTCATCTTCAATTAACAAATCTAATAGCTCTTTAAAATATGCATATAACTCATAACCCTCTCTACATAACCCAATGTAATTACTAATACTTCTATTGACTAATAAACATGATTACAATTGACGTTTCTTGACAATTATTTCACAATTAACCTAAATCTTGCCATATGTTAAATCAACCTATCTTTATGTATGCCAAAATCAAGGTTATATCTAACTAGTGAAATAATATAATCTCATATTAATTATAGGGTAATTTATCTAAACACTCTTTATACTAAATTAAGACGCAATGGAATTCTTGTTCGGAACAGAATGACACATAAAAGTAGTTAAAAGACGACAACAAATTATAAGACTTGTAATATGATAAACATAGTCAAATTTCCACTAGATAACAACAAGGTTTCATGTCTAAAAAGAATTTAGAGTATCAAATACAAATATGAATAAAGTTCACAAGAAACAAATAAGTAAAAGTAATTTACAAAAATTAGAAGGGTTGAATAAGTATAATAATAACATGATCTAATGAAATTTTAAACAAAACATCAACCAAATATCTACACAACCTCAGAGGTCAACCTAAATAGGTTTTCTACAAGAAAGAACTAATCTTGAAACACCCCATTCTTGAAAACCCAAGAAGATATTACTTATAATTCATAAACCTGTAAATAGAGAACTAATATATTTCTAACAATAATTAACACTCTAAAAATTTCCAAAATAATATTAAATAAAAAAACAAATATATAAAAGTTGAAATCTCTAAATGATTAATTACGTCAAAATAAAGATAAAGTTGAAATCATAATCAACAAAATAGGATACCTGTCCAACACACAGTGCGAGCCAGAGAAAGAATACGGCATGAGCCGAAGGCCAGTATGGATTTGGAATACAGTTTATAAAAACCGGAAAATCAGAAATAAATATTTTATGATTTACAATAAAACAATAAATTTGAAATAAGTATGGGTGAAACAACGAGGGGTTAGAATATTTCATACCGAGATCAGAACAGATACAAATACATACATCATAGGGTACCCAATGCGTGTAACAGAACGGATAACATGTACGACATATATAACGTCACCGTAAATTAAATCACAAATCAAATTTTGGGTGCACCCACGTATCCTGATACAAATATTAAATTGCCAAAAGCTCCTCCCAAGAGCTAACAGAAGGATACGTCGTGACCAATCACATTGTCCGGAAGTGTCATGTCACTGGTGTCACAATGACATGGTTGTAGTACCCCTACAGCTGATTAACTCGGTATACTCTATATCACTCTAAGGGTTCAAATAAAATAATTTCGCAAAATTTAAAATCACATGATGCCGATATGTCAAATATTCTAAACAGATTTGTAACATGAATAAATTCTCAAATTACTAAAGCAGATTTTCAAATATTTTGAAACATAAATGAGACAAGTATTTAAATATGTCACAACAGAATTAAACAGATACTTTAATATTTTGAAGCAGAACTGAGACAGATAATTTTGAAAAAGAACGAAAAAATATATTCAAATACTTTAAAAAGATTATTTGAGATTTGTATTTTTCAAAATCACGGATGAAGAATTTTAGATATTTCAAAACATATTTTAAAATAATTTTAAGAAGTCAAAAGAGTTGAGTCCAATAATAATAAAGCGAACAAAAGAAAGAACTGGACGAGTAAAAAATATCTAATCATAATAAGAGTGGTGCTGAATAAACAAACGAGATAGAATCCATACCTCTAAAATATCAACCTCAAACACTAATGAAATTCACTACGGTCATCTACTTCGGCCATCTACATTTTCGGCCCCAACCTATATATATCATTACATAACATAATTAAAAATATGATCTTTAATATATATGTATAAACTAGACGGACTAACTTACATAATCTTTTATATAATTATACTATTATACCTACTTCTTAAAAATTAAGACCCACAGATATTAACAAATTAATTAATTACTCACGACAGCCTAAACTAAAGCAATGCATGGTGAGTGTATAATTGTTAAAATTAGCTGCTTGTTTATTTGTTTCAAAGACATCACAATGACACGAGTGACCAGGTCATAATTTTGATTTTGATTATAAAAGTTGTCACATGAACAAAACAGAGCACGACCTTTTATATACTAAAATTATTATTAAATATTTTAAATTAGAAATTAATCAACTTTACTTATTTCAAAACTAGCCTTAGACACTATATCTATATTAAATTCTAAGACTTGTGATTCATGTGATTATAAACATTACACAAATTTTTACTAATTTTTTTATGCATGAATATGAACTAGTGTTAATATTAATGCTAATTGTCAAACTTGATTTCTTGAAATTAGGTCATGTGAACTTAATGGGATTCATCAAAAATATAATTTATTAAAATACAATCTCTAGATTAATGCATGTCATTGATTTTGATTTAGATATATATTGTTATTGAACTATGCAAGAAAATTGGTTATAAATTTGAAATACAAGGGGCACTACAAGAAAATAAGACTAAATACAACTGCATAAATATAAACGGGATCAAATACAACCATATCTGGTTAAATGTAAGAGGCACTGCTAAATTCAACTGAAATCAGTCATATTTAAAAACGACTGTATTTAGGCGGTTGAATTTAGAAACAAATACAACCGACTAAATATGACCGAATTCAATTACAACCGGAAATGGTTGACTTTAGCCGCTCTACTTAATTCAACCGAATTCGGTCTATTTAAGTCCCGCCTAAATAGATTGGATCACGGGTCGATACGTTTAGTTATTTTAAAATAATTAAAAATTAAATTTTAATACATATAAGGCATCTTATAACATTTAAAAAATCAAAACAATTTAAAGATATTAGTTATCGTACCGATCAAAGATCCACTTCTCACGTACGGTGCCCGGATACTCGTCGGCCCGCTTGTCTAGCATGCTCTTTAGGCTGTTGGAACAACGATTAAAAGAGTAGGGAGAAATGAAAACTATACCTTTCAGTGACAAAAATCATGGCTCGCTTGTGCATAACTTCCTTAGCTGAGATGGAAGGCTTGTTGTAAGGAACTTGAGACATCCTAAAACACTTGGGAAGTTGAGAGCTTCTAAACTTGAGAAAATTTGGGAAGAGTTGAGAAATGAAAGTGTGAATAAAAATGAGCACTTCTCATCTTCTTTTATAGGAAAAGAGGTACCTGCTATAGCAGATCACAACTCTTCCTGGTTCGCGCTAGCCGTATCGCTTGAAAAAAGACCAAAAAATGGTAGGAAAAACGATAAAGAACTAAGAGAAAAGGACATAATAAATGAACAAAGTGATGCAAAACATCGCTTACCATATCAGTCCTCCAAGAAAATCTTGATGAAGGTTAAACACAAGTCGTTAGTCCTAATCCGGTGATTAATTACTCCAGTCACAAATATTAGTAAAAACCTTGAGGATTAGAGCAAGGTCAAGCTCTTAATCCAACATCAATGGCCATCTATAGCCACGACTCAAGTACAGGAACGTTCTGAGAAGTAAGTTTCGTGTGGAGAAGAACATTCACTAGAATAAGAGTAGATAGTCTACCAAAAAAGAGTAGATAGTTCACCATAACAAGCTTCGAACGTTCACGAGGACGAATACAAAAAAGTTTGGAGAACATTCACTACCCGGCCAACCAGGACCACCATGGAGGTCGCTCCATGGACGACCAAGAGCAGGAGGGACCGAGGTCTCCACATGGAGGCCTCTGGCCGACCAGAACCTCCTATGAGGTTGGTCAGAGTCTCCTGAAGGATTTTTGGTGACCATCCTAGGAAATTTTTGAAATTTTTTTGAAAATTTGGCATCCAACGAGAACAAGTTTCGTGAAGACTAGAATGTCCACGAGAACAAGTTTCACAAAGGCTAAAACGTCCAAGAGAACAAGTTTTGTGAAGACTAGAACATCCATAGAAACAAGTTTCGTGAAGAGCAAAACGTTCACTTAAACAAGAGCAGAACGTTCACTAGAACAAGTACAGAGCGTTCACAAGAACCAGAACAGAGAAGTTTCGACATGCTCCACGCCCCAGATGACCAGGACCACAATGGTGGTGGCTCAATGGCCGACCAAGAGCAGAAGGAGCTGAGTCCATCATATATGGGGCTTAGGGCCGTGTAGAACCTTCTACAAAAAAAATTCAGGACATTCACCTCCCGGCCAACAAGAGGTTCACTCCCAGCCGACAAGGAGGGACCGAGTCCTCCACATGAAAGGCTTTGGCTGACTAGAACATCCTGGGAGGTTGGTCTAGAGCCTTTTGGAGAAATTTTGGTGACCCTCCTGTGAAAGTTTTGATTTTTTTTGGAAAAATTGGAAAAAAAATCTTTTTTTTTTTGAAATTTTTAGGATTTTAAACTTAGCCTCGTTTAAGGTCGATTAGTGAAGATCAGTCCCTTTTAGGTCTGATTAGTGTATAATACATGTAATTAGCCTAAACTAAGGGTAATTAGTGGCTTGTATGACATAGTTAGCCCCGTTTAGGGTCGTTTAACTTATTCGCGTACATGATTAGCGTGAATTAGGGATAATTAATGGCTTGTGCATACTAATTAATCATGATTAAGGAAAATTTGCTCTGATTAAGGCAGATTAGCCTCGATTAAGGCCAAATAGCGTACTTTAGCTTTAAATTAGGCTATTTTGAGCCTAGTTAGAAAGTTGAACATGGGAATTAGCCCCAATTAGGGCCTGTTAGCAGCTTTCGTCGTATAATTAGCCTTGACGAAGGCCGAGGGGTGATGAAAACTCACTTTTTAGTCCTAATAAGGACCGTTTAGTGTTAAACACTATTTAGTTAGCCTGTGCAAAGGCCCTAAATATGTATACCCACACTAAGAATATAAGTGGTTGTAAATGTGTAGGTCGTTCCACACTTTATGATAAAATGATGATACCCATGAAGGGCCGATACCCGAGAAGGGCCGAAAGTACCCCGAGTTGTGAATAGACTATTATAACTTCCACCAAAATACGAGTAGTTTCACCGAAAGTTGGGGGCAAATAATATGGATAAAAATACATCCTAAAGACACATTAAATGTCACATTAATTACGCTTAAAATTCTTGTCCAAAGTCCGATACAAATCAGGCTGGTCAAAGTTTTTAACAGACTAAAAAAGGCCCAAGTCGTTAAGGCCCATAAGCAAATGTCATCAACGTCCACGAACATGAGTTGTTCATGTACTAGGCTCAATACGGCTGAACGAGCAGAGACATGATGTCCAACATGGACACTAACTCCTACAAGGAAGGATCCAGAATTCCTTGCCTTACAAGAGTCCTAATTACCATATAAGTTGGAGACTTGTCCACTAAGTCTCCCAACACAAGCCTAACCCTAGACTGACCCCTATATAAAGGACTCTACCCCTCAACCTAGAACTACGTTTTTAGCTTAATTATCTACGATACAAAGATACGTAGGCATCTTGCGAGAACAACCAGTCCCCACCGCGAGAACAACCATTAGAGCTCGAATCTTACAAACCCTAACATTAAATACTAGTGAACCCTAGTATTATTCCACAACATTCTCCAACAAGTAATAGTAGTTACTCTAAATTCACTGAATTAATATTCTTCTTCAAGAAAATTTTTAATAACCACCAATATTGTTAAAATAATATAATATAATTTTATAATTATTAGTACTTAAAATAAAAATTTGTAAGTTGGATATATATCTATATCTACATATAAAAAATATTTTTAGGTTACCTGATGACATAATTATTTTTATAATGTATTGTGCTATTTTCTGTTACCGATTCAAGATCAATGCAATTTACTTTCTGACTACCGTAGATTAGATGATATTAACTTTTGAGAAATCTTTTATCAATGATCGTTAATGAACCGTGATAACTTACAAGATTATATGATTGTTCGGTTTACATCTAGTATTTGTATAAAAGTAATATCAACAATTTTTTTTACACGTGAATAAATGCATTTTATCAATCATATTAAATTTTAACAACCAGACCATTTTCTCTATAGGTTAAATCAATGAAAAAGTTATACAATATTTGTTTATTATATTACACTAGAATAAATTAATGTTTTAGTTAAATGTAATATTATCGTTATACTAATTTTAAGCATGTATATTAGTAGAAGGGGGTGTTGACTTTTAAGAACGTTATTTAGTTATATTTAATATTTTTACCTTTTTATCGTAAGAATTACGCTCATATTGTAATTATTAGTTTTAATGTTTATGATTTTTTTCAAACTATTAAAATGTTCGAGACATAATGAGAGTATTATTCTATGTAATGATGATTCATGTAAATTAATTTAAATGAAATGTTACAAAAAATTATAAAAATAATATTAAGAGGTAAAAAAGAATGAAACATGAACCAACATATTAATATTTTTATTAAGTTCTTTTCAACATACAATCAAATTTACCGACAATTTAAGTCAAATAATCAATATATTTTGCTATTCTCATTCTAATACCTCATAAAAATCCACAAATATTAAAATTTATTGTCATATAAAGGATTCTATTAAACAAAACAAATTATCATTTTTATAATATAGAATACCCAATTTTCAAATTTCCGTATTAAAAACCATATAATTAATCCTGATAAACAACAATAACAAATACACAATTTTTGAAAAGATTAGTTGCTACACGTCGTGATTTTATATCCCAGTTACTTTTTTTTAAGTGTCAAAAGAGTGATCCATGTGGAAAAACGCTATCAGCGATAAAATTGTACTCTCTCCATTTTAAATTACATATCTATTTTTAAATTAAAGATTTGTTTTAATTTAATTGTCCTGTTCAACTTTTAATACAAATTTATATTCACATATCTTTTATTTATAATTTTTAGATCAACTTCATTTCAAATATTATGATCATTTTATGCATTCAATTCATTAACTTTCACTTTTCTTAAACTGTGATTTTCTTAAAATGGACATCTATATCTACCCTCACATTTTTTTTCAACTAACGTTTTAAAATTTTCTTCCTCTTAAATGGTATCCTCATGATTATTCATTATAGATGCCTCAAAATAATCCAATCCAATTTCAAAAAAAGTATTCCCTTTAGATTTATTGAAATAAATTTCGTTATAGTAGTTTTAGCCGCAGAATATAAATAGTTTGGGTTCGAACATCTTTGATTTAAGATTTTAAGATTAATTTTTACAAGGTATTCAATCAATCCTATTTTTGGAAATCAGATAAATCTTTATAAGTTTTTCTTTGTGATCATATTAAACATAATAAGTTTTTCTTTGTCGAAATGTATATAATAATTTATTAAAATTAAAATATTATATTTACTTAAACATGAACAATTATAGAATTGATGTTATTATGAATGGGAAAAATATCAAGTTGTGCACTTATTTCGTCCGAATATATCAAGTATATCATTATTTTCCAGTTTGACTCAATGTGATCATTAATTTGAAAATTTGTATCAAATAAATCATCCGCCAATGACTAAATCGATACAAAATTTTAACCTTTTAATAACTAAATTGATACAAATTTACAAATTAGTAACCAATATGAGTCAAACTCGAAAGTAATGACTTATTTGATACATTTGGATGAAATGAGTGATCAATTTGATATTTTTCCGTATTATAAATATATATATTTGTTAATAAATAACTAATATAATCATAATAATATTCTAAATAATATTTTAATATTAAAACAATTCTGATTTTCACTTTAATTAGTTCTTCCGATTAATCTCCAATTTCAGATTAATCATAAATCGGTAACTCAACCTATTAGATCCGATTCTCGATTCTTACAATATTGCTTACACATTGTGCGATACATGGATTTTGTTAATATTTATACACTTTTTAATATATATATATATATATTAAAATTCAATTTAAATTTCTAGGTAATAAATTCATAATTACATAATCATTGTTTAAATTGGAAACTGTATACATTCTTGTTATTATATATACTAGCAGCAGGCAAATGAAGCCATGACATGGCAGCTTAGAAATTCCTCAACAATTTTTTAATTTCCTCTTTTACCCCGTAAACAATGCCGCATGAAACATGATCATGCTCTGGGAAACTTGACATCAAACCCTACTCCTGTTTTTTTTACACTATTTTTATAATGATTATTGTTGGACCAGAACAAGACGGCCCAAAGGAATTATAGCTAGAACAATCACAATACATTATGTAAAGCCCAAGAAGGCCCAGATTGTAATGATTGAGCCCATTTGGGACTTAGTATAAATAAAGGACAACAATCCCATTTGAAGGGGTTGGCTAATTAAGCAAAGAAGATCATCTCCTAAAAATACAGACTAATAATATTATTGGTACATCATTTGGCGCTAGAAGGAGCTTTGCTTTAACAAGATCCAACCAAAAGATGATTGGAGAAGAGCTTGATCCGGGAACCGCCGGACCAACTCAGGTAAAGAAGTTGACGGCAGAAGTTGCCGCCGACCCCTCGACCCACGACGATCGCGAGCTTCCAAAACAACCGGCATTGAAGCCGAAGTGTCTGTTCCCTCCACCTGAGGCTCCTCCAGAAGACCAATTTCTAGGATTGAAGGACTCTCTCCAAAGGGACAGAAAAAGAAAAGCTGTGTCAGACCAGCGTTTTAGAGTTCAAACATCTAAAGGAAAAAAAGTTCTCTCGAGCGACGTTCGGCTACATTTGGAAAAGAAAGAAAGGCTAAAAGCCCAAAACCAAGGAAATCCGAAAGATTCCCTTGATTCAGATGAAGAACTCGAGTTTCTAGAGCGCGAAGCTCAGAGATTGCAGGCTAAACTTGAGCGAAAACGTGAGATTCACCGTCTCCGACGAGAGCTCCAACAAACTACAATTCAAAATGAAGGACAAGATGATGAATTTTATGATGAGGATGATGCGGAGTACGAATATGAGCCCTCGGCGGAGTCAACATATTCGCAACCTCGCGAACGTCGACAGAAGACAGTGTCATCTGCCGATGTCTCACATCAGACAGAATCCACAGAATCTATATCTCACGAGGAGTTCGCTAAAATGCAGGAAGAAATCGCCCAGATGCGTACCTTGATGAGAAATCAAGCAGGGTTTGAAACCGTTTCTGAGAGCCCCCTATCGTTAGTGCTTGAGAAGGCGCGCATCGACAGGACGTTGAAAACGCCTGCTCTCGATCATTTCGACGGATCTTCGGACCCGCTAGCATTTCTAAATACATTTGACGGCCGCATGGCTTTCTTCGGCCACTCGGAGATCGCTAGGTGTCAGTTCTTCTCCACTTGCCTTCAAGGCACGGCTCTCCGATGGTACAGTAACTTGCCACCTCGATCAATCGACTCGTGGACAACCCTGAAAAGCAAGTTTCAAGCCCGATTTTCCAGCAACTACAAAGGAATCAAAGTTACTGCATCCTTGATGACAATGCATCAACGCTCCGGCGAAAGTCTCAGGAGTTTTCTAACCCGGTTCAGGGAAGAAATAGCGGAAATTCCAGACTTAATAGAACAGATGGCTGTCAATTTCCTGACAGCGGGCATCGATAAGTCTAGGCATGGCCTCCTTTTAGAAGAAATCTTTGAAAAAAGGCCGAAAACACTACAGGCTGCGTTCCAGATTATAGAACACCGCATGATGCTTCAAGAAGCGGTAAGCTGTATACAATCTCCACGGAGGTCGTCAAAGTACGAACGACGCCGAAGCTACAGTCCACGATCCCCTGCGAGGGAAAGGCGCCGAGAGCGACGTAGGTCGCCCCCGCCTCGCACATCTGACCTCCCCCCGAGGGATAGAGGAGAAAGGGATTGGAAACCCCACAATCGATCTGAAAAAGAGTTCACGAAACTCAATACTGAGAAAACGACAATTTTGGCGGTGTTAAAAACGGAACCGGACTTTCGCCCTCCAAGACCCATGAAACCAGGAAGACCCCCAAGCTCCAGATATTGTGAATATCATGAAGACACCGGCCATACAACAGAGCAATGTTTTCAACTAAGCAATCTCATCGAAGGAAAAATTCGTCGAGGACAACTAGTCCACTATGTGCAACACGATGATGAACCCAGACGTCAGCATCGAGGCGAAAACGACCGTGTAATCGACGTTATTTTTGGCGGCGTAGCCGCCGGGGGTCTCTCCCACAACTCTCGCAAAATCTATGCCCGAGAAGTCTTTAATGTCAATCCCTCGACAGCTAAACGCCCTCGAGTGAATCCCTCCCTGGTCATCTCTTTCTCGGATGACGATTATCGTCCCGGTCTCATCGAAGGTCATCAAGATGCTCTCGTCATCACAACACGTGTGGGAAACAATACGGTTAAGAAAATGTTGGTCGATAATGGTAGCTCCGTCGACGTGTTATATCACCATGCTTTTTCCCGAATGGACATAGGAGATCGAAGACTCGAAAACTCCCGAACCCCGCTATACGGGTTCACAGGAAATGAGGTTCACGTTGTAGGAACCATCGATATGCCAGTGCTTTTCGGTTCCCCTCCCTGTCAGATTTGGAAAATGGTCAAATTCCATGTGATTAGCGCTTCCTCAAGCTTCAACGCCATTTTGGGACGAACAACGATCACCGCGCTCCGAGCTATAACATCTATCTCCCACTTGAAAATGAAGTTTCCCACAGATTTCGGCGTGGGAGAAATGATTGGTGATCAAGTAACAGCAAGACAATGCTATCTAACCACCGTTTCTCCAAGAAAAAAGACAGAGGAAGAGCTAGAAGTCAATCAAGTACTAGATATCGACCCAAGAGAATGGGTTGACTCATCCACAAGCAATTCATGCTCCCCTCTCGAAGAAACAGAAGATATAGAAGTATTTGAAGGAAACCCAGATAAAACAACAAGAATTGGCAAAAATCTCTCATCAGATCTCAAAAGAGATATCACAAACCTCATTCGGGAATTCTCCGACATTTTCGCTTGGGTCCCGAGAGACATGCCTGGCATCCCAGAGACCACCGCCCGACATTCGCTGCACATCAGTAAAGACACCAGGCCTGTGCGCCAGAAACAACGTATATTCTCGGCCGAGAAAAGAGCAGCCATCGACCAAGAGGTCGACAGACTCCTCGACGCCGGTTTCATCGAGCCCGTGCAATTCCCCACGTGGATATCAAACGTAGTTCTGGTTAAGAAAAGCAATGGGAAGTGGAGAATGTGCATTGATTATTCAGATGTGAATAGGGCGTGCCCTAAAGATTTTTACCCTTTGCCCAATATCGACCAACTCATCGACGCCACAGCGGGAAACAAACTCCTGTCCTTTATGGACGCCTTTTCGGGGTATAATCAAATTAAGATGGATTCCCATGACTGGCAACAAACTGCTTTCATCACTCATAGAGGGGTCTTTGGATACAAAGTAATGTCCTTCGGATTAATCAACGCGGGTGCTACTTTTCAGCAGACAATGGATAAAATATTCTCTTCGCAGATAGGAAGAAACATGCTAATATACGTCGATGACATGATCACAAAGTCAAAAACTACCTCCGACCACGTGACAGACCTTCGAGAAACGTTCACCAATGCAAGGGCAAATAACATGCGACTGAACCCGGCAAAGTGTTCATTCGGCCTTACTGCAGGTAAATTTTTGGGATTCCTTGTTACCCAGAAAGGCATCGAGGTCGATCCAGCTCAGACAAAAGCCATCCTAGAAATGAGCAAACCAAGATCCATTAAAGACTTACAAAAACTCACAGGGTGTATAGCCGCACTTCGAAGATTCATTCCTCAATCTTCAAAGAGATGCCTCCCGTTTTTCTCTGCAATGAAAAAAGCTTCCAGGTCATCGCAGTTTGAATGGAACGAAGACTGTGAAAAGAATTTCACAGAGCTAAAGATGTTTTTGACAAATCCTCCAGTTTTAACACGACCCTTAACAGGTGAGCCGCTACGGGTATATCTCTCAGCTTCCGACGAAACGGTCGCGGCAGTATTGGTCCGTGTCGATGAGGGAAAAGATATTCCTGTATATTACATCAGCCACTCACTACGAGACGCGGAAACAAGGTACCCTCAAGTCGAGAAACTCGTATACGCTCTCGTTGTCGCGAGTCGTAAGCTACGCCATTATTTTCAAGCGAGGGAAATCCATGTCCTGACCAATCTCCCTCTGAAAAGAATCCTGCACAAGCCCGACATAACAGGCAGGCTCGCAGCTTGGACCATCGAGTTAAGCCAGTTCTACATCGAGTATAAACCTCGAACGGCGATCAAGGCCCAAGTTCTCTCAGATTTCGTCGCCGAATGCCAGTTCCAATCCAAGACGCACAAACCTGAAGAGGACCAGTCTCGTCCGTGGCTTCTGTTCGTTGATGGTTCCTCGACGTCCGGCTCTGGAGGAGCAGGGGTCATATTAATCAGCCCAGGGGGATTCAAAATTCAGCAGGCTCTCAAGTTCGGGTTCTCCGCCACAAATAACGTGGCCGAGTACGAGGCACTCATTGCCGGTCTAAAACTCGCATCCGATCTCGAAGCAGAGGTCATTGACATATTTGGGGATTCTCAGTTGGTTTGCAAACAAATAAGTGGCGAATTTAAGACGCATAATGAAAGGATGGCCCGATATTTAACAAGAACACAAGAGCTTCTTAGCAAATTCCCTTCATGGAAAATGTCAAACGTCGATAGGGAGGAAAACCAGTGGGCAGATTCTCTAGCTAAACTAGCCTCTTCCTGTCTCCCCACTAATCTCAGCCCAACATACGTCGACATTTTGGAAACCCCCTCTATCGATGAAATATCAGTCAATCAAATCCAGGCTAGGTTCGATTGGCGCCAACCCTTCCTTGAGTACATTATTGACAACAAGTTGCCTGAGCATAAGTCCGAAGCCCGCACTCTCATGTTCAAAGCCAGGAACTACTGTGTTGTGGGTTCGGAGTTATACCGACGTGCCCTCTCTGAGCCTCTGCTCCGTTGCTTGTCTCCAGAGGAGGCTCTCCAAGCGATCGTGGAAATACATACGGGAATCTGTGGAGAACACCTAGGAGGAAAAACATTAGCCCTCAAAGTTATCCGACAAGGCCTGTTCTGGCCTACAATCCGGAAAGATTGTGAAGATTACGTCAAGAAATGTCAAGCATGTCAGCTACACGGAAATGTAAACCGTCGACCCACAACTGAGCTGAACTCTATTCTCAGCCCATGCCCCTTTTTCCAATGGGGAATAGACATTGTGGGTCCCTTTCCAAAATCCAAGAATCAGTGCCAATACATCGTAGTCGCGGTGGATTACGCAACCAAATGGGTCGAAGCAAAGCCACTTGCTAAAATACGAGAAAAAGAGATGATAGAATTCTTTATGGAATACATCGTCTTTCGCTTTGGGATCCCCAGAATCTTAGTTTCTGATAACGGCACTCAGTTTGTAGGAAGGCAATTTGAAGAGGCTCTGCTCGAATTAAAAGTCCAGCACATCAAAGCATCTGTAGCATACCCCCAAGCAAATGGACTAGCAGAGGTAACAAATAGAACCATCCTACAAGGCCTGAAGAAAAGAATTGAAGAAGTACCACGATGTTGGGTCGACGAACTACCGAATGTATTGTGGTCGTATAGGACGACTCCCCGAAGTGCGACGGGCGAAACTCCCTTCCGACTTGCATATGGAGTCGACGCTGTCATACCTGTCGAGATAAGTCTCAGCTCACCGCGGATCGACGTATTCGATCCCGCTCTATCTCTCGTCGGACTCCGCCTTCACAATGATCTGTTAGAAGAAACAAGGGAAGAAGCCCGAATGCGGATGGTTGCCCAACAAGAAAAAACTGCAAGGTATTTCAACAAAAAAGTCAAACCCAAAGACTTCAAGGTTAACGACCTTGTCTTAAGAGATTCCGCAGCGTCACAACCCACTGTCTCAGGAAAATTCAAATCAGCTTGGGAAGGCCCTTATCGGATCTCGAGACTTGTAAGCTCGGGGACCTATGAGCTTGCGCACCTCGACGGGAAACCCATCAAAAATGCTTGGAATGGAATTCACCTCAAAAAGTTCTATCAGTAATTTAATCTCAGTTGTAACTTGTTATCTTGAGGCAGTAAAATGCCATTTCAAAAACAAACCCTCGATATAATAGGGGTCGCTACGAGGTTACGATGAACCAATTTCTTTAACTTGGAAAAAGCACAGACTTTCACTTCCTTCGCTCCTTAACTAAAAATAAGCATTCATTTCTAAACAAGTGTTTATACAACCACTTCACGACGACGGTCCGGGCAATTAAATCTCTCTCTCATAATGTAAACACTCGACTACGAAGCTAACAAGCGACTTAATGTTTCAAACTCGAGACAAATAGATAGCAAAACCAGCCAATACGTAACTGATTACATCGTAGAAATAAGTTTAAACAATATCACATACCTTATACTTCTTACAAATCCAGGACCACAGTGATTACTACACTTCTCAAGTTCTGGGACTTCCATGATGTTGGTATCAATAAAGCTCTTAAAACACTTAAAAAAATGTTCAAATTCAATTACAAAAATCACAGGGCATACCCTGCCTTCACGCTTTACCACCCTTCGATGCCAGGTCACGAAGATAGTCATCAAAGGCATGACCCTCGACGGCAAAACCAGCCTCTTCCATCCGCCGAAGGCATCGTCCATAACCGTCGCCCAGAGCACCAGCGATATCTTCAATGGCTTTCTCTACCTCTGTCTTCAAGTCCGCATTTTCTTTCACAATCAACTTGTAGGAGCCATCCATTCCTTCGACCTGTCGAAGCAAGCCTTGGCGCTTGCCTTTTTCCTCTTCAAGCTCCCTTTCCACCTCGAGCAGTCGACCCTCGAGCTCCTGTATCCTCCCACTCGACACCTGATCTGTAGCCTCCATCTCAGCAACCTTTTTCGACAGTGCGGAATTTGCCTTAGTCAAATCAGCCACCCTGTGCTCGAGTTCCGCAAAACCCACCGCAATCTTCTTCTTTTCCCCCTTCAAGGCAGCAACTTCAGCTTCGAGCTTGGAACAAGCCTCACCATCAACATCAGCCTTGTAATCCTCCAGTATATGCATAAAATCGGAAAGAAACTGCAAAACAAAAAAAAGGGGGGGGGACATGAAAACAGGGTCGGCAACTATGACTATAAACGACCATGACCGAACATGAAAACAAAGAAACATGCACATTAAAAAGAAAGAGAAGGGAATGAACGTACCCTCCCAGCCCGGCTCTTACATCGATCAACAAGGTCCTCACGCTTCCTCCCATCATAAGCAACCAAGTCCTGAGGCAAGTTAAAGAGGTTAAGTGCCCTCAAGGGCACAGTTGATCCCCCCGTCCATCGCTCCGTGGGCTGAATCTCGACCCTCATCACCTCTTTCTTCGACCGAGGGTCGACGGTCTTCCCATAAACCCTTTCCCCGGCAGTGGCCACATCTTTGTTCACACCCTCGAACCCGACCCCCCGGCCTCCAACAACCACTTCATCATCCTCCCTCCGAAACCGCTTTCGAGGGTTGCCCTCCACGCGGACAAGATCTGAAACAACCCTCTCATTGTCTTCAATTACCTTGTTTCCCTGGTCATCAAGCAATTCAATTGAAACTGAATGAGGAACCCCCGACGGTCCAGCCCTGGCCGCATCAGCAGGCTTCCTCGCAGCACGCTGCAATAACAACATCATCGCCTTGTCCATTCCTCCTCGAATCCCGCCGTCTAAAACCTTTTTAAGTGAGGCGCCTTCCACTACAAAGAAACAAACAAAACCATAAGTCAGCCATCCTATATATAAGCACTTACGAAAATTAAAGTAAGCAAGAGCCGACAATGACAAGTACAAAAACTAGGTACATAAGCAAAATAAGGGCAATAACAATTAATACATCCTCCTTACAATCGTGCATCCCTAAGAATCCAGAGTCCTTCAAATCTAAGTGCGTATACCATGTCCTCGACCCATGAAACTCATCGAGGTAGGCAGTATCGTGCTTCTCCATGTTATTTAAATAATCAATCGTGCCCTGGCTAACTTTCCCGCAAGGCTTTACAAATTCCAAGTCAGGACCCCCAACGTACAACCATTGCGAGTGATAACCAGAATTCGATGACCTAACGCTAACAATCTTCATCCGTCGATGTCGGGAGTCGAAATATACTTGGCCACCATGGTACCGCACACCATAAATAGAGAAAAACAATTTCAAAGTCGGTGATCGACCCTTATCACAGCACAACGCCACGAAACCACTTAACTGAGCAACAGAATTTGGTGTCAGCTGCCCTAAACCACAACCGATAGCCTCATACATCGTCAGGAAGAACGGATGCATGGGCAAACGAAGACCAAACTGAAACATTATCATCGCAACCCCATGCATCCCGAACTCGGGCATCATCCAAACCCTCTCATCTGCTGTCGGCACTCGGTAACGGTAGCCGTTAGACAGGTCGATGTACTTCTCCAACTTACTCGCATGGGGGTCGACGGTGATGTAATAACTAAGATAGTTTAAACTAGGTTTGCTCTCAAATTCGATCCTACCTAGTCGAAGACTTTCCTCGACCGTTCTATTCCTAAGTTCCAGGGTACGAGGACTTAAGGGCGGAGAGGGCATAGGACCTGGAGGCACCCCCCTCAAGAACTCATCGCTTCCTAAGAAATCAAAGGATCCACACTGACCTAGGTCCGGGATCTCTAGATTATCCAAGTTCAAAACAGACTCCTCGTCACCCTCCTCTAACGGTCGCTTCCCGGGGTCCCGGTTGGTGGCACTATGCGACGACGACGACGAAGGAAAGTCGGCCATTATAAATCGGTAAACTATAAACACGACCGACCCGCAGATAAAAAGGAAAAGGAATAGAGAGAGAGAGTAGACGACTTACAGTGCGAGCTCAGAACGCGCTGCAATCCCCTTTTAGATACCTGGAGAGGAAGTCGAAGAGGTTAGCCTGGAAACCTGCAAAAACAAAAAAAAAAACCTGGAAAAATAAATTCAAAAACACACATGAGCGGATATATACCTTCAAAAAAAAAAAAAAAAAAAAAAAGCATTACGTTTAATTCCTTTCTTTTTTCGGACACACACATTTGACTCCTATCTCGAATTAACAGTTATTTCTTATTTTTCTTTTGCTTCGTTCGTTCGTTTTTTCTTCACTAATTTTTCCCTTCATTTCATTATCCTGTCCGGTCACTAACTTTATTCAGGTATCAAGACAAAAACCTCGGAATTCAAAGCGCAAGGGTGGAGAGCACGAAAACGCAAATCTAAAGATATCGTGCAAAGCAAGGAGGGGGACTAATGTTGGACCAGAACAAGACGGCCCAAAGGAATTATAGCTAGAACAATCACAATACATTATGTAAAGCCCAAGAAGGCCCAGATTGTAATGATTGAGCCCATTTGGGACTTAGTATAAATAAAGGACAACAATCCCATTTGAAGGGGTTGGCTAATTAAGCAAAGAAGATCATCTCCTAAAAATACAGACTAATAATATTATTGGTACATCAATTATATTATTTTATTAGCTTTATATCATTTTAACCTCGACAAAAAACAAGATAACTTCCTATTTGTCAAAAAAACAAGCTAACTTCGGAGCGACTACCTTTGGGCGTTGTTAACAAATTCATTCATTTCCTTTCATATGTTATTTAGGAAAAGAAGTTGACTAATGTGATTTTTAATCAAGATTTAATTTATTATCCTTTCGATTTATTTTGGATAGTAAAAGAAGGAAATGACTATAATTGTAAGACTTTGAAATAAAGCAACAGAAATTTTTTTCTTTTTTTCTCAAACGGGGATAAATTGATTCCTAGCTGCTATGCTGCTAGCTTTTGAGTGCATCGATCCATCAAACACACATTGAAAACTCCGGTGAGCGGGGCGGCTCCTTTCGATGCCGTGCCTGCACCTTCCTTTTGAGAGCGGGGTGTAGCTATTGTTGGGTATCTACAAAACAACACCGGAGGGGGGTTTTGTCCCGCGGCGCCTGCGGTGTAAGGATAAGAGTTTGGTTGGTGAAGATGAAGATAAAGAGGAAAAGGGTGGCGGTGTGTGTGTAAGCTATGTGTATAAGATTGTGTGTAATGAAATGTGTCTAACCCATAAACCTTTCATCTTTGGGGGTATATATAGCCCAAAGGTAGGGTTTAGAGGTTGGTACCTCCAGATCAGGGCCGTTGGTTGCTGGAGGCGGAGGACACCTGGCTTGGGTGGATTGCATACACGTGTCCAGGAGAGGACCACCTTCGGGGTGTCCCAACGGTACTCTGACACGCGCCGTGTTTTTCTGATTTGTTAGTTATTGATAGCTGTCATCGTCACGTGCCCACGTACCCTTCCTTGGCGGGTTGTGGGGTGTGCATGTGCTTGTAGGCCCCCCCTCAGGTCTACTCTATCTGGGTGATCCTGGGACTGGGATGGATCCAGGTCGGTAGATGATCCAGGTCCTGGCCTGGGTCCTGGTTGGGGAATGATCCGGGTCTTGGGTTGGCACCTGATCCTGGGTCACTTCACTTGGATGCTATAGGTGAGGGGGGTCTTGGTCCATCAGTTGAGCCTGCATCACCCTAGATCTGGGTTGGGCCCTAGTCGGGTTGCTTATAACCTATCATTTGCCCCCACTTCCTTATGGAGATTCTCTGGATGAGGGAGTAGAGTAGTTTCACATAGCTGTTGTTTTGGGAAAACATTCTACTTGTTTGTTGCCCCCCAATCCGGGTCTGGTGTAGTAGAGGCAGATCCAGATTAAGGTATATGAAATTGTTTACCTTAGAAAAGATTCTTGCTATTTGTTGCCCCGTAATCCGAGTCTGGTATAGTAGATACAAATCCAGATTAAGGTAGAAGATCTTTGCTATTTTTGAAAAAATTCTGCTCCCTGGTTGCCCCCCAATCCGGATCTGGTATAAATGAGACCGATCCGGATTAAGGTAGATGAAAATTTCCTCCTTAGAGAAAATTCTGCTCCCTGTTGCTACCCAATCTGGATTAGGTGTAAGGAGACCAATCCGGATTAAGGTGGGTGAAAATTGTTGCCTTGGAGAAAATTCTGCTCCTTGTAGGCCCCCAATCCGGATTAGGTGTAAAGGAGACAAATCTGGATTAAGGTAGATGAAACTGGTTGCTTAGAAAAAATTATGCTTCTTTGTTGCCCCCAATCCGGGTCTAATGTAGTGGATACCAATCCGGATTAAGGTAGGATAGATTTATTTCCTTAGAATCCCTGATCCGAGTGCGTCGAGATCTAGGTTGATGTTGGTGATCCGGGTTGAGGGCTGTAGATTCTGAAAATAGGGAATTTGTAACATTTTTGTTCAGTTTTCCCCCCATGTTTTTGAAATTCTAGCAGCTACCTCCTAAAAAATCGCCCCATAATCATTATCGGGTTTGATGTGCTTTTAATGTATACAAACATACATGTATATATATTTGTGTGGTTTTTATTTTTCTTTTTTCGTAACTGCTCCCAGGGATGTAGTTGTTGTCGAAGTATTTTGTTTGATTTTGTGTTTGGTTGTTGTGTTTTTCGTGTTTGGTTTCGCATCTCGTACTGATCTGCGTTTTTTGGCTGATTTTGCTATGTTTTTTGCACAGGAAATTGGGTTTTTTGGTTTTGATTTTTTTGGGTTTTTGGTGGTGTTTTTCGTGTTCTTAAGGACTATATGTGTATGTATATGTTTGTTTTGTGTATTTTGGCTTTCTGGGTTAGGGTTTTATTTTTTATCCGGGTAGGGGGTGCATAACCCAGACCTAGATTAGGTTGCTTGGGTAGAATTTATGCTTTAGGATGTTGAAGTTGTTTTTGGTTGCTCTTGATCCGAATCTAGGTATTTGATCCTGATCCGGCGTGACTATTTTATGTTCTGGGATGCTGTTGAATCTGGAACTATGAATGTGTTTAGGTGATTGTTTTTGTGCTCGTAGTTTACATGATCCGGGTCATTGATGTTTTTCCGGGTTGGACTTGTATTAGAGGTCCGGATCATTGGGTTATGGTAAAACTAACATAACGATCTTGATCCGGACTACTTAGTAAGATAAATAAAATCTGTAGGGCCCATGATAACTGACATTCATTTTAGTAGGTATATGGTCCAGACCAAGAAGCGGGCTAGGAGAGTTTTTAACTACTACCCAAGATTTTATGGTGACGAGAGCGACCCAGACTCATCTGAAAGAGCACAGAACCGGGTTAAAATGGTTAAAAAGGGTTCCGGATCCGCTGAAATAGTTACCAATTTCTGGTACAAGATGCTTCCGAAAAACTCGGTTCTCTTCACGCCCGAGGGTCGTTGGACCAATATTAAATATCACTTTATCAGAATACCAACTGAGTTTGAGAATATCATCTATTATGGCCGGGTTAGGTATGAGAAGCAGGAGGATGGACATCCTGGGGTTTATGATCAACGGGCTCTAGAGTAAGCTTTTTCCACGTTCCCAATTAGCCGGGACCACTATCAGCTGAAGGACTTCTATGAGGAGGCTGACCCGGGTGACATGGACATGGAGATCCGGGCCGCATTCCAGCTAACTCTTGATATTGCTTGGAGGTGGCTGAACCCCACGAGAGGATTTACCACCGTCCCTCTGATGGCTTCATCCCGGTGTGGCTAGAGAATTTGAGATCAGGGTGGAGTCCCCGTTGCCACATATTTATTAAACACCTCTGTAAACATATTTATAAGATTTCCCCGATGCAAATCACCCCGAATCACCCCGAATGGTATTAAGTCTATGACCTGGTTTATATCCTGCTGCCTTTCTACGAGCTTAGATTCCGGGCTGCAGAGTGTGGTTATGGCCCGGGTGTAGCCAAACCAGTTATGCACCAGACTTCCTTGAATCACTGGAATGGGGAGCTGATAATGTTGAAGGGATTTGATCTGGCTTTCTTGCCTTACTTTACCCTGGGAGGTGTGCAAACCAAGTTCAACCCTGCAATCTTAGAGGGGGATGCTGTGACCAAGATCAAGAAATTCTGCAGTTATCTCGGGTCCCAGCCAACCCGGGATACGTTCATGAACCACAAGCTGCTATTCGAACTCGGCTGTAAGTTTCACGTCATTTCGGATCTCCTTTTCCTTTGGTTTGCCTTTAGTTTTTGGGGATCCGGATCCCTTGCCTTGTACTTTACGGGTTTTCCCAGGGATAGAAGTTGCTTTAGGGTTACCCGGATAGCCCACCATACCTGGTGATCCGGATTAGTTCTTTTATTTATCTCAGATTGTTTGTTGTGCATCCGGGTCCGGGTTGTTTAACCTTTTTAGTAACCCGGGCATGATTATTTACTTGCTTTTGTATTTACATATCTGCTTCCTAATTTGGATTTTCGGTTGAATTAGGGGACCCGGGTCACTTTACTTTTTATTGTTGGATGCTTGGTCCAGATCACCTAGTAACTCGATTTTGACTTTGTTCCTTTTCCCTCTTCTGCAAGTTTGCCTCATTACGCTGCTGCTTTTAACTCCTTGGCTCTGGCTTTCAAGACCTCCAAGAGAGCTCCCGGACCTAGATCTGATTCTACAGAATGTGGTTGATCCGGTCAATGTGCCCTTGAATGATGACTCGGAGGTCCAGGAGATTTCCGGGGACGAGGATCCTCCAACGAAGAAGAGGAAATCGGCTCCGGGTAAACCTCCCCGGGGTAAAGGTGCCATCTCCAGCTGGGTCATTTGCGATTCGGAAGGAAAAGGCCCGGATGGGGACCCCGTGAAGATTGGGACCAAGTCCCTAGTTGACTTAGCCGGGTTCATGTCGAGTATCCCCTCTGAGGACGACTGGGATGAGGTAGAGGGCTCCATTATGGCTGCTGCTTTCAAGAGGGTGACTGGCCAATAGGGGCAGGTAACCTTTAAGTACTTTCTCATTTTTTGTCCGGATTGCATTTCCCTAAGTTTCTTGTATTTCTTTTAGTCTCTTCTCTGTATTTCTTTTAGTCTCTTCCCTGAATTATTCCAGGTTGGGAGCGCCATATCCATTTGCTCGGATATCATTTTCACAGAGGTCCAGGAGGCTAACAACAGGACCATAGCTGTAAAGATCCGGGCGGACAATCTGAAAGATGAACTGGACGAGGCCCGGGAAGGATTCCGGACCGTGGAGTCCGGGTTGAAGAACCAGTTTGAGGAAGAGAAGGCCCGGGCTGACGACCTTTATGAGGAAGTGGAGAAGCTAAAGCCCAATTGGATGCTAAGGAGAATTTAGATAAGGAGGCTATCATCGCCGAGTTCAAAGCCAGTGATGTTTATGACTTTGAGGTCGCTCAAGTCGGGGTGCCTGAGGTTCGCAGGTCCTGGGTCATTGCTGAGAGGCATATCAAAATCGATCCCCTGGCTTCCTGGGAGAGCTTCATCCAAGAGTTCCTGGCGGCCAAGGCAGCTGTTGTTATTCCCAAGGAACTAACAATGAGATTTACAGAAGGGGGGTTGAATGTAAATCTCAAAACTTTTTCAAGTTTTGAGCAGTTTCAAAGGCTTAGTGTTTTGATGAACAGTTGTGTGTGAATTGCTTTGAGCAGGTGCAGACAGATATATATTCAAGACACAAATGTAAAGAACACAAAGGCTTTAAAAACTTTTCTAGTGGATTTGTTGTTCCACCAGAGATGTGTATTTCAGAAAATCTGTGATTCAAAAGAATTGATCACAGTTGCGCCCTAGTACAAACTAGATGATTTTCTCTCTATGTTTTTCTAAACAGCTCTGGAAAATTCACATTCTAATTACTAGCTGCAACTTGGTTTATATATCACCAAGATTACAAGTGAAGACAAAAGCACAAATACAATTAAAAGGATTCTTCACATGTTTCTTCTTCATTTCTCTATCCAATGCAATCTAGGATAATCTGTGAATCTTTAAATACTTCCTTGTTTGCACCAGAATGGAAATGCTACATTTTCTTGATTCCTCCAAGAGGCTACCACATTCCAATTGTCTCTGTCAACCCATGTGCCTCTGTCAGCTTATGAATTGTCATTGTCAACTACTATTGAACTTAGCATCTATTGAAGCTTTCATTCGTTGATGGCTTTATCCGTTGATGCATTAGCAGTTAAAGCTTTATCTGTTGATGGCTTTATCCGTTGATGCATTAGCAGCTGAAGCTTTATCCGTTGATGCACTCATCTGTTGATGGATGTTATCCATTGAAGCTTTAGAGACATCCATTGAAGCTTTGTTTCTCATCCGTTGAAGGCCTTTAGTCTATCAGTTGATACTACTTCATTTATACAAAATTACAAGGCATGAAATATTTACAATTAGCCCTCCTATTTGCATATCCACTAGTAGTCAACATGACTTATAATTTCCCACAACATCTAAGAATTATAGCTTAAATACAGAAACTGAAATGTGCTACAATACTAAACTTATTTATAAGTAAAGCTACTCCATCAACGGATAGCCAGAGTGGTCTTATCCGTTGAGGCTACAAACACTAGATTTTTACTTAAGTATTTTGTTTAACTTATCATCAAACTAATACACATATTCGTAACAATCTCCCCCTATTTATGTCTACTAGAATTGTAGGCATAAATTTGGGTTTAACTTGATGATAACAAAACACTTAACAAATATATGAACTGAAATCAAGTAGAAATTCAAAAGTGCTGCAAAAGTGTATGTACTGAGATAAAATTGAAGAATTACATTATTTTCAAGGATGCTCCTTTAGGCTGAGCAAATTATTTTCTTTTCCTTTGATACCTTGTTTTCTTCCCTAGCCTTCTGTCATTTTCCTCTACTTGGAGTTGGAGTTGTCTGTAGAATTCAGCTTCATCTTCTTCACTGATATCCAACTTAGATTACATGTCCTTGAGAGTTTCATTACTGGCAATTTTAAGCTGGTCTTCAAGTCTGAAAAATCTTCTGACTCCTTTATTGTCTCTGAACTCCATCATCCAATGAGGTGATTTATGAACTGCAATTCCATGCTCAGGGATGAGTAATGTTCTAGGCAAGGAATTAGACTCCCACCAAGTTTTCCTTATGCTGGCAATCTTGTTGAGAATCTCAGTTTTGGCAGTCCTGGTAAAGCCAGAATCCCTTTTGATAGCTGAGTAGACTCTAATCAAGGTAGAATAGCCTTCATTCAGAATTCTTTGAAGAGGCCAAGTCCTTTCCTCACTTCCTTTATATTTGAACACTAGCCTTTCTGGGAGCTGTTTGTATGCATTTATTCCCCTTACTTCCTCCAGCTCATCCAGATAGAGTTCAATATCTGTAAACTCTTTTATGTCACAAATATGAACATAATCATCCTTTGAGGCTTGTGGCTTGGGCTTAGGTTTATATTTCTGAGTAAATTTACTTGAGGTTAGGGGTGTTGTAGATTTGGATTTTCTTTTCAGTTTCTTTGGTGGTGGAGAGGTAGTTAGGAAGGTAGGCAAGTTGATGGTGTCCCAATCAATAGGTTCCTCTTTAGGGATGATTGGTTCACCATGGACATTTAAACTAGGATCAGCAACAAAAGGCTCAGGAATGGAAGGTAGTGGTTTAGAATTTGATTGGGCCTCCACAGTGTCATCTTCACTCTTCCTTTTTTATTGGCCTTCTTTCTGTTTCCATTCTGCCATTCCTTTCTTTCCTCCACACTCTCACCAACCATATTTCCCATATCCACATTTCTGATTTCAATCTTGTCTTCTTCACTCTTGTCTTCAATCTTCTTCTTTTCTTCATCCTGACTTGACTTTAGCTGTTTTTCAAGCTTTGCTTGTGCTCTTTTGTCAGCCTTCGGCTTTTTAGCTTCTTCCTTTAACTTCATGGTTTCTTCCCTCTTGGCTTTTGAGAATTTAGGATGTCCTTGCATCACACAGATACTCTTTCCCTCTCTATAAATGATAGCCATATTCATTCTTTCCACTACATCATTGGTCTCTTTGTGCTTTATGATGCTACCACCCAAAACTTTGTCTTCATCAGGTTTTGGAAGAGGAAAATCTACTTCTTTTGATTGACTAAAGTTTAGAGGGTTCTTTGTAGAGTCCCTGTTGAATCTAGTGGATGACTTGAGTACCATGGGTTTCAAATTCCTGAAGGAAGTTTCTCCAACCTTATTCCTCCTTATTGGCTTGTGCTCCATAATAATTGGCTCAATCTTTGTGCTATATTTCACAGATAATGATTTTGAAGTTATAGAGCCAAACATCCGTTGCATCCTTTCATCAATTTTTCTCCTTTGCTCCTTCACCTTCATCTCAGCTGCTGCTAGCTGGATTAGATCAATTCCATCAAGCTTTCCTTTGATTTGAAGTGTTGGAGAAGTAGTGATGGCAGGAACTAGCACTTTGGATATTTGAATGTTTGTAGATGGCTCCCCTCTCCCTTTCACTTTATTCTCCCCCTTTTTGTTATCATCAAGGAGAGGAGTCAAGCCTTGTACTTTAGCCAGTTGCATTAGAAGACTTGTCTGCGACTGTTGATTTTGAAGAATGGTGACCAGAAAGTTTTCAATGACTTAAACTCTGTCCTCCAACTTGCCCAACCTCTTTTCAACATCTGATTCTCTTCTCAGTCTCAGTAACAAGTCCTGCATGGTACCATAGGGCATGACTAAATCCAGCTTCTCAAAGTTGTAGGACTTCAAGTCAGCTATATCCTTCTTGAATTCATCCACACTCAGATTCTGTCTTAATTGTTGTAGATTCATGAGATGTAGAGAATCTAGGTGGGCTTGAAGAAGAGCCTTGGTACCAGCATTGGAGGTGTTCTGAATGGCTTTTTGGATATACATGATTTGTTTGACTAAGGTTACATTGAATTGTCCTGGTGTTGACTCCTTTGTCAATGCCCATTCAGGTAAATATGGAATAGAACTTGGGCCTTCATCTCCCCCTAAGTTCATGCTTCCATCAAATGAAATGGAGTCATCATCATTAGAATTTACTCCAAATTCTTCAGATGGCTCACCAGCTGTAGAATGCATCAAGTTGACAGCAGCTTTATCCCTTTGAAGAGATTCTGAAGTATGTACTAGATTCAAAGTCTTTTCTGCCTCCTCATTACCCTGAGTAGCCAACAATTGATAGGCTGAAACAGGATGAGTAAAAGTGTCAGCATCCAAGGAAATGTTATCAATTACAGCTTTGTAATGTTGCTGAAATTGTCTTTCCTTTTCAGCATCATCCACAATCATTGACTCATTAGCAATGGATGAATCCACCCTTATACCTTCTGTACCTGCTTTTCTCTCAATTTCTCACTTTTCTTGCATCAGGGGCTCCCCCTGGCTCACACTCCTCACATCCTCACCTTCACCTACTAAGGTGGCACTCCTCTCACTTTCTTTTGCCATGCTGGAAGAAATAGCATGCATATTTAGACTCTCAACCTCTCCTTTTGCCTGGAAGCAACCCAGCCTCTCACTCAAATTTTCACTCCCTTCCCTCAATCCTAGAAGTGATTGTACAGTAACCATGTCTTCTACACTTGGAATTGAGTCAGTTGTTTGTGTAGAGACTATCAACGGATAGGGAGTATCCGTTGAAGTAGAAACTGATGGTATCAACGGATAACTGCTGTTAAGCATATCCGTCGAAGAACAATCACTTGTCAACGGATGAGGAATATCCGTTGAAGAAGGAAAAAAGTAGAAATTGAAAGTGACATAATTGTTGAATCTGTGTGGATTGATTTTAATTTAGGTGACACAGATTCTTCAACTAAGTCTGAAAGTATTGGCTGATGATCCAACAAATCATCTAACAGATGATGATCACCAGTATTTGAGTGGGGCTCCTCCCCGAGTTGTAAAGATGGAGAATCAGGAATTGATGTGAATATCATGTCCACATCCAGAGATGGTGATGGAGAATTTGGTGATTGATGTGTGTCAATTTTGAGAGAATGGGGCTGTAACTCCACATTTGTTGGAGTCACATCAAGCTGAATTTGAGAAAGCATAGATACAGGTGAGTGTATCTATGCAATGTGTGCACTCTGTGTGGAAACTAAGGTTTTAACCCTCTTTCTTCTTTTAAAGGCTTTTACAGGTGAGTGTGTGGCTTCAGTATCCCTCCCTCTTTTGTTCTGTGTCCCTGGTTGGGAACTATTTTCAACAGCTGCACCCTTTTGGGAGGATGCAACTAGGGATGAGTTTGAATCCTTTTCAACCACCACAGTCTTTTGAGAAAATGTGGCTTGGCTAGCTGAGGTATCACTTACCTCTCCTACCTTATCCTGGGGGGTTTCTTGATGTTCACCCCTCCCCTCACCACTCACACCCTGTTCACTCCCCTCAGGGTTTATGGTAGTTGTTACAACTGTTGTCTTTTTAGAAACAACAGAGGTGGCTTTCTTTGACTTTGATTTTGAAATTTTAGGTTTGGTGGCCTTGGTAGAAATCTGTTGGGACAAAGACACAGATTCTATGGCCACACTTGAAGGCAAAGAAATAATGGGGTTGGAAGTAGTAGGAGTTGAAGAAGTATTTACCTCACTTACCTGAGGTGCATTCATTATTGGTAAATATACCAATGGCACCTGCTTGTTGAGGTTAATTCTCAAAAGATCTGCAAGGACCCTTTTCTCTTGTGCCCAGCACTTGAGTTTATTACTCTCATTGGTTATGACCAAACCTTCAGCAACATGGTTATCCAATAACATAAAGAATCTAGCATAGTAGATGTTATGAGGTCTATTAGCTTTGTTACCTAACCTGGTACCTAATTCTAGCATAACATAGTTGCTAAAATTAAAATACCTATCAGAAAGTAGCATATAGAGCATATTAACAAGAGATGAAGTTATTGCATCAAAGTTACTAATTTTCCCAGAGAAAACCTTGATAAAGGCATCACCAAGAAAACTCCATTCTTTCTTAAGGCCTTTTCTTCTAATACTCCCTAAACTAGCAGAATCAAAAGAATAGCCTATGGAATCTAACATGCTAGATACATCATTATCAGTGTGTGGTGTCTTGGCATTGTTCTCAGGTAGTTTGAAACATGACTGTATATCATCACAGTTAATACAGTAATCTTTACCTTTGAGAGTGAAAGAGATGGTCATATCAGTGGGGTTGAACTCTGCAGTTGTCCAAATTTCCTCAATTACCTCTCAGTAAATAGTTGGGGCTTCCAGTATTGCATAGCTTAGTTTACAGTTCCTGATGAAGTCCATCATCTTGTGATAATCTGAGTGGGCTTCATTCTTTTCCACCAAAGCTACGAAATTGTTTTTCTCATAGACAAATCCAGACCGAGATATTATCTTTACTACTGGTGCCATTGTAGTGGGTAGAGGTTGCAGAGAAAAGTTGAGAGTTTTGGGAGAGAAAGAGAGTAAAAGCTTTTGAAAAATTGCAAGAAAGCGTAAAGTAAAAATAAGAATTCAAAGAGATTTTATACTTTTTCAGATTAAAACACAAAGAAAATGATTAAACACTATTTTTAAGTAAACTACAGTCGTTTGAGAATAAAGAAAACCGTATGAATTCTAAAAACTGCCTTTAATATAAATACATACAACTGTGTATATATATATGTATCAACGGTTAAGTAAAAGAATCAACGGCTGTGACTTACTTAAAATAACTGATGTGACACTTCAACGGATGAGGTAAACAGTTATCTGTTGAAGATTAACACAGTTTTATCCGTTGAAGGATAAAATTACCAGAAATGTATTTGTCTTTCAACAGATAATGAACATCCGTTCATAGAACAATTTTGGCTTTCAACGGATAGGAAATATCCATTGATAGAATAAACTTTACTTAAAGTCAACTTTGTTCTTGCAACAAATTCATTTCAGGCTTCAAAATAGATTATAATAAGGACATGAATTTATGAATAATTAAGCATACCTAGCTCACTTACTAATCTTGTGAATGTTGATTCATCAAGTGGCTTGGTAAATATGTCTGCAATCTGCTTTTCACTTGAAACAAAATGGAGTTCCACTGTACCATTCATCACATGTTCCCTTATAAAGTGGTACTTGATGTCAATGTGCTTGGTTCTTGAGTGCTATACTGGATTTCCAGTAATGGCAATGGCACTTGTGTTGTCACAGAATATTGGAATTTTGTCAACATTTAGCCCATAGTCAAATAGTTGATTCCTCATCCACAGTATCTGTGCACAGCAACTACCAGCAGCAATGTACTCAGCTTCAGCTGTTGATGTAGAAACAGAATTTTGCTTCTTGCTGAACCATGATACAAGCTTATTCCCTAGAAATATACAGGTGCCAGTTGTACCTTTCCTGTCTATTTTGCAACCTGCATAATCTGCATCTGAGTAGCCAATTAGATCAAAACCAGACTCTCTAGGGTACCAAATTCCTAGATTTGGAGTCCCTTTGAGATATCTAAAAATTCTTTTAATAGCCACTAAGTGAGATTCTTTAGGGTCAGCTTGAAATCTAGCATAGAGACATGTAGAAAACATTATATCAGGTCTACTAGCAGTTAAATATAGAAGTGAGCCAACCATGCCTCTATAACTTGTAATGTCCACAGACTTTTCAGCCTTGTTTAATTCAAGCTTGGTGGCAGTGGCCATGGGAGTTTTTGCAGATGAACAGTCCATTAAGTCAAATTTCTTTAAAAGATAATAAATATATTTAGTTTGACTAATGAAAATTCCACCAGTAACTTGTTTAACTTGTAAACCAAGAAAATAAGTTAGCTCTCCCATCATGCTCATTTCATATTTACTTTGCATTAACTTAGCAAACTTTTTACAAAGCTTATCATCTGTAGAACCAAATATAATATCATCTACATAGATTTGAACAAGTATTGTAGAGCTATTAACATTTCTAAAGAAAAGAGTTTTGTCAATAGTACCTCTTGTGAAGTAATTATCTAGAAGAAATTTTGACAACGTCTCATACCAGGCTCTAGGTGCTTGCTTTAGTCCATAGAGTGCTTTAACAGATAATACACATAGTCTGGAAAATTTGGATCTTCAAATCCTAGAGGTTGGCTTACATAAACTTCGTCCTCCAATTCTCCATTCAGAAATGCACTCTTGACATCCATTTGATAGACTTTGAAATTGGCATGGGCTGCATAGGCTAGAAAGATTCTGATGGCTTCAAGTCTTGCAACTGGAGCAAATGTCTCATCAAAATCTATTCCCTCTTGTTGAGAATAGCCATTGGCAACCAATCTAGCTTTATTCCTTATTACAATGCCATTTTCATCCATCTTATTTTTGCATACCCATTTTTTGTCAATAGAGCTCTTGTTCTTTGGCTTGGGTACCAGCTTTCATACCTTGTTCCTCTCAAATTGGTTTAGCTCATCTTGCATTGCTAAAATCCAATCTGGATCTAATAGAGCTTCTTCCACTCTCTTAGGTTCCTCTTGTGATAGAAAACTACTGTATATACATTCATCTTGAGTAGCCCTTCTAGCCTGTACCTTAGATGTTGCATCACCAATGATCAATTCAAAAGGATGATTCTTGGTCCATTTCCTTTGAGGTGGTAGATTAGCTCTAGATTAGGTTGCCTCAGTATTGTCATGATGTGAGATAGAGTGCTGATTGGTTGAAACTCCCCCTGAGTTACTGATCCTTTGAAAGGAACTGGGAGTTCTATCAACTGATGAAGTACATTGATTATCCATTGATAGACTATGATCAACGGATGCTTCATCATGTACTTCAACGGATGATGCACTTTGTCTTTCAACGGATGCTGCATTACTTTTATCAACGGATGCTGAGTTAAGACTTTCAACTGATGCAGCATTTTGTGCATTATCCAAAGGCAGATTTTGAATCCTTTTCAAGGTGCATTCTCCATCATTCTCATCTTCACTATCATCATAATATATCTCAATGTTATCAAATTTGAGTCCTGCATGATGTCCCTCATCTGTTAGTCCATCAATCTTTTTATCATCAAACACAACATGCACAGATTCCATAACAATGTTGGTTCTTAGATTGTAGACCCTATAAGATTTTCCAGCAGAATAACAAATATCCCTTCATCAGCCTTTGCATCAAACTTCCCTTTCTGATCGAGTTGATTCCTTAGAATATAGCATTTGCAAACAAAGACATGAAGAAAGTTTAATGTTTGTTTTCTTCTCTTGAACAATTGATAGGGAGTCATGCCTTTTGCCTGATTAATTAGAGAAATATTCTGAGTGTAACATGCACAGTTAACAACCTCAGCCCAAAAATATGTTGGGAGTTTTGACTCTTCAAGCATTGTTCTTGCAGCTTCAATGAGTGATCTGTTCTTCCTTTCCACCACACCATTCTGTTGTGGAGTCCTTGGAGCTGAGAACTCATGCATGATCCCATTTTCTTCACAGAACAACCTCATGGTA
Source organism: Apium graveolens (assembly GCF_009905375.1). Taxonomy (NCBI): domain Eukaryota; kingdom Viridiplantae; phylum Streptophyta; class Magnoliopsida; order Apiales; family Apiaceae; genus Apium; species Apium graveolens. The sequence continues at coordinate 155,938,770 of NC_133651.1, read as the reverse complement.
GAATTCCTGAACTCAGTTCCATTGTTACTCCTGATATTCCTTACTTTGAAATCTGGATGATTGTTGACTTGCTTGATGTGATTGATAATGATTTCACTAGCTTCATCCTTTGATCCAAGAAAGTAGATCCATGAAAACTTTGAGAAATCATCTACAATCACTAGCCAATATCTTTTCCTTGAAATTGACAATACATTGACTGGTCCAAAAAGATCCATGTGTAGCAGTTGTAATGGTTCATCAATTGCTGATTCAAGCTTCTTCCTGAATGATGCTCTCTTTTGCTTTCCTTTCTGACAAGCATCACACAGTCCATCCCTTGAGAATTCCACTAGAGGCATTCCTCTAACTAAGTCCTTTTTGACTAGATCATTCATTGTCTTGAAATTCAAATGGGGCAGTTTCTTGTGCCATAGTCGACTTTCATCTGGACTTGCTTTGCTGAAAAGACAAGTAATTGATTCTGCATCTGTAGAGTTGAAGTCAGCCAAGTACACATTCCCTTTTCTAACTCCAATTAGAAGCACTTTGTTGTCCTTCTTACTTGTGACAACACAGGCTTCAGAATTGAAGGAAACAGTATTCCGTCTGTCACATAGTTGACTGATGCTCAATAGATTATGTTTGAGACCATCAACTAATGCAACTTCATCAATGATGACATTTTCTTTTGAAATCAAGCCATATCCCATAGTGAACCCTTTGTTGTCATCTCCAAAGGTTATGCTAGGGCCAGCTCTCTCCTTGAATTCTGTGACCAGGGTGGAATCTCCTGTCATATGCCTTGAACAACCACTGTCCAAGTACCATAGATTCCATCTTTTTCCCTGGTTGCTTGATGAACTAGTTTCATTTTCATCAGAATTAGCCATCAATGCTAGGTTGATATATTCCATATCATCATCTTCATTTGCTCCATCAGCTGCCCAGTCATCCTGAGTCAGAAAAGCTCTTTCCTTTTGTTTGAGCAGATTGAAATATTTCTTTTTATAATCCACTTGCTCAAATTTCTTCTTTTCAAAAGTTGGCTTTCTGCACTCATTTGCAAAGTGCCCACTTATGCCACAGTTATAACATTTGAACTTAGATTTGTCCACCATGTTCTTGTTTGGCTTAGTGAATCTAGCATTTTTCTTGAATTTAATCTTTGCAAACCTCCTGGACAGAAAAGCCAGATGTTCGTCAACTTCATCAGAGTCATCTTGACTGGAACTATCTTCAACCTCAGCTACTTGCTCCTTTCCCTTGCTTGATTCTGATTTGCTTGTGCCAATTTTAAGACTTGGCATTGTCTTTTCTTCATTCCTGGCTTCAGTCTTCTCATTGTCAGCTACAAGTGCAACTGATCCACCTTTTCTCTTTCCCTTTTCCAACAGCTCATCTTGCTCCATCTCAAGTTCATAGGTCTTCAAAATTACATATAATCTCTTAAGTGTGAAGTCCTTATAATCTTGAGAATTCCTTACTGAAATAGTCATAGGTTTCCATTCCTTTGGTAGAGACCTCAGAAATTTTAAGTTGGAATCCTTGACTTGGTACACTCTGCCATACAGCTTCAATCCATTCAACAGTTTCTGAAATCTATTGAAGGTGTCATTTAGTGATTCTCCTTCTTTAAAATGAAAGTATTCATACTGTTGAATGAGAAGCTGCATTTTGTTTTCTCTAACTTGTTCAGTACCGTCACAGATAAGTTGCACAGTATCCCAAATTTCCTTAGCAGTTTGGCTGTTAATGACATTATCAAACATCTCTTGATCTAGGCCATTAAATAGAATGTTCATGGCTTTCTTGTCCTTGTGAACCTCTTCAATATCTTCATCAGTCCATTCTGCTTTTGGCATGGGAATAGACTGTCCAACAGCAACTGTGGCAGTTGCAGCTGTGGCTACCTTGTGAGGGATGTGAGGACCATTTTTATTGCAGTTGATATAGCTTTCATCTTGAGAGAGAAGATGTAGATGCATCTTCACTTTCCGGTGATGATAATTATCTCTTTCCAGGATTGGAATCTTTACACCAATATCCTTCTTACTCATGTTGTTAGTAGAATAGATCTTTAACCTCTTTGTAAGTTAAGAGCTTGCTCTGATACCAATTGTTATTCCCAAGGAACTAACAATGAGATTTAAGAAGGGGGTTGAATGTAAATCTCAAAACTTTTTCAAGTTTTGAGTAGTTTCAAAGGCTAAGTATTTTGATGAATAGTTGTGTGTGAATTGCTTTGAGCAGGTACAGACAGATATATATTCAAGACACAAATATAAAGAACACAAAGGCTTTAAAAACTTTTCTGGTGGATTTGTTGTTCCACCAGAGATGTGTATTTCTAGAAAATCTGTGATTCAAAAGAATTGATCACAGTTGCGTCCTAGTACAAACTAGATGATTTTCTTTCTATATTTTTCTAAACAGCTCTGGAAAATTCACATTCTAATTACTAGCTGCAACTTGATTTATATATCACCAAGAATACAAGTGAAGACAAAAGCACAAATACAATTAAAAAGATTCTTCACATGTTTCTTCTTCATTTCTCTATCCAATACAATCTAGGATAATCTGTGAATCTTTGAATACTTCTTTGTTTGCACCAGAATGGAAATGCTGCATTTTCTTGATTCCTCCAAGAGGCTACCACATTCCAATTGTCTCTGTCAACCCATGTGCCTCTGTCATCTTATGAATTGTCACTGTCAACTGCTATTGAACTTAGCATCCGTTAAAGCTTTCATCCGTTGATGGCTTTATCCATTGATGCATTAGCAGTTGAAGCTTTATCCGTTGATGGCTTTATCCGTTGATGCATTAGCAGTTGAAGCTTTATCCATTGATGCACTCATCCGTTGATGGATGTTATCCGTTGAAGCTTTAGAGACATCCGTTGAAGCTTTGTTTCTCATCCATTGAAGGCCTTTAATCTATCAGTTGATACTACTTTATTTATACAAAATTACAAGGCATGAAATATTTACAATTAGCCCTCCTATTTGCATATCCACTAGTAGTCAACATGACTTATAATTTCCCACAACATCTTAGAATTATAGCTTAAATACAGAAACTGAAATGTGTTACAATACTAAACTTATTTCTAAGTAAAGCTACTCCATCAACGGATAGCCAGAGTGGTCTTATCCGTTGAGGCTACAAACACTAGATTTTTACTTAAGTTTATCATCAAACTAATACACATATTCCTAACAGCTGTTGAACAAGGCAAGGGGGAGCCAGAGCCCTACAATGGTCCTAGCCCCAGTTTCCTTTAGATCTTCAGCTTTGTTAAGCTTCTCGGGCCTTGCCCATGTTATTCACTGCTTTCTAGTATTTCTGCTTCCGTACTTTGATTCTGAACAATTTGTAATATTTGGATTCATCCGAATTGATGTCAATCCGGATTGATGTTTTTAATTCGACTATTGCTTTGATAATTTGCTTGTTTGGAAAACATTGTATTTGTTTAATCTCTTGATCCGGGTAAGAGGGCCTTTCCAGGAGCGTTTGTTTTGTGGATTGATGTTGGATTCTAACCCAAGTTGTGGCTGGAACTTAGAAAATATTTAGTGTAAAAATGATTTTAATCCGGGTTGTGGCTGTGGTCCCCCAACCTGGATTGGGTTTATAGCCGGTGTGGTTTCGGGTATGAAGCCTTACCAGGCTGGCATAATTTTCCTTTGTACAAAGTGTTTTCTTTGGATCCGGATTCATGTGCCTATCCGGATTGATTTTTTCTTTTTATATTGGCTTTCGATCCGGGTATGACACCATATCCGGATTGATGTTTGCTTTTGGTGTTGGCTTTCGATCTGGGTATGATGCCATATCTGGATTGATGATTGCTTTTGCTTCTTTGTGTAATTAGAGAATAATCTAAGTACATAATAGTTTTTTTCAACCCGGATTTAGATGTTTATCCGGGATGATTTTTGCTTTCAATATTGGGTTTCAATCCGGGTATTTTCTCTGTACTTAGAAAATTTCTAAGTAAAAAGTGGTTGCTATTAATCTGTATTTGAATATTTATCCGGGTTGTTTGCTTTTAATTTTGGCTTCTAATCCGGGTATGACACCATGACCAGATTGTTCTTTGTTTACTTTACTAGTAAGGTAAAGAAAATAATAACTTTCTGAAAAAGGAAAATTCTTTTCATTGACTTGAAATTTTTTTCATACAAAATATTGGATCATAGATTGGTTGCTTTACATAGGCTACAAGTTTTTTGGTTGCTTTTGGTTTCTTTTTCTACTGATAGAATTTTTTGAGCCTGAGTCCATGCTAGTTGTTCGGGATCTCGGATTCATCCATGTTCATCAGCTTATATGTGCCTGGCCTTAACACTTCCTTGATTTTATAAGGGCCTTCCCACCTTGGCATTAGCTTCCCAGTGTTCGTTGGATCTGAAGCTTCTGTGTCTTGAAGTACCAGGTCTCCAACTTGAAAGTTTTTGACCCGGGACTTCTTGCTGAAGTGCTCTTTAGTTTTTTCCTTGTACTTCCCCATCCTTGCAACAGCCTGGTCTCGGACTTCATCAATTAGCTCAATATTTGTTCTGAGCCCCTCCTCATTGGCTATTTCATCAAATTTGATTGCTCGATGGGAGGGGGATCCTACTTCAATTGATAGTATTGCTTCTGTTCCGTAAGCCAACTTGAAGGGTGTTTCTCCTGTGCTTATCCGAGGGCTGGTCCTGTAGGCCCATAAGACATTTGGCAATTCTTCTGGCCATTTGGTTTTACTTTCCCTGAGCCTCTTCTCGATGCCCCGGAGAAGGATCCGGTTGGTTACTTCTACTTGGCCATTTCCTTGAGGGTAGGCTACAAATGATTTCTTGTGCCGGATGCCCCGCTCTTGAAGGTAGGATTCAAACTCTGATCCAGCGAACTGTGGCCCATTATCTGAGACCAGTACACTTGGGATCCCGAACCTCATCAAGATGTTGTCCATGAACTTGATACAATCTTGCTGGTTTATGGTTCTCATCGCCTTCGCCTCAACCCATTTGGTCATGTAATCAATTGATACTAACAAGTACCTAAGGTCTCCTCTGGCCCTGGAAAAGGGTCCCATAATATCAATACCCCAGACAGCAAAGGGGATTGGTTATAGATTTGAGGAGGGTAGGACTGGGCTCATCCGGGTCACATTGCTGAAGAGTTGTCATTCCTTGCATTTTTTCATGAACTCTATTGCATCCTGGTGAATAGTTGGCTAGTAGTACCCTTGTCTTATGATCTTATGAGCTAGGGCATTTGCGGACATGTGATCCCCGCATATCTCTTCGTGAACTTCTATCAGACAATACTAAGCCTCCCCTGGGCCAATGCACTTCAGGATTGGGGATGAGAAAGTCCGACGATAGAGTATCTCCTCTTCAATGAAGAATTTTGTTGCTTTGGCTTTCAACCTTTGAGCCTTCCCTTTATCGTCAGGGAGCTCTCCCTTCTCCAAGTAGTTGATAAACGGAGTCATCCAATTCAGGTTGTTATCTATCTCCATGACTTCTTCAGATTCTATGATGGGTTTCTGTAGTTCTTCGAAGTAGACAGAGCACTCTGGGTCCGATGAATTCTGAACCAATTTGGATAGTGTATCAGCTTCCGAATTTTCACCTCGGGAGATCTGTAGAACTTGGCTTTTTGGTATTAAGGCAAGGTAGCTTTGGACCAGGGCCTGGTACTTGGCTAAAACTGGATCCTTGGCTAAAAATGGATCCTTGGCTATGTACTCGCCGTTTTTTGCTTTACTACGATCTGGGAGTCGCTATAGATTTTGAGGTCCTGGATCATGATGGTCTTTGCTAGCTTCAATCCTTCTATCAGTGCTTCATATTCTTCCTGGTTGTTGGTTGCTGCAAAGCGAAAGGAGATGGCGGTTTGAATTGTGAACCTTTCTAGGCTCTTTAAAATGAGCCCTGCTCCTGACCTTTCATTTGTTGAGGATCCATCAACTTTGAGAGCCCAGGCTCCCGGGTTATTATCATTGTGCTCTCTGGGTCAATATTCATGGGCCTAGGCTCGTCTTCCAGGAAGTTGCACTCTATTATAAAATCAGCCAACGCCTGGGCTTTGATTGTTTTTTTTGGGATGAAACTCAAGTTGAATTGGCTTAGCTCAACTGCCCAATTTACTAACCTTCCTAAGATATCTGGCTTGTGTATTATCTTCCTTAGGGGTTGGTTAGTTACAACCCGAATCTCGCTTCCCTGGAAGTAGTGTCTGAGCTTCCTGGATGTTGTGACCAAGGCAAAAGCAAACTTTTCTAGCCTTGGGTATCGGGTCTCCGCATCTTTTAGTACTTGGCTTACATAGTAAACTGATTGATGTTTGACCTTCTCTTCCCTGATCAGTGCTGCTCCAATTGCCAGGGTCCCTGCTGATAGGTAGAGGAATAGGGGCTCCCCGGGTTGGGCTTTGGTTAATACAAGAGATTGGGAGAGGTACCTTTTGATTTCTTCAAATGCATTTTGGCATTATGGGCTTCAATTAACTTTCCTCTTGTTGGTTGCCCCTTTCAATAGATCAAAGAAAGGTAGGCATCTCTCAGCTAGCTTTGAAATGAATCTTCTAAGTGCTGTCAGTGACCCTACTAGCTTCTACACATCCTTTTGGGTCCTAGGAGGCTTCATCTTCTGGATCGCCTTTCTCTTTTCTGGGTTGGCTTTAATTCCCCTATTGCTGATCATGAATCCAAGGAATTTTCCTTCTCCTACTCTAAATGTGCACTTTTCTAGATTGAGCTTGAGTGAATATTTCCTCAAGTTGTCAAAGCATTCTCTTAGGTCTCCTATGTGACCGGGGATGCTTGTGGACTTTGCAATCATATTGTCAACGTAATATTCCAGGTTCCTTCCAAGTTGGTCTTTGAAGATTTTATCCATTGCTCTCTGGTAGGTTGTTCCTGCATTAGTCAATCCAAAAGGCAGCATTACATAGGCATAGACCGCCCTGTATGTGATGAAGGCTATCTTTAGGATATCTTTCGGATTTATTTTGATCTGGTTGTACCCCGAGTAGGCGTCCATGAAACTCAGCATGACGTGCCTGGATGTGGCGTCAATCGATTGATCAATATTTGACAAGGGATAATGATCTTTAGGGCATGCACTATTCAAGTCGGTGTAGTCGACACACATTCTCCATTTCCCGTTTGCCTTTTCCACCATCACAATATTTGTCAACCATTCGGGGTACTTAACCTCGCATATGATCTTAGCTTTCAGTAGTTTCTCAACCTCTTCATCTATTGCTTTCTGCCTCTCTGGGGAAAAATTTCTTCTCTTCTGCTTAACTGGTTTCTTCTCGGGGTTGATATCCAAGCTATGCATTGCTATGGATTCGTCCAACCCGGGCATGTCTCTTGGGCCCCAGGAGAATATATCAGAGTACCCTCGGAGTAATAATACCAGGTATTCTCTAAAGGTAGCTTCGAGTCCGGATCCTATTTTTACCTTCTTAGAAGGATTGCTTGTATTGATCAGAATTGTTTCTGTTTCTACTGCAGCCTCAATCTTGGCTTGATCCATATTTGATACCAACTGCTGGATTCGGGCATATGTATTCTTCTTCATATAGACCTGACCCTGGGCTGTCATTTCTTTTTGGTTGCTTTCCCTTACTTCCCTTGTTTCAGGGTTGGTTGCTTGCACAGTAGGATTGCCCTTGCTGAGGCCTGGGCTCAATTCAATCTCTACTATGACTTGGTTGCTTTTTTGCTCTTTCGAGTTTGGCTTGGTTTCATTTGGATCCGGGATGGATTCTATAATCTGGACTTCTTTTCTCGCATCATCTCTTGAGTGGGTGCGATGTTTCTTAATGCTTTGCTATTTTCGAAGGACTACGGCCTTCTTCTTGTTGTCTTGGTGAGTTTTAGCCATGGCCAGGGCCTAGCTATAGCATCTTTCAGTGCCTTCATAGTCTCCCTTAACTTCTCCTATCCCCGTTGGATTTGGGAATTTAATTTTCAAGTGTGATATGGATGTTATTTCTTGTATCCTGGTCAGGGCTGAGCGTCCAAATATTCCATTGTAGGATGAGGGAGTGTTGATCATGTAGAATTTTATGACATGGGTGACTTGGTTTGGGGCCGATCCAAATATCACTGGCAAGTATAAAGTTCCCTGGATCGGGACCAAGTTATTTCTGAACCCATAAAGGGGGTCCTCTCGGCATTCATTTCAACGCACGCTCACTAGCTTTATCCGGTCCACAGTATGCTTGAATAGTATATTTACTGAAGAGTCGTTGCCTATCAACATTCTCTTACCTTATTATCAAAAATATCAGGTGTTACCACTAAAGCTTCATTGTGATTCGGGTTGACCCCTTCATAATCATTGCTGCTGAATAAGATTACCATCCCTGGGTAGGATTGGATGGAGAATACTTCATCTCCTGAGCCTGGGCTCCTACGGGGAGAGTGGGACCCCCTAGGACCACATTCACTACATTTTTTCCTCTCCTTGTTATGTCTTTCTTCTGGTTTGTATCTCGGGAGATGTACTGAATCAGGTTACTCTTCTTGACTTGATCCTCAATAAAGTATTTGAGAGAGAGAGACAGTTTTCAGTTTTGTGCCCATGGGTTTCATGATTGTCGCATTGTCTGTTGTAAGGCCTGCTTTCTGGGGGAGTCTACATGGGCTTTGGTGGGTAATAGAATGGCTTTCCCTTGGTTCCTTTAGTATCTCTTCCCGGGTCCTGTTCAGCGGTGTCCAGTCTGGCTCTTGCCTGGGCTCTCTGGCTTGCCTAGGTGGTACGGGGTCACTTTTGAAAGGAATATGTCCTAATTCCAATCATGTATTAGGATTTAGGAATAACTTTTTATGTAATCTATTTTGATTTCATTGATATTAATAAAAGACTTGTTTTGTTTTTATTACAGGCTCTATCTATTTAAGTGTTTAAATAAGATATACCATAGTTTAGAGTAAAGCTTTTTATGGATTATGATGAGATCATAATAGTGAGACCTAAAAGATGATAACTCTAAACTTAAATAGTTCCTGATCATAGGATTACTAACTGGTAATTAATAATCCGCAAAGATCGGTATATACTATGCTTGCTTCATTATGAAGGATGTCTGTTCTCATAGACATTTGTGTGGTGACACTATAGCTAGTATGTAGGTGCTTATTATAGAATAAGTTCACTGAACATGACTCGCACAGCTGAACAACTGATGGAGTTCACTCACGTGTCAGCAGTTGTTCATATAGTGATAGTTGTACAAGTATCCTTAGACTTGAGGTCATCATAGTCATCTTGTGTACACTGAACTATGCTTTGGTTTAGTTCTTAGTCTCCAGGGACAATTATTAGGGCTTTACTGGGTATAGGAATTTGTACACGAAGATAGTGTATGATCAATAAAGGATCTACCCCTTCCAATGAAGGAAGCGAATGTTCAAGGCTGATCCACTTATGCTAGTTCAGGAATCTCTGGCCAGAGTGAATGAAATTAGAAAGAAGTTTCTAATTTGCATAGAACTAAGCATAGTAAATGGTAAGCAAGTGATTAAATTAGATAGGCTTGACACAAGATCCATGCCTTGTATTTAATTATGACATTGTAGGGTAGAAGGAGTTTATTGTATGGTAACTATTCACTGAATAGGTTCTTGGTATTCTAAGCAGTGAATTCGTATTATCCGGATAGTCGCGATATGCTGAGAAGTATCCCTCACGATGTAGAATAAATATGATTAATTAATTAATCATATTTAATAAATTAGAGAATTTATATAAATAATGATAAAATAGTTTTATTATTATTTATTTCTACTACCGGCTTAATATTGAACCTACAGGGTCACACGATAAAAAGAGAATGATTTAATGGTAGAGAAATTAATTAATAATGGCTGATAATTATTTATTTATGAAATAAATAATTAATTGGCAAATTTAATAATTGATTAAATGAGATTTAATTGATTATAAATAAATTAAAAAAAGTTCTTAATATTATTAATTAAGAATTTAATTTTAGAAATTAAATCAAGAGAGATAATTATTTCTAAAGTGTTTAGAAAAAGGATTAATAATTAAAAGGTGTTTTAATTATTAATGAGAATAATAAATGGGTTAATAATAATAATATTTTATGGGAAAATTTCAGCTGAAAAGTTTGCCTATAGATATACTATTATAAACCCTATTTTTATTCTAACCCGAACCAGAACCCAAAAATTTTAGAAAAACCTAATTCTCTCCATCTCCTCCTCCTCCTTAACGTCGTTTTCTTGGTGGATACCGGTGGAGTGCTTCACGTTTGAGGGGCAGCTGCTAAGGATCTCCGATCGTTGCTTTTGGATCGCTATTAAAGGTTAGTAATCGATTCATATGTTTTAATCACGATTTATATGCTATTATTTGGATTTTATATGTGTAAAAGTGTTTTACCATGCCTCCGCTGCGATTAAAATCCATCAATGGTATCAGAGCATAGGTTGTATGCATATAGATCTGTGGTAAAAATTTCAGAATTTTATGTGCTTGTATGAATTAATTATGATTTTTACAAGTTATATCATGAATTAATTATGACTGATGAGAAATCGTTTCTCAGAATAATTTTGAATGTTAATCTGGGTTCTACAAGTGTTGTAGATCGTCTGGGTATTTTTCTTATATTTTTATGATGTATAGATTATTTATTATGAATTTTTGAAGTTGTTATAATTAAATTCGTAATTAAATAATCATATATATATATTGTTAGTATATATATATACATCTGCTGTTGCTGTAACATTCTGACTGATGTTGAAAAAGAAAAGCACATGATATGTGCTGCTGTGTGAAGAAGCTGTCAGGTACGGCGCACGGCGATCGAGAAAGACTGTCAGGCGGCGGCAGGTGCAGGCGCGTGTAGCGCACGCACGCGCGGGAGGGTGTGGCGTATTCCGGGAATGCGTTACACACTGTGGCGCATTCACGGAATGCGTTACACCTTTTAATGGCTTAAAACGGTTGTAACGCATTACCAGAATGCGTTACAGGGCTTGTAACGCGTTCCTGTAATGCGTTACAGCCCGTCTGTTATTTTTAAATTTGATTTCTGGGAGTTTCGTAACTCCGTTTTAGGCGTGCAATATATCTTTGGATTCGTTTTTCCGAGACGGATCTAACGGAGTGATCAAATTTTAGTTTATATAAAAGTTTTGAACTGTTTATATTTCTGAAAGTGTTTTAAAGTTGTTTTTAATTGTTTTAATTGCTTTTAAATGCTTCATGTGATACATAGAGATGTATAATGCTTAGACCAATATGCTAGATGATGTAACATGCCTACCTTGATGTTTATTCATGTTGATATATGTGATATATGCTTAGTTTATCATGCGATGATAGATTTAGGTGAACTTAAATGAACATAAGGCGTTTGTTAGACAACCTAGTATAGTGAAATTGTTTCATAACCTTAATAACAATATTATGAATACAATCATGAGATTCTTGTGTTTATGAAACATGTAATTGAATATGAATTTTCGATATGAGAGAAAGGATGATTCTGTCAACAACAGATTTCTATCTGTAAGAAAGGGTTATTAAGTGACGCCTCTTGACAATGCTCCACCCGATCTGGAAATCATCTGATTATTGATTATTGATTTGAAATATTTAATTTAAAAGGAAGAATCTCTTTATAATATGATTACGATTGTAACGTAATATAATCCCTCTAAAATTAAATAATATCAAGTAGTAATTGGCCAATGACACAACGGGCTTGTGTCGGTCATAGCCTTCCAATATGATAGAAAAGTAGTTCTTATTTTTGAATCATTGTCGGTTCGTTCTACAGCCGAAGGCTTTGATTTCGAAATAAGAAATACTTGTCTATTACATAGAGATGTGTACATTGAATTAGAATCTAAAGGTCGGTACGTGCCACAACCATGGGCCGTTGGAGACTAATTCAATTGTACGGAATGTTGGGTTAGACTTGAATTAGAATATTGAGTTTGTCGTGCCACAGCCGTGACTCAAGTATTCAAGAGGCTAAAGTTTGATTAGGGAATAACATAAGATGTAATTGACAAGAGTTGTCTGCCTATTGAACATTACATGGCGGTTCATGCTACAGCCGGGGTTGTGTAATGGAATGTAGGATCCCTATTCCCACTAGCATTATGAATGCTTAATTTTTCACGTAGGGGGTTGAATAAATTAGATAAACTAGTGGGAGCCACTTATGAATAAAGACCCGATTCATATAGTGTTTTAAAATGAAATCGAATATTTGCTAAGTGTTGTTATGTGTTTATCATTTACAGATTTACAATATACATTATGTCTTCTGCACTATCACTCAAGAGCATACTGGATGCTCACAAGTTGACTGGTCCTAATTATGCTGACTGGCTTCGAAACTTGAGAATTGTTCTCAGGATTGAGAAGCTGGAATACGTGATTGACTCACCTAAGCCTACTGAACCTGCTATTGATGCACATAATGATGAACATGTTGTGTATCCTAAATGGGTAGATGATGCAAATATTGCTCAATGCATCATGCTAGCTTCCATGAACATTGAGCTACAGAAGCAACATTAGCATATGGATGCTCACACTATCCTCATGCATCTACAAGAGTTGTATGATATGGCAGGGAGGACAGCTCGATATGAGATATCGAAGGAGCTGTTCGGTTGTAGGATGTCTGAGGGATCATCTGTGAATGACCATGTACTTAAGATGATCAATTTGATTGAACGTCTTGGACAACTTGGTTTTTCCATGGATGGGGAGCTGAGCCAAGACCTGGTCTTGCAATCGCTTCCGAGTTCGTTCTCGCAGTTTGTTGTGAACTTTCACATGAATAAGTTGGATGTCAGCCTGCCTGAACTCCACAACATGTTGAAGACTGCGGAATCGAATTTTCCCCCTAAGAAGAGTTTTGTTCTTCTAATTGGTGAAGGTTTGAATCCTAAGAAAAGGAAGAGGAACCCTTCCAAGAAGAAGAAAGTAGGTGAAGAAAAGCCGGTTCCACCAAAAGCTGAAGACCCCAAGAGCAAAGTTGTTTGCTTTCACTGTAACAAGGTGGGGCACTGGAAGAGGAACTGCAAGGTTTACCTTGTAGAATTGAAGAAGAAGGGGTAGTGAGACTACCGCTTCTGATTCAGGTATGTTCATGATAGAAGTGAATATGTCATTAAATCAAATTTTTACTTGGGTATTAGATATCACCTGTGGTTCTCATATCTGCAATTTGTTGCAGGGACTAAGGAGAAGTAGGACTCTTCAGGAAGAGGAGGTGATTCTACTGATGGGAAATGGAGCAAGAGTTGCTGCTAAAGATGTAGAATCATTTCATTTACATATGCCTACGGGCAAGACTATTGTTTTAAATAATTGTTATTTTGTTCCCTCGATTGTGAGGAATATTATTTCTATTCCCATGTTAGACTTGGCTGGATTTTCATTTATTATTGAGAATAATGAATATTCTATTCTTAGAGATAATATTCTTTATGGACGTGGTACTTTAAATAATGGTCTGTATGAATGTGACATAATTTACTTCAGATTGAACAAACTAATAAAAGAAAAGAGATGATGAAAATCTCACTTCATTGTGGCACTGCAGTCCCCATTTAGTAGACATGGAGAGAGGGCTGCAAATTTGCTAGGAATGGTACACACAGATGTATGTGGACCAATGTCTACGCAAGCCATGGGTGGATTTTCATACTTCATGACTTTCATGGATATTAGATCTAGATTCGGATATGTGTTTGATGAAACACAAGTCTGAAGCCTTTGAAAAGTTCAAAGAGTATAAGTATGAAGTGGAGAAAAAAACCAAACATAGTATTATAATTCTTCGATTAGATCGAGGTGGTGAATACTTGAATGGAGAGTTTCTGGATTATCTCAAAGTAAATGGTATAGTCTCCCAGTGGACGCCTCCAGATTGGTATCTGAAAGGAGAAATCGAACTTTGTTAGACATAGTTCGGTCCATGATGAGCTATGCAAATCTTCCAGTATTCCTATGGGGTTATGCATTGGAAACCTCAGCATATTTACTGAATAAGGTGCCTTCCAAATCTGTTCCTCAAACTCCGTATGAGATATGGAAAGAAAGGAAACCGAGTGTTAAACACGTTAAGATTTGGGGACGTCCAGCTTATGTCAAGAAAGTTGACCCGGATAAGCTGGAATATCGATCCGTAAAATGTAGTTTTGTGAGATATCCTAAAGAGACTTTAGGATATTATTTTTACACCGATCATCGGGTGTTTATCTCCAGACATGCTACCTTCTTGGAAAAGGAGTTTATCCTTGAAGGAAACAGTGGGAGAAAAATTGAACTTGATGAAGTTCAAGAAGCACAAACTAATACGGATCAAGTGGAAACACCTGTTCTGACTGAACAACCTTCTGTGGAACAGCCCATTCGTAGGTCAGGGAGAGTGTCTCGCCAACCTGAGAGGTAATATGGCCTTGTCATTGAGAATGACAATGAGTTGTCGATCATTAATGATGACGACCCTGTGACCTATAATGAGGCTATGAGTAGTGTTGACTCAGAGAAATGGCATAGTGCCATGAAATCCGGAATGAAATCTATGTATACGGGATACAAAAGAATGATTAGAGCAGATGGCCAGGTGGAGACCTTTAAGGCCAGGCTTTTGGGAAAAGGATTCAAACAAAGGCAATGGATTGACTTTGATGAAACCTTTTACCTGTAGCCCTGTTAAAATCAGTTCGGATTTTGCTTGCGATTGCTGCTTACTATGACTATGAGATCTGGCAATTAGCCAGATGGTTTTCTTTCCAAGAGAAATGAAAACCTAGTGTGTAAGCTGCTGCGAACCATATGTGGTTTAAAGCAAGCTTCTCATAGATGGAACATCCGTTTTGATGAGACAATCAAAGAGTTTGGTTTTATGAAAAACGTAGATGAACCATGTGTCTACAAAAGGGTTAGTGGGAGCGCGATAACATTTCTTGTGTTGTATTGAATTAGAGTTGACACACATAACAACATAGCAGACCCACTCACAAAGCTACTTTATGAAAGTCACTTTGATCGTCATAAAGATAAGATGCGTATTAGATACCAGAGAGATTGGCTTTAGTACAAGTGGGAGATTGAAAGGAATATGTCCTAAGTCCAATCATGTATTAGGATTTAGGAATAACTTTTTATGTAATCTGTTTTGATTTCATTGATATTAATAAAAGACTTGTTTTGTTTTTATTACGGGCTCTATCTATTTAAGTGTTTAAATAAGATATACCATAGTTTAGAGTAAAGCTTTTTATGGATTATGATGAGATCATAATAGTGAGACCTAAAAGATGATAACTCTAAACTTAAATAGTTCATGATCATAGGATTACTAACTGGTAATTAATAATCCGCAAAGATCGGTACATACTATGCTTGCTTCATTATGAAGGATGTCTGTTCTCATAGACATTTGTGTGGTGACACTATAGCTAGTATGTAGGTGCTTATTATAGAATAAGTTCACTGAACATGACTCGCACAGCTGAACAACTGATGGAGTTCACTCACGTGTCAGCAGTTGTTCACATAGTGATAGTTGTACAAGTATCCTTAGACTTGAGGTCATCATAGACATCTTGTGTACACTGAACTATGCTTTGGTTTAGTTCTTAGTCTCCAGGGACAATTATTAGGGCTCTACTGGGTATAGGAATTTGTACACGAAGATAGTGTATGATCAATATAGGATCTACCCCTTCCAGTGAAGGAAGCGAATGTTCAAGGCTGATCCACTTATGCTAGTTCAGGAATCTCTGGCCAGAGTGAATGAAATTAGAAAGGAGTTTCTAATTTGCATAGAACTAAGCATAGTAAATGGTAAGCAAGTGATTAAATTAGATAGGCTTGACACAAGATCCATGCCTTGTATTTAATCAGGACATTGTAGGGTAGAAGGAGCTTATTGTACGGTAACTATTCACTGAATAGGTTCTTGGTATTCTAAGCAGTGAATTCGTATTATCCGGATAGTCGCGATATGCTGAGAAGTATCCCTCACGATGTAGAATAAATATGATTAATTAATTAATCATATTTAATAAATTAGAGAATTTATATAAATAATGATAAAATATTTTTATTATTATTTATTTCTACTACCGGCTTAATATTGAACCTACAGGGTCACACCATATAAAGAGAATGATTTAATGGTGGAGAAATTAATTAATAATGGCTGATAATTATTTATTTATGAAATAAATAATTAATTGGCAAATTTAATAATTTATTAAATGAGATTTAATTGATTATAAATTAATTAAGAAAAGTTCTTAATATTATTAATTAAGAATTTAATTTTGGAAATTAAATCAAGAGAGAGAATTATTTCTAAAGTGTTTAGAAAAAGGATTAATTATTAAAAGGTATTTTAATTATTAATGAGAATAATAAATGGGTTAATAATAATAATATTTTATGGGAAAATTTCAGCTGAAAATTTTGCCTATAAATATACTATTATAAACCCTATTTTTATTCTAACCCGAACCAGAACCCAAAAATTTTAGAAAAATCTAATTCTCTCCACCTCCTCCTCCTCTTTAACGTCGTTTTCTTGGTGAATACCGGTGGAGTGCTTCACGTTTGAGGGGCAGCTGTTAAGGATCTCCGATCGTTGCTTTTGGATCGCTATTAAAGGTTAGTAATCGATTCATATGTTTTAATCACGATTTATATGCTTTTATTTGGATTTTATATGTGTAAAAGTGTTTTACCATGCCTCCGCTGCGATTAAAATCCATCAACTTTTAGATTCTGTCTTAGGACCCAGTCTTTGAAATATTGGAGTGTTTTGTACCACATTGGTCTGCTGGGCTTGTTGGCTTTGCTTGAACTTCTTTTCCTGATGGTAAACCCCTTTCGGTCGGTCATCAGAAGTTTTGTTCCTGGATCCTCCATTCCGGGTCATCCTCATTGTATGGAGGACGTCCGTTTCCTTTATGAACCTGGCTGCCATAGAGTAGGCAGCAACTAGGCTTTTTGGCTCTTTGTTTATCAGCTCTATAATGTACCTTTCATTGTGTTCCGGATCCAGGTTCCTTCGAAATATGCTTAGAGCCTCCCTCTCATCAAGATTCGAGACTTTGTTGATTGCTTCCTGGAATCTCCGCATATAGGTTGAGAGTGCTTCTTTGTCATATTGGCGGATTGTTTCCAGGTGACACATGTACATTTCGTGTGTCTTATTGGCTTTGAATCTTCTAAGGAAGGTTCCCCTGAACTCTTTCAAGGAGTGGATGCTTCGTGGTGGGATCCTGCTGAACCATCTTTGAGCCCCCCTCTAAGGGTTGAGGCGAAGAACCTAGACTTTGTTAAGTCGTTGTAGTAATATATTTTGGCGATTTGTTCGAAGTAATTGAGGTGCTCTTCCGGATCCCCCAATCCATCAAAAGAATCAAAGTTGTAATATTTGAGATTTTTCTGTCGAGGGATGGCTTCTAGGGAGTGACTGAAGGGTGTCAGGGTTTCCCCAACCTCCAATCCGGAATCTTTTTCTATTTTTCTTTGGAGCTCATAAATCATATCTTTCAGATATCGTCATCAGAAATGACATCGGGGGTAGGGTCCCTCCGGGTCCTTTTACCTTTTGTCTTAGCTAGGAGCCTCTCCTCTTCCAGTTGCATTCTTTTCTGAATCTTTAGCTCAAGATTTGCCTCTTCTTCTCTTCTTATTTGTTCCCTCATTTCTTCCAACATTTTCTTCCTGGTTGCTTCTGTCTTCTTCTTACTAGGCTCTTTTTTATTCTTTTTTGCCTTATCTTCGATTCGGTCGAAGATAGATCTCCTAGATTGTTGAGAGTCCCCAAACTCCTCTTGATCCTCCTCTTGCTCATATTCTATCTGAGTCCGGGCTTGTTCATCTCAGTAGAGCCTGATTGCTTCATCCAGTTCATAGCTTGTTAAGTTGGCCATATGTTCCTCTGCCACTGGAACATTGGTATACTTATACTGATTGAGCTCGATGACGTTCCTGGCATCCCCGGGTGTTACCATCCTTTCCAAGACCGGGGTATGCTGTGTCAATGGTTGCTCCTAGAGGGTCTCTCGATCTCCCCCAGGTTCTTGAGCCTGAGAGTGGTCCTGATCCTGGACCTAGGTACTGGTGAAGGGCCTACCAACCGTACTCTTTCCTGCTCTTTCTATTACCAAAAGTGTACAAACAACTGACCAAGATTTGAGGCTAAAAATGTGGATCTAAAGGTTGTTTTTTTGAAGATAGTAAAAAAATTCCAGAATAACACCAAACAAACTTTCTGGGTTTTGCTAACAATATTACTGAACAAGAACAGCAGGCTCTAGAGCACAAAGATAGTATACAAACTAAAGTAGATCTGGGTTTAAAAACTATCAAAACTATCAAACCCAAGGCTTTAAGAATATCAAACTATCAAACCCAAAACAATCAAAACTAACAAAGGAGAACGGGCTCACACAACCGTGGCCTAACGTAATGAGCTCACATAAATGTGGCTTAAATGAATAACATTCATATTCAAGAGAGGGTATGGTTGTTTGTGTTCTTACAGGTTTAAGATGTAGACTCTCTTAAGAGTTTGTTGATGAAGGTGAATCCAGGGGCACCGAGACCCCAGGATGGAGCGCCCCTCCTTCTAGCGCCAAATGATAACTCTGGTGAGAGGGGCGGCTCCTTTCGACGTCGTGCCTGGACCTTCCTTCTGAGAGTGGGGTGTAGCTGCTGTTGGTTATCTGCAAAACAACACCTGAGGGGGGTTTTGTCCCCGCGGTGCCTCCGATGTAAGGATAAGAGTTTGGTTGGGGAAGATGAAGATAGAGAGGACAAGGGTGGCGATGTGTGTGTAAGATGTGTGTATGAGAGTGTGTGTAATAAAATGTGTCTAGCCCCTAAACTCTTCATCTTTGGGGGTATATATAGCCCAAAGGTAGGGTTTAGGGGTTGGTACCTCTAGATCAGGGCCGCTGGTTGCTGGAGGCGGAGGACGCGTGGCTTGGGTAGATTGCATACACGTGTCCAGGCGAGGACCACCTTCAGGGTGTCCTAACGGTACTCTGACACGTGCCATGTTTGTCTGATATGTTGGTTGTTGATAGCTGTCATCGTCACGTGCCCACGTACCTTCCTTGGCGGGTTGTGGGCGTGCATGTGCTTGTAGCCCTCCCCCTCGGGTCTATTCTATTTGGGTGATCCTGGGACTGGGATGGATCCAGGTCGGTAGATGATCCAGGTCCTGGCTTGGGTCCTGGTTGGGGAATGATCCAGGTCCTGGGTTGGCACCTGAGCCTGGGTCACTTCACTTGGATGCTATAGGTGTGGGGGGTCTTGGTCCATCAGTTGAGCCTGCCTCACCCTAGATCTGGGTTGGGCTCTAGCCGGGTTTCTTATACCCTATCACACATTTTTTAACTTGCATGCATTAAAAAATATTCAAAAATTCATATCACTCAAGTTTACGCCGGCATCCTCATAGTACTTTTTCTTTTTAAGAAATAATTATCGACAATAATCTAATATGAGGTTTTAATTAAGAAAATATAATATTTGATTTCAACTAAATAGTTGAACCAGTACAAATAAAGAGAAATAATTTTAAAAAGTATGTATTTAATTATATATATATAAAGGATAATAGAGAAATGACAAATGATAGAAGTACAAAAAATTGGTACCAAATATAACGGGCAATATTTAATTGTACAGCGGCCACGAAGTAAGTAAGCAAATTCTGCTCTGAAATAAAATGTCCTGTTAAGATTACAATCGTTTAGTTCATCAAAATTATACAAATATTTTATCATCTAGTGTTGTTTGTATCATATTTCTAGAAAATCTATAAAACTTTTTCATAAGCGCGAATTGTTTAATTATTTTAGGAGACATTTATATTATTAATGTTTATGACTTAATTTCGATTATTGATTAATTATTTACATTCGGTAAGAACCGAATTAAATATCTAATTTAAATATATTATTTATTTAAATTATATTAACGAACAATTAAAAAATATATAGATGCTCCAAAAAAAAAATGATCCCTGCAAAGAAAACTACCGTAACTATAGCTTCGTAAAACACCTGAATTTAACGAAATAATTTTCTTCTTCAAAAAATTTTGAGCACTAAGCAAAAAGTGTACTAAGATTTTTAATGGTTATACGTCTTTTTAAGGATCATAAGAAAAGACCTTCGTAACAATCGAAAAATTTGGTTCTATAGTTTAACATGTACAGTACATCATTTATATTTTACTTATCATGTATAGGTACTCACAAAAATGTTGCATCTGAATGAGTCATAACAATTTGATATACTCTCTTTTTTATGCAAATTTTGATGGTCAGTGGGCATTTTGTAAATATTTGACAATGCCTAAGATGTCTAATGATGCAGAAGAGCACATGTGTGTTCTAGTAGAGTACCAACAACTTGCTAATGTAGTTTAATTCAGTAGACTAATGAGAAGGAACAACATGAGAATTAACTATCATGGAATAGTAGTGTAACACCCCCTTCTAGAAAATCGAAGAAGATATTATTTATAATTCATAAACCTGCAAATAGAGTACTAATATAATTATAACAATAATTAGCACTATAAAAATATCCAAAATAATATTAAATCTTCAAACTGTTTAAAAGAATAAATATATAAAAGCCAAAATCTCTAAATAATTAATAATTTCTAGATAAAGATAACATCCGAAATCATAGTAACAAAATATGGTAGCTCTCCAACACACAGTCCCAGATCCACCTAAGCACCTGCTAGAAAAAGAATACGGCATGAAGCAAATGCCCAGTACGGATATGGAATACAGTTTATAAAACCGGAATATCAGCAATAAATATTTTATGATTTATAATAAAACAATAAATTTTGAAATAAGTATGGCTAAAACAACGAGAAGGTTAGGATATTTCATACTGAAATCTGAACAGATACAAATACACACATCATAGTATACCTTATGCGGGCAACAAAACGGATAACGTGTATGACATACACAATGTCACCGTAAATCAAATTACAAATCAAACTTTGGGTGCACCCACGTATCCTGAAACAAATATCCAAGGCCAAAAGCTCCTACTAAGAGCTAAGAGAAGGATACACCGTGACAGTCACATTGTCACAGAAGTATCATGTCACTGGTGCTGCAATGACATTGCTGTTGTACCCCTACAGCTGGTTAACTCGGTATACATATATCACTCTAAGGGTTCAAATAAAATAGTTTCGTAAAATTTAGAATCACCTGATGCCGATATGTCAAATATTCTAAACAGATTTGTAACATGAATAAATTCTCAAATCACTGAAACAGATATTCAAATATTTTGAAACATAAATGAGACAAGTATTTAAATATTTCACAACAGAATTAAACGGATACTTTAATATTTTGAGGCAGAACTGAGATAGATAATTTTGAAAAAGAATAGAAAGATATATTCAAAATACTTTAAAAATATTATTTGAGATTTGTATTTTTCAAATTCATGGATGAAATAGATTTTTAAATATTTCAAAACAGGTTTTTAAATAATTTTAAGAAGTCGAAACAGTTGAGACCAATAATAATAAAACGAACAAAATAAAGACGGGACGGATAAAAAATTATCTAATCATAATAAGAGTGGTGTTGAATAGACAAACGAGACAGAATCTGTATCTCGAAAATATCAACCTTAAACACTAATGAAATTCACTAAGGCTATCTACATTTTCGGCCCCAACCTATTTATATGTATTTACATATCATAATTAAATATATGCTCTTTAATAATATATATATAAACTAGACGAACTAACTTACATAAACTAGACCCACAGATATTAACTAATTAATTAATTACTCTCGACATCCTAAACTAAAGCAATACATGGTGAGTGTATAATTGTTAAAATTAGTTGCTTGTTTCTTTATTTCAAAGACATCACAATGACGCAAGTGACCAGGTCATAAGTTTGATTTTGATTATAAAAGTTGTCACATGTACAAAACAGAGCACGGCCTTTTATATACTAAAATTATTATTAGATATTTTAAATTAACAATTAATTATCTTTACTTATATCAAAACTAGCCTTAGACACTATATCTATATTAAATTCTAAGACTTGTGATTCATGTGATTATAAACATTGCACCAATTTTTACTAATTTTTTATGCATGAATATGAACTAGTGTTAATATTAATGCTAATTGTCAAACTTGATTTCTTGAAATTAGGTCATGTGAACTTAATGGGGTTCATCAAAGGTGTAATTTATTAAAATACAATCTCTAGATTAATGCATGTCATTGATTTTGAGTTAGATATATATTGTTATTGAACTATGCAAGAAAATTAGTTATAAATTTGAAATACAAGAGGAACTACAAGAAAATAAGACTAAATACAATTGCATAAATACAACCGGGATCAAATACAACCATATCTGGTTAATTTTAAGAGGCGCGGCTAAATTCAACTAAAATCAGTCATATTTAAAAACGACAGTATTTAGGCCGCCGAATTTAGAAACAAATACAACCGACTAAATACGACTGAATTCAATTACAACCGAAAACGGTTGAATTTAGCCGTTCTACTTAATTCAACCGAATTCGGTCTATTTAAGCCCCGCCCAAATACAACCGGATAATTACAACTGATACCTATTACAACTCAAAACGGTTGTATTTAGCCGCCCCTCCTAAATGCAACCACATAAATACCACCGTTTTTAAATATGACTGATTTTAGTTGAATTTAGCCCGCCAAAAAAATTGGAGGGAACTTTCCTGCCAATGAAATTTTCCAGCCAAAAAAATTAGAGGGAAAAATCAGCCCAAAATTTTATAAAACAATTTTTTAAAATATATAATATTGCTAAAATATGTAAATAGACACTAATAATATATTCATCCTAGATCTTGTAATTAAATTTTAATTATTTTTATATATATTTAACTATTTTCGATTATTTCTACAAAAGTTTAATATTTTGTAATGAATTTTGCTAAATTCAACCGCAACGGGTCGATTTGGTAAATTCAACCATGCTCCGTCGAATTTAGCCTTACCAAAAAAATGGAGGAAATTTTTCCGCCAACGAATTTTTTTGACACTATTAAATTCAACCGATTTCGATCGAATACGATTTTTGAAAATGACGGGAAATTTCTAAAAAAAGATAGAATAAAATTTACACGAGAGTTAAATTTTAGTTCTTGCAAAAAAGATCATTATGGTAAAAGAATTTTCAAATTTCTTTAATTCATTGCATAAAAATAATTGAAAATTTATAAAAGTGGTTTGAAATATATTTTTAATAGTAACTAGAGATTTTAGTTAGATATTTATGACTCAAGTAATAATTATAGTTTGAGTTTCAATTTATTTTGTATTTGTTTTAAGTTATATTCCAACCATATGCATTTGAAAATTGTTAAAAACAAGTAATAATTATAGTTTGAGTTTCAATTTATTTTGTATTTGTTTTAAGTTATATTCCAACCATATGCATTTGAAAATTGTTAAAAATAAAAAGTGTACTGAAATTGTCAAAAATTAAGTAATTTGAATATTTAAATTTTAACTATTTTCCATAATTCAAGATCAATATATTTTAGTGATATGATAAAAAATTTAGAAAAAAATAAATGTATGTTGGTTTGCTATTTTAATAGTCAACTAGTAGTTTGACTAGTAGTCCCGTATTGATATTAAAATTTTATAAAAATATTTATGGATGATCCAACCGTAAGGATGTCAAGATATATATATATAATTTTTAGTGATAAGATAAAAATTTTAGAAAAAAAAATAAATATGTTTGGTTTGCTATTTTAACAATCAACTACTAGTTTGACAAGTACTTCTAACTAGTGTTTAGTCCCATACCTACATTTCGCTTTTTTAAAAATTATTTATGAATGATCCAACCGTAAGGATGTCTCAATATATTTTAGTAATATAATAAAAAATTTAGAAAAAAATAAATGTATGTTGGTTTTCTATTTTAATAGTCAACTAGTAGTTTGACTAGTAGTCCCATATTGATATTACAATTTTATAAAAATATTTATGGATGATCGAACCGTAAAGATGTCAAGATATATATTTTAGTAATATAATAAAAAATTTAGAAAAAAATAAATGTAATTGGTTTGCTATTTTAACAGTCAACTAGTAGTTTGACCATTACTTCTTACTTGTGTTTAGTCCCATACCAATGTTTCAATGTTTTAAAAATTGTTTATGAATGATCCAACCGTAAGGATTTCAAGATCTATATATTTTAGTGATATGATAAAATTTTTAGATAAAAAATAAATGTGTTTGGTTTGCTATTTTAACAGTAAACTCGTACTTTGACCAGTACTTCTTACTAGTATTTAGTCCCATACTGAGGTTTTATTTTTTAAAAATTGTTTATGAATGATCCAAAATTAAGGATGTCAAGATCTATATTTTTTAGTGATATGATAAAAAATTAGAAAAAAGTAAATGTATTTGGTGTCCTATTTTAACAAAATTGTTTATGAATGATCCAACCGTAAGGATGTCAAGATATATATATATTTTAATGATATGATAAATTTTTTTTAAAAAATAATGTATTTGGTTTGCTATTTTAACACTCAACTCGTAGTTTGACTAGTAATTCTTACTAGTGTTTAGTCACATACTGATGTTTCCATTTTTTTAAAAATTGGTTATGAATGATCCAACCTTAATGATTTTAAGATCTATATACTTTAATGATATGAAAAAAGTTTTAGTAAAAAATAAATGCATTTGGTGTCCTAGTTTAACAGTCAACTAGTAATTTGATTAATACTTCTTACTAGTGTTTAATCCCATACCGATGTTTCGATTTTTTAAAAATTGTTTATAAGGATGTGAAGATCTATATATTTTAGTGATATAATAAAATTTTTAGAAAAATTAAATTTATTTGGTTTCCTATTTTAACTGTCAACTATTAGTCTGACCAGTACTTCTTGCTAGTGTTTATTCTCATACTGATGTTTCGATTTTTAAAAAATGATAATGAATGATCCAACCTTAAGGATGTCAGGATCTATATATTTTATTGATATGATAAGAATTTTAGAAACAAATAATTTTATGTGGTTTGCTATTTTAACAGTCAACTAGTAGTTTGACCGGTACTTCTTAATATTGTTTAGTCTCGTATTAATGTTTTGATTTTTTAAAAAATATTTATTAATGATCCAACCATAAGGATGTCGAGATCTATATATTTCAGCAATATGATAAAATTTTAAGAATAAAATAAAATTTATTTGATTTGTTATTTTAACAGTCAACTAGTAGTTTGACCAATACTTATAAATAGTGTTTATTCCCATATTAATGTTTCAATTTTTTAAAAATATTTATGAATGATCCAACCGTAAGGATGTTAATTTACATGTATGTTCGTTAATGATTCAACCGTGAGTATGTCAATATATATACGCAAAATATTAACTAACTTAAATATTTATATCTTAATTATTTTACAGAATTAAATTTAAGGGTTGAGATTTTAATCCTAGAATATTCCACCTATTTGGAATTAATAATTAACGATCCAACCGCATCGATGTTAAAATATTTAAAAAAAGAGTTATATACAAAATTTTAAGAATTTTTAATCACTAAATTTTAATTATTTTAACAAATAAGGTATAATTTTCTAAATCCCCCATAAATTTTTTTAATTATCATAACATAAAATTTTAAGTTGACATTCTTAAATTCAACCGAATATAATTGAATTTAATGTCATGTCAAAGATCCGTGTAAACAAGATCCAACATACCAAATTAACTATAAAACTTAATACAACGGACGGTAAAGATTACTAATTAAAACAATAAAAATAAAAAACTATAAAATAAAATATTATAACCCCACCCACCTCCCACCTCCTATTTCTCCCTCGCCCCAGTTTCTTTCACTGCACAAGTCCTTCATCCCCTTTTCTTTCACCAAACTTAAACACACCTTATATTGTTATCTCCCTCTATTTAGCCGAAATCTAAAACTCCAGTTCAGAAACCCCCATCCCCTTCTTTCTTTTCTCTTCGTTTATCAAGTTAAAAATGAGATGGG
Source organism: Apium graveolens (assembly GCF_009905375.1). Lineage (NCBI taxonomy): Eukaryota > Viridiplantae > Streptophyta > Magnoliopsida > Apiales > Apiaceae > Apium > Apium graveolens. The sequence continues at coordinate 155,912,644 of NC_133651.1, read as the reverse complement.
TTTTTTAAAATTTTAAGTTCAATTCTTTGTTTTAGTTGTGGGTTTGTATTTAGAAACGGTAGAAGAGTATGAGCATCAAAAATTTGAGGTAAAAACTTAGTATTTGTGTATAGTCGAATTTGGATTCATTTTTCATATTTTGATTATGATTCTCTGTTTATATTTAGAAGGGTCTGATGAAGGAGATTAGAATTGAGAGAAATATCGTGGAGTTGGAGGGATGATTCCATCGAGTGAAATGGGTTGGGGTGTTGCAGGAGAATTTGGGATATCAAATCGGCGTCGTTTGAGGGTTGGAGAGAAGGGATAAGTTGGGGTTTTACTAGAGCTAAGTAGAAGAAACGAGTGAGGAGTGGTGTGAAGTGAGTCGTGTAGCGAGCTAGAGATGAGAGAACACAGGACATGGCTGTTTTTGTAAGTAGTAATTGGCTAATTGTTGCAGAACGTGGTTGTTAAAATCGGAAATGGGTAGTATTAGATAGAGAATTAACCGTATCGGGTAGTAGTTTCCAGCAAGTTCTTTTTTTTTGAAATTGACGTGCGTTAATTCAACCGTATTGGTTAGTATTTATAATCCTATTTTTGATCAAACACAGTTGAATTTAATAACTGGACGGGTTTTTTAAATTTTTTCATAAAATTTAAATTATTTTAGCGGAATATTTGAATTTTATCTTAAAAATTAAATTTGACCGGAAGTAGTTGTATTTAGCCAGTCGTATTTAAACGGTTGTATTTAGCCGGTTGTATTTAGTCGGTCATATTTAGTACTAAATACAACCGGTTTACTAAATATGACTCGAGCGAATACAACCGGTCCTTAAACCTGTTGTATTTAGCTAAATACAACCGGTTTAAATAAACCGGTTGTATTTAGCCATTTTTTTTGTAGCGAGGATACCTTTACATATTGTATGATTGTTAAAGTAAGTTTCGCCCTCTAAACTCCCTAGGGGGTCGTTTGGTTCGTTGGGTTGTATCGGTTTGAAATCAAGAATCGGGTTAAGCTGGTATGAGTTTGGAACTTGATACTTGATATCACCTGTTTGGTTTAAAATAGGATGAGAATATATCTAGTTGATAAACTAATTGGAATGAAGAATCAAAAGACATTTAATTATTATTTTTTGCTAATTCATTATTTTAATATTAAAATCTAAAATTATGCACGATCACTTGACTTAATCATAATTAATAAGGCTAAAAATATAATTTTTTTGAAAAATACCTAAGGCTAAAGATATTTTTACAAATATACTATAATTTTTAAAAAAAATTGCAAAAATACTTTTTTATCTTAAAAAATGCTATTTTCCAATTTTTTTATGAAAATACTGTTTAATGCAACTTGATTCAATTAGATGCAACTTTCGATGAATTTATGCCACTTCATGTAACCTTAAATGCAACAAAAAAAATTGATTCTAAATAATTGTATGTCTACTTGATTTTGATTGATTCAATATTTTTGCAAAAAAAAATTAGAAGATAGTAAAATCGTAAAAAGAAATAAATAAAAAAAGCTAGTATTTTTGATAATTTTTCTTATTAAAATATGAGTTTATAAATATTTTTACGTAGTATTTAAGAAAATAAAATATATATTCACATTTTTTATTCATCAATATTAAAATTAGCGCTAAAAAAGAAATATACTTTAGTTAAAAAGAAAGACCATAGAAAATAATGAAAATGATACGCAAGAGTTTGATTTAACTCATACCCACCTCTTCACATGGGTTTCTAAACCCCATACCCCATGGTTTCAGGAATGGGTTTTAAAACAAATTTTTTTTATGGTATGGGTTTTATCCATTCCAACCTCATACCTCATACCCAGATTTGTTGAACCAAACACCCCCTAGGTGGGCCAATGTTTCTCTCTGGTTTAGGTTTTTATAAAATATAATAGAGTGGGTTTTGAAGCATTTATATATTGGTTTGTAATATCCTATAATAATTAGTATTTTAATATTCATTATTCATTTTCTTTATAATTACTAAATATATATATCAATTATTCTAATTTTAAACATAATCATAATCTTATTATTATTTAAAATTACTGTATATTATATATATTATATCCCCTTAAAAAAATTTCGTTCGCGAAATTTAACGAAACTAAAATGTAAAAGTAAACTAAATAATTTTCAAATCCGAACCTCCTGATCCCTTCACTACCCAATTTTAGCTCTTGAAAACTCCTTTCACAAAATTACAAGTAAAATAAAGAGTAAGTCAAATAAAAATTATTTTCTACTATATAAATATCTAATCATACACGGCTGTAACCTAAGGAGTAAAATATGTAAGTAACATAATTTTGATAACATTCACACATTATAAATAATTTATGGCATTACCATTATAATGTTAGAATGATCAATATATCTCAATCCAAATTGCATATTAAATTTAAAGAAGAAGTAAAGAAGAAAAAAATAGGATATCGAATCATTTTGTAATTTTATAACTCTATTAGTAAAAAAAAAAGTGGAAAATATTTCAAATGTTTTGTTTGGTAATGTACAGTAAGCTATATAACCTATAAGATAAGATGACTATGAAAGTAAAAACTACAATAAAAAGTAAAAAATAAAATTGATTTGTATTGACCCTTATAACAAAAGATTAATATTCAGTGAAGAATAAACAATAATATTATCACATAAATAAAATTACCTGATTTAAAAGTAATCATGTTTGTATATGCCTAACACTTTTTTAACCACTTTAAATATCCCAAATATGTCCATGTTAATAATATTTAGTGTTACATGTTGGCAAAGAAAAAATCATCTCCATGTAAAAATAAATAAATAAATAAATAGAAGATGATTTATAAATATAGGTATATTAAATAGAGAGATAGAAATAACAAAAAAAATGTGCATGATAATATGTTATCAAATTAACTTAAACTATCCCGGACATACCACTTCCAGATTTAAATATAATTGTTTTTTAACTTTTTTTTCAAAAAAAACTTGAATATCAAGTCAGTACAATAAATTTTATCAACTCTAAAATTAATAAAATATAATATTAACTATGTCAAGATGATGAAAACAGAAGGAAATAATGCTCACCAAAATATTAATAAAATAATTTAATCAAAGTAAATCTCATATTCAAGTAGCTCAATTAACTAAATAAGAACATCCAGGACATCCAGTCCGTAAAATAAAAACTAGAATGAGTGACATAAACAACAATCACTATTATTTGTATAAATGGCTAATATAAATATAAAAAAATCTATATTAATTAACAAATAATAAATTTTTTAAAAAAAACTATCAAAAATAAATAATCTACAATCACCAAATGAGCTAACCAGGAAAGCAAAACTAATTCAAGTGATTTACAATATCATATATACCCAATGCATACTTAACAATTAACACACAATTTTTTTCTAAAAAATCAATTTTAAATATAATTTATGAAAAGAAAATATAAAGCTGACTTTCATGTTTTGTACATAAAAAGAAGTACCAACATGTATAATATTCCAGCATTTTGCAAGTGACAGTAAAGTAATTTATTCATCTGACAAATTTATATATAAATTATAAGTAAACTAGCCCATCAATCCAGGACATGAGTAACATTTAGCTTATGACATCACGAGGAACAAATCTTAATGTACTCCCTTATTAATCACTAATTAATAAACTGATACACTCTAAAACTTTATTAAAACCTCTAATTTACAAATTGTTAGGTCCCGTATGAGGGCTATGTTAAACTAGAAGGGGGTTGAATAGCGTAATTACCAATTTAAAATTTATTATGGCATTTTAAGATAATTTTATCCCTTTTTAAAACTTACCGAATGGTTATGCAGTTTATATGTGCAGAAAATAAGTGCAAGGAAAGAAAATAAAACACGGCGATTTTATCCTGGTTCGCGATGGCGCAACCTCTAATAGATCCCCTCACCCCTACTCCAGTCCCCGAACTCCTCTCCCGGACTCAGGATTTTTCCTTAATATAAACTCGCTCATTTAGTAGGTGGAGAAGCCTTTACACCCTTACAAATATTGATCTTGGTGCGTAACACAATGGTCACCACCTCAAAATAAATGCAATTCCTCCACAACTTATCTTAGACAATAACTCTCCGCTATCTCTTCAAAGTTGATGTAGATCCCTTGTGTGGATTTGGCTTCCTTGGCTTTCACCGGTCTCGGATCTTAGTATCCGGTCTTGGGTCTTTCCTCTTCTTCGTGGTGCAAATACGACTAACTCCCCGCTAGTGCGTATGAGACTTGGGTCTTAGAACGAAGATCAACTCACGTCACCTGACCTCACTGCGAATCTAATAAGACAATCCACAAAACACAAAGTATAGAGAAAATATGTGTTGACCTAGTATGTTACAGTACTAGCCCAAAAGATAGTATAATATTCAAATAAGAATATTAATACTCTATATGTATACTTGACTTGAGATATAAAATGTTATATCAAGTATACTTTTGATTACTCCGTCTCTATGGATTATATGTTAATCGGAGTAATATAAGAAGTCCTTTATATGTATAATCAATATGGATTATTACTTCTTTGATCTTCAAGCTCAATATGTATACTTAACTCGGAATATATATTTATATGCCAAGTATACTTATGATTACTTCGTCTTTGTAAAATATATGTTTATCGGAGTAATAAGAAGTCTTGTATATATGTATAAGCACTATGGCTTAAGACTTCTTTTGTATTCTTCTTCTTTCGATTATGTATTTATGGATCAAAGAATACCTTGGCTACAATCTCCGAATTGTACCTATCCTTTTAAGCTCATAGGCTTATGGATTTAGTATACTTATGATTTGACGATTATGTGATCTAAGTATACTTTAAACTTCAAGCAAATTTATAGGTTCTACGATTCTTAGCCAAGGTCCAAATAATAGAAGTGCAAGTAATTGGCTTTGAATTTGTGCTTTTCAAGTTTAGGTGGATGATTATGAAATTTACTATTGATCGGCGTATAATCCCCCGGAACACTGAAGATGCTAGAAGGGGTTATAAGTGATACCTTTCGTAATGATACTATATACACGAACTATGTGTTGACCAAGATCGAGATAAATGAAATGCAAAGTAATTGATCAACTCGTGTGATTAAATCCACCTTTGAAGCTTAGACAGATGATTACGAAGTTTATATATATCGAATAAAAACCCCACGGAACACTAAGGTGCTAGAAGGGGATTATACGATATCTTTCGTAATTGGACTATAACACGAACTATGCGTTGGCCAAGATCCAAATAATAGAAGTGCGAGTAATTGGTCAACTCGTGTTATTTAATCCGTCTCTTATATTTCACAAAATTACGAAGATCACTATTTATCGATTTATAATCTCTCGGAACACTAGAGATGTTAGCGAGATTATAAAACCATATCTTCTATATTCACGAAAAATGTTGGTCAAGGTCGAGATAAATAAAATGCAAGTAATTGGCCAACTCGCGATGTCAAATATAAAATCTCACTCGTGAGGAGTTATTTAGAGATTTATGAAATCTCACTCGTGAGGAGTTATTTAGAGATTTAAGTACTTGTATATTATAGATCTTCTTCGTTTAAAGCTTCGGTTTGAAGATCAAGTACTTATTCGAATTCCGAGTTCGAATCTTCGTTCTCTTTTCTTAGAGAATCTTCTTTATAGGAGATCTTTTATTAGAGCTTGAGATGAAGTAGAGAAATTAAGTACAAAGCTCAAAATAAAGAAAACCAAAGAAGAAGCTAAAAACTCACCACTTTTGGAAAGCGGTCGGAAAAGTTTGCCGGAAAAATTCACCGGAGGTTCGGCCGGATTTTGGCACTATGGACGAACTTGGGCAGCCCTTCGGGAGGCCGGAAAGTGGTGGTGGATGAGCCCACTTGGTGAGAACAAGCTTGGTTGGGTGAAGCTAAGCTTGTATATCAAAAACCTTAAGTATATGTGTATATATTTAAGAGAGAAGGTTTTTGACAAAAAGTGTGTGTATAGAATTTGAAAGAGATGAAGAGAGGCACTTCTTGAAAAATTCCCAGCAAGTATTTGGCTCTTTAGCTTGCTTAAAATGGGTTGGGGTGGGGGTTTATTTACAGAGGAAGTTGGGTGGTATGAATGGTTGAGATTTGAGAATGAATGGATGGTAAATGGAGCGTATCATATGGATTGATGACATGGCAAGTAGGTTGTGTTTTTTTGAAAGTGGGAAGGAAGCACAAGCTAGTATTCATTCAAATCTCAGCTGATATATATATATATATATATATATATATTAAATATATATTTTCCTTTTCTTTTAATCATTCTTTAATTACTTTAATTAAGGATTAAGCACCATTAATTATGACCACCCTAAAAACTCTTAACTAAATATCATAAAAAATATGATAATTACCTAAATATTATAAAATGATGTCCTGAAAAGTTTGGTCAATAATCTTCAATGGTAGCTAGGTCAAACGTGGTCAACTGTGGGACCAACTACCTTGAAATTCGTGCCCGGACAAAAATTCTCGAAACGCTACGAAATTTTTACCATACATATAAAATACCATTTAAGTGATCCATACAAAATTTCAAGTCATTCTAGTTTGTGGAAGTATTTATTTAGATTTAAAGTGATTCTGTCAGCCTTTACTTCCGAATAAAAATACTATTGGTCTTGAAATGAAAGAGATGGATATTTTGACCAAAGTTTTGACTTGTATAGATACTTAAAATATATTTCCTAATATATAAAATGTATTTGAGTGGTGGGAAATATTTTTGAGTATTTTTGAATAATTTTCTCTGAGAAATGCTGATTTTACGAAACGGGAGAAAATTACTTTACGAACACACAGAATGAGTGTAAAAATGGATATTAATACTTCAACCATGAATATTAATAAACTTTGGATAAAAACTCTTTTGAATGATGTAAAATATATTTAGGAGTGAAGAGTAAAATATTTTTGATTTGGCACGAGATCTCTAAAGAATATTTCTGATATATTCCTATTCGAGCTTGTTGCCTTATTGATGTTGCAACTGTGATCTAAAACATATCATAACTTGATATTTCTTATTTGATAAAATTGCCTTAAAGATATATTCCATAAAATATAATTTTAATGTTTTTAGAATAATGGAATATCTCTTTTATAAATAGTCTTGAAAATAATTTAGCTGGTTTGACTATTTGACTTTGACCTGGATCAATTAAAATCATGTCCTAATGGAGAGGATCTAACTGTACTTAAATTTTATGTTTAATCGTACAAATACCAAAATAAATAATATATCGAAGATATCCTTTCAATCTTCCCCTTTTTGGTATTTGCCAAACAAACATAAAATTTAAAATTTTCAAGTGTGTGCTTCCCCTTGGTGTATGCATGAGTTTTAAAATATTTTTGCACATACAGTTTATGGGACTCAGCTTGATTCCTCTCTTAGGATAAATCCTACAAAACCTTGTTAGATATTTCAAAAATATTGAAGCATAGTGATTATCTAGCAAAATTAGGCATTTGAAAAATTGAGGGGTCTAAATTCGTTTAAGTACTTTTTTTTTATTTCCCTTTAGTTTACAATAATACACTTTAAATTATTTTCCCCTTTTGTTTGGAAGATAACAAAAATTAGGTGAAGTCCAATTTTGAAACTATATGATCATGTTAAGACATGGAATATGTGAAGAAGTGCAAGTAGTTTCTTATTGGTTATCAGTTTCATTCATACATTCTAATTTCTGATTAAGCATGGGAATTTTTTGGTTAAGTATACATAGCTTGAATAAGAATATAGCTGTTATGGTCAAAAGCAATGTGAAAAAAATTATTTAGATAAGAAAAATATCATGGCATAGTTTACAATCTGAATTTACCTTAAGCAAACAATGATAGTTTTATAGTCCTTATAGTAAGAAAATATGTTAAGTGTATTCATTTATGCACGTTTTATTTGGCCTTGTTGCATGCACAATTTCGGATTTTAAGACTCTGCTAAAACATGCCAATTACAGTGTAAATATATAACTTTTTTTTATAAGAAAATATTTACTTGCTTATACCTTTTGAACTAGTCTTGTGATACGAGTTTTTCCATGCATACCTTTTCAATTTAAAGAATTATCAAGTATATATATCGAACTTTGTAGGCCTTAACTAAGTTGAATTGCATGTAATTTTGTGATTTTAGACCTTGATTAAATCATACTATGACATTTGAAAAAAGCATAGTTTTGTTTTAAGCAATCATAAAAAGAGTTTTACTACAAATACAAACTTATTTTACGCAAGTCTTTTAAACTTGAACTAACATATATAAATGTTTATCCTTGATTTTAGTTCAGTTGCATGCATGATGTTTTAGTAGAAGTACGTATGACCCTGTCGAGTTGTACAAATTTAATAATACAAAGTACAGTCTTGCAATAAAAATTGTTACACATGTGAGAGCCTAATACATTATATGTCTTGTATTGTTACATTTCCACAAGACTAATACATGCTACTTCAGTGCTTTTTATCTAAACTCATAACCGTTCTTGCAATTTACATGGGATAAACACTACTACATTCTAAGGAACCAACTGTTTACATTCAAATTGTTCTAAGCTGATTCTAACTTATCATGTTATAAGTTAAATAAACAATTATTACAGTACAGTTTGAATAAGTCCAACAGTGTGTACCTTCCATACCTGAGTGATGTGTGTGAGTGTGTAAATGTCAAATACACTTCTTTTACATTTTGTTTGTGTACTGTGTGAGTTTTTGAGAAATGAACTTGTTAATCTGCAAAATGATTAGTATACACGGTTGCTAATCCATATATATATTCTTTGAACTAGTGGATTAAATACAACTGGTTAGTAGACTAGTCAGATTTAAACAAAGCAGTTGTAGTTCTAGGATATCAAACTGTTTAACTATCTTAATTATCAGCAAACTAAAATCATTTCCTTAGTTTATCAGTACAACTGTTTAGTATATTGACAACAGTACCTGTAGATGCATATTAGTGATTCATAAAGGCATAAATACAGTACTGCAAGGGAATGTAACAGAATGCAAATTTTTTATTCATAAGAAGCCAAAAATGTTCCTTTTCAATCAGTGTGGTTCGCTGATTAAAGAGAAAAAACATTTGCACATGTCTTAACATTACAAAGCAAAAGGAGTGCATACACTCAAGAGAATTACAAGTTTAACATCTAGTTCCATCATTACAAACAAAGTTAAAAATTCAAAAGTTAACATCAGATCAGCAGAGTTAAGTAGCAAAGAATCAAACACCACTTCAAGTTCAGCAAACACAGATCATCCAACCACATTTCCATCCACATCACAAACATGAATCAGATCAGGTAAGAGTTCAATGGGGGGTCCTCTTGAATCCAATCCTATATCCTCTAATTCCTGAACCATATCTAAGTCATTAGAGACTGGAACTTGGAATGAGTTCACAATCTCTAGGTCAGTCAAACTAAGTTCCCCTAGGTTTGATTCAGCTAGATTCTCTAAATAGGAAATCCTATTCTTACAGGATATAGTTACACTTTCTAGGTAAGCCACCTTGTCCTTAATCTCCTTATTTTCTGTTTTAACCCTTTTAAGTTCAGTTTTAAGCTCACTAATCATGACTCTCACAGACTCATAATTTGAGAGGAAGATTTCTTCTTCTCTAAGTACTGGAGGAAGTACAGTAGGTTCAACCTCTTGAGGTTCACAGGTTGTAAGGGAGATCTGAGGTCTTATATGGTCTTTGGTGATATGAGAATCACCCAAGTTAGCAAATTTTTCAGGAAGGTGAACATTACACATTAGAAAGAAACATGTAATGAGAAGACCATAGGACATGTATCCTACCAGATTAGCATTTATCATGTTTAACAAGATTACATAGGATATACTAAAGTTTATCTTGTTATTATAAAGGAGGTAAATGAGTTTTACATCATAAAAGTCAAAATACTTTCTTTGATTAGGCTTAGGTAACACATTGGCCCTAATTATTAAAGGTAAGTGTTGAAATACCCCTTTAAAATGGTTAAAATGGATACCACAGTTAACATCACACAACCCCAAAGGCACATCAGACTCACAGAGGACACCCAACATTAACTCATACTCAGCTTTGTTTAACACAAATATGGAATAAATATCATGACAAGGAAGTTCACACAAGTGTAAAGGTAAATGCAAAGCTCTGTTTGGACTCTTGTTATTAATGCAAATAACCTTCTTGTTCACAGTGGTAGTAAAATGCAGCACACCATCTACTCCCTTTATAATATTCATGTTGCAATAGAATTCACCCATCAAATATATGAAGTACTGTCTACAGAAATGAAAGACTAACCCATCCCATTTAGCAATTCTGATTACCTTCTCAACTTCACCAGTTAGATTCACACAAATGCCAGGCTGGACAATTTGATAAGGTCTAGGTATTTGTTTGAGTTGGAAGGGTTTGCAAGGTCTGGAGGAGGGGGTTTGGAACTGTTTGTGTTTGTGTTTGTGTTCGGTTCATTTCCGAGGTTTGATTTCCTAGTGTATACCCTAGCTTGAAAAGGCTTAAAGGGTGTAGGGTTTTGAGCATTTAGGATTTGGAATTTTCTGCTTTGATAGAACGGAATGGTATGATTTCTAAATCCTTTTCTAGGGTTTCTGTACTAGGAAGTGTTTACAGTTTTGAAGGCAAAATTTTTATGGTCGATAAACTGTTTCTTTTCCATATCTTGAAGTAGATATGGATTGGTTATGGCTGGTCTTGGTCTAGGGTAATATGGCATTGCATTTGGATTCATGACTTGTAAAGTAGAGAAGATAAGCTTTGTCTAAGTGTGTGTGTGTGAATGCAACAAGTAACAGGTATATATGCATGCACTTTGCACAAAATCCAAGATCAGTTTAGAAAATAATTTCATTTTAAAGTCACTTTTACTATTCAGGAATAGTATTTATCATTAAGTGCAGTTTGCCAAAGCATGCTGTGTCACATAAGTCCAAATCCTAGGTATTTACTAAGTATTCTAGGACATGATATATTTATAGGAGTTATAGGTAAATAGTGACATGAAGTGCCTAATTATACTATTTTAAAACTGTTTTAAGTACATAGTGCACAGATTTTGGGAAACTGTGTGACATAAAGGTGAAGTGCAGCATACCCTAACACATAGACTCTAGTAAGATGACAAATTGTGCATTTAAGAATGTTTAGTTTGCTGTTTTGAATATGCAGAAAGTGTAACACCTTTTGAAAGATATTAATGGAATAACCTTTTTGTTTTTAACACAGAATAATGCATTTATATCTATAGGTAGCTTATGTTAAATGATAAGGAATAAATGAGAATAATATAACATTTAACACAACTGATGCATTTATATTACATGTGCAATTCCATTTAATTTAGATAGCAATTAATATCACACAATCACATAGAATAAACAATAAGTCAGATTTAAACATAATTTCTTCATGGCATTTTAGTGTTTTACTCCTAAGATCTCTAAGTGGCCATTAATCACAACAATGATCCAGATACAGAGGTGCTCATGGCTCCCCTTCCAGGTCTTTCTGTGAGGGCAGTGTGTGCTTGTGTTTTAATTACTTGCTTTAAGCCTTTGAATTCATATATTAACTCTACATTAAATCATCACAGTTGTAACACCCCCAAATCCAAGGTCGTGAATTCGGGTCGTTACGTTCACTTATTAATTAAATAATTCTCTATTCACAATATTACTCGACCTTTTATTCAAACTCATATACACACAGGTTATATGCTTGGAAACAGTATCAAATAAATCATTTCCACTTATCTACCTGACGGGGCTGGCGCACAAAAAGCCTACGGAACTCACGAGCGTTCCTTACCCGCCTACGGACAGCAGTCCTGGTCTGATCCATGCTGGTAGTCTGTTGTGATATGATATATAAAAGCAAGGGTGAGCATTAAAGCTCAGCAAGGTATATATCCCCATAATTAAGTATGTAAGGATAAATAAAACCAATAATTATACTTTGTATCTCCAAAGCGTTCTGAAAGTTTATATGCTTGTCAAATTTATAATATTCTCAAAATCAACTACAATAGTATATCCACTGAATACTTGTATTCATCTCTTTCTCAAAATCATTTTATACTCGTACTCATTTTATTTCAAAATCTCAAGATGTTACTCGAACCAAGATTCTCAAATGGGTGTGATATATATTCGTCAACATCCCAATTTAAAACTCAGCCTTATCGGCAGATTTCTCAAATGGATTTGATATATAATCATCAACATCCTTATTTAAACTCAGCCTTATCGGCAGATTTCTCAAATGGATTTGATATATATTCATCAATATCTTTGTCTAAAACTCAGCCTTATCGGCTCTCTGTTGTATATTTCACAACAGTTTTTCCAAAATGGAAGAAAGGGACTATACTGGAATAAATCACGTATCGGTGATCAGCCGAATACAAAAGTTTTTCTACTAATAGAAGGAATACAAACCTAGCCGCCTTTGGGCTCATCAAGATACTACACGGTGGTTGCCATTGTCGTGCAAGTCCGAAAGTCAATGGTCACATAGACCATATAACCGTACAATGTGCTACTCCGTGCTTGTATAATGCGCCACTCCGCGCCTGGTCACTGCCCGATACCACTCCGTGTCAGGCATGCCACATTCCTGTCCTAAAACAATTATATCTTTTGCTCAAAATCCTTTTTCGAAGGAATACGTTGTTAAAAGTTGACCTTTAAATAAGATGATTTATTCATCACTTTAAACTCAATTGATCTTTGGGAGTTGTCGGAGTTTTGAATTTAAAATCATTTTCAAATCCCCATTTGTAGTAGGGTGACACATATATTACTCACTTGTTCTTTATTGAATGAGGAAGCAAAACTCTTATGCTTCTAGACTAAGTTCCCTAAGGTTTTGATACGTTTCAAATGATTAATCTCTTTCAAGAGTTTTGAATAATTTAGAAAGTACCCTTGGGAACTATGTCTATTTTTAAATAAGATTTTAGAAATCCGAAGATATTAAATATCTAAGGTCTCATAATAATCTAAGAGGGATTCGATGAATTGATAAAATCTTATAAATAAAACATCTCTGTATAAGGTTCAATGAATTGATAAAATCTTAAGTACAAAGTATTTCTAATTAAGGTTCAATGAATTAATAAAAACCTTAAATACAAAATATTTCTGAATAAGGTCCAACGAATGGAGACACCTTAATCAAATAATCAAAACAGGATTTGGTATCCTATAATTGCTCTTTGAATAGTTAAATCATTATTAAATAACGTGAAATAATTAATAAACTATTAAGTATATTTTTAAATACTTTCTGGATATTTAATAATACCTTAAGTATCGCTTTATAAAATAATCAATCAAGTAAGGTGTCCCTTAAATGAATAAACTAATATTTCTCGAAGTTTAAGTCAAAATCTCAATCGTTCGCTTGATATATATATTACGCGAACGTACTTTGTTTATCGAAATAGAAATCTTTCGCGTTCGGCTCTCTCTGAAATTAAATCGTTATTAAAATATCTCTGACTCCCATTATCCTATATTATATTTGAAATACGTTTCAATTTCTCATACTCGTGTAAAACGAAATTTGTTTTCGTAAACAATCGCATAATTCGTATGCTTGATATCATAGACAAGCATATATATTTGAACTGTAAATCATGGCATCAATATCACAACAATATATATATAGCATGGATAGTATGAGATAGGGTTTCGAAAAATTTCCTCGAGTAATCGAAGTGGTATGGTCTCTGGTGTTTGGTTGGCGATCTATAAACAAGAACCAACGGTCTAAGTTAGTACACGATTAACGTCTCGCTCTTATTAAGCAACTTTCGCAACTACTCAAGTATAACGAATCTCCGATCGTCACATTCTCAACACTTATATTCTCACTTTATAACATGGTCGAGTTTGGAAATCGATCGTTCGCTTTAGAAAGTCCATTTCGAGTTTTAAGCTCTAACGTGAGAAAATGCGCGTCAAAACTAGGTTTTTTATGCGTTTCTCTCTTGCGCTCGCTTTACCAAAATATTTTTATAAAATCGAAAAATTAATATTTTCTCAAATTTCTTTTTGGACAGTCTTCTCTACTCTTATATCCATTTTCAAAATTTTTCCAGAATCTCGAAATTAATTTAAGTCCTTCAAAATCACCATGCAAGTGGACTTAAGTGAAGTTGGCTAATCGCAGAAATGTTTTACACCAAAACGACCATAACTCCTAAACCGTAAATCTCCTCATGATGATCTACACATTTATAGAAACTACAAAATAAGCTCTATCTAGTCATGGCTAGTGGTTTTCAAATTTTAACAATTTTCATGGCCGAATTTCCTGCAGAAAACAGATCAAGTGCAAGAATGCCCAAACTCAATTTCTACTACTTGATCTTAACACAATCACTACCTATAACCGTCATAAACACAAGTACTTCTCAAGATCTACCCACATAAACCTTATATGCTCTATCTAGTACCACATACATGGATTACAACTCAACATCAAGAACATAATCAATACAAACTCAAACAAACAAAATCCTTTGGATCTTAACACTACAACAAACATAACTCTTAAATCCAACCATAAAACCTTAAAGGGTTGAAAGTTATACCTTCTTGGACACTAGGAAGGTTAGTGCTAGGATAATTGAGGCTTGGTTTGCTTAGAAAACACTTAGAAGGGCTAGATCCTTAAGAAACAAAACCAAGAAACAAGTTAGAATTTCGGAGTTACCTTTCAGCACCTCATTCAAACATTTTTATAAAATTTAAAAACATTAATTTGAGGCTGAAATTTGGTACAAAGCTTACCCATTATATAGATAAGATATGGTAAAAATTTCATGATATTTGAATGAGTATATTTTGAGTTATGAATTTTTCTTTCTCCCTTGCTCAGAAAATCCGAACTGCTGGAATGAAAAATGGGAGAGCTTTAAGTGAGGGAAAAGGGGTTGTTTTCTTTTGTGGCTAAAGTGTGGGAGTGTATAATGAATATATGGGATGTATTCAGCAGATTTAACGATAATTTGGCAAAGGTATGGGTTGGTTTGATTGTGTGGTGAAGTGAGAAAAGGGAGAAGTATGGCTTGTGTACTTGTTTGTCTCCCATCACTATTCAACACTATTCCACTAACTATTCTAGTTAGCTTTTAATCATCTAGTTACACTCCTAACTACTAGTTAGGACTTTGTTATGCATGGCCAACTTGCATGGGATTTAATTTCTCATTCGTTTATTTATCGTAAATGCAATCGTCGTTCCATTCCGATAGTTTCCACGTATAATGACTTGTTTCGTAGCGATTTCTTTTATCGCTTATATATCCTATAACCAATTCCATTCCTTCTCTTGATCATAGAAACACCTTGATATATTATTTATTTCACGTAGTATTCCCGGTTCTACGCCATTCTTTACGGATAAGAAAACACGTAGTATAATTGTGAATCTTCGAATTCCGTCGACTTTTATATTCACTTATTTTCCTCGATAAAAAAGAATATGATCTCGGATTCACAAAATTCCACTATTCATTTTATGATGATCCCCATACGTATTACTTAATCAGCTCAAGTTACTATTCATAGAAGTTTTAAAATATTATAAAAATCAGGGTTCTTACAGTCTCCCCCCCTTAAAAGGATTCCGTCCCGGAATCAACTCATAAATAGATGGGGGTACCTTTCTCGCAGGTGGCTCTCTAATTCCTAAGTCGACTCCTCGACCTGGGGATGTCTCAATAAGACTCTGAATAGCTTGACACTCTTGTCCCTAAGTACTTGCTCTTTTCAACCAATGATTTCAACTGGTTGCTCAATGTAGGACAAATCTAGTACTTACTCATATTTCACTATATTCTTGGTATCCGCATTATACTTTCTCAATATTGGCACATGAAAAATACTATGAACCTGTTGAAGGTTTGGAGGTAAAGCCAATTCGTATGCCACGGTTCTATTCGTCATAAAATCTCAAAGGACCCATATATCGGGAACTCAGCTTCCCTTTCTTTCCAAATCTCATTAGTCCTTCCCATGGTGACACTTTCAAAAATACCTGGTCACCCACTTCATACTTTCTGTCTTTTCATGCTAAGTCGGCATATTTACGCTGTCGGTCTTGGGCTGCCGCTAAGCATCCTCTGATCAACTCTACTATGTCCCTCGTTCTTTACACCAAGTCGGGACCTAGTAACTTTCTTTCACCAACTTCATCCCAGTACAAGGGTGAATGGCACCTCCGACCATATAGCGCCTCATGTGGGGGCATTTCTATACTCGCATGATAACTATGATTATAGGCAAACTTTATCAAAGATAGGTGTTCATCTCAATAACCTTAAAAATCAATTACACAATTTCTCAATATGTACTTCAATGTCTGAATGATTCACTCACTTTGTCCATCGGTTTGGGGATGGTATGCAGTACTTACATTCAGTTTGGTTCATAAGCATTCCTGAAAGCTCCTCAAAAAAATCCGGAGTTGAATGGGGGATCTCTGTTAGATACGATAGCTACAGAGACTCCATGTCTTATCACAATTTCCTTGATGTATAGCTCTGCTAATCTATCCACCATGTAGGTTTTCTTGATTGGAAGAAAGTATGCTGACTTGGTCAGTCGATATATAATTACTCATATTGCATCACGGTTAGCCTTAGCTCGGCGAAATCCTACCACAGAATCCATGGCTATTTGTTCCCACTTTCACATCGGAATTCCTAAGGGTTGTAGGAGTCCCCTCGGTCGCTGATGTTCCACCTTCACTCTTTAACAGGTCAAACACTTACTGACCCAATTGGCCACGTCTCTTTTCATGTTGGGTCATCAATAATATTCCTTTGGATCTCGGTACATCTTGGTACCTCCAGGATAAATTGAATATCTAGAATTATGTCCTTCACGTAGAATTTCATCTTTTAATTCTCGAAAATTCGGAATCCAAATCCGGTTCGCATACCTCATAATTCCCTTCTCATCTTTCTCACGTTTGACTTCTTCTCAGTCAAAGATTCTCGCTCTTCATTCGTCTTCTCTTCCTGATAATGTCCCATCTTTTCTAACAATTCCGGTTCTAATTTGATCTCAGTTAGTCCATCAGTCCCTTTACCGGTGACCTCACCTCTATCTCCATCTCCTCGAGTTCTCTCACTAGTTCCTCCGGCGTTGTCAACATTTTGAGTCTCTCTTTACTACTAAGGGCATCGACCACCACATTGGCCTTCCCTGGGTGATATAAAATCTCACCGACATAGTCTTTCATTAACTCTAACCATCTCCTCTGTCTCCTGTTGAGTTCTTTCTGAGTAAATATATATTTAAGGCTCTTATGGTCAGTTTAGATCTCACAATTTTCTCTGTATGGATATTGTCTCCAATTTTTCAAAGCAAAACTATTGCTGCTAATTCTAATTCATGAGTAGGGTATCTTACTTCATATTCCTTCAGCTGCCATGAGGCATAAGCAACCACTTTCCCATGCTGCATGAGCATGCATCCTAATCCTTTATGTGACACATCACTATAGGTCACAAAATCACCCTTTCCATCGGGCAATGCCAGCACGAGGGCTATTACCAAACTTCTTTTCAATTCCTGAAAACTTTCCTCACATTTTTCATTCCACACAACCTTTTCCGTTTTGCAAGTAGGCCTAATCAAAGGTCCTGATATCTTAGCGAAATCCCATACGAACCTCTCATAAAACCGGTTAATTCCTAAAAAGTTCCTACTTCCGTAGGTGTGGTTATTCTTTCTCATTAGAATACTGCCTCAATATTGGTAGGGTCAACTAACACTCCTTCACTGCTCATCAATTGTCCTAAGATCTGAACTTCATTTTTCCAGAATTCGCACCTTGAGAATTTGGCAAATAACTTTTCTCTTCTCAATGCTTCTACCACTATCCTTAGATATTCCGCATGTTCTTCTTCCATTTTAGAATAGACTAAAATATTATCAATAAAAAAATAATGACGCACACGTCCAAATACTTTTTAAACACTCAATTCACAAAGTCCATGAAAGCTACTAGGGCATTCTTTAGCCCGAACGACGTCACCAAGAACTCATAATGTCCATACCTCATGCGAAATACGGTATTTGTCCCCTATTTTAATCTTCAGTTGGTGATATCCCGTTCTTAGATCGACTTTCGAAAAGTGTACCACTCCTTCAAGTTGGTCAAACAAATCGTCAATTCTAGAGAGAGGGTATCTGTTCTAAATAGTCAGCTTATTCAGTTCCCTATACTCTGTGAACAATCGCATACTACCATCCTTCTTTTTGACAAACAACATTGGTGTGCCTCATGGTGACACATTAGGTCTCATTATTCTTTTGTTCAACAGTTCTTGCAATTGTGAAGTCAATTCTTTCATTTCAACCGGGGCTAGCCTATATGGGGCTTTTTGAAACTGATGTTGTTCCTGATGATAATTCGATAGCGAACTCTATCTCTCGGTCAGGTGATAATCCTGAAAGGTCTTTGGAAAACACATCCTCAAACTCATTAACAACTGGTATGTCACGTACATCGGGGCTTCTCTCTTGGTACCCGTCACGTATGCTAAATACACTTTGCTATCTTTCCTCAATAATTGCTTTGTTTGAGCAATATTCAAAAATTTCTGGGTCTGACGCTGACCTTTAATCACAATTTCCTTGCCATTAGGCATTTAGATTTTAACTTTCTTTCCTTTATAATCAATCTGAGCACCATTGCTCGACAACCAATCCATTTTTAAGACCACACCAAATTCTCTCAGCCTGAAAGGAATTAAGTCCAACTTAAAGTCCTTCCCTCCTAGTTCCTACTTGCAGATTAGATGAATCTCATTAATTGGAACAACCTCTCGATTCACTATTTCTATTCGCAATAATTCTCGCGTTAGAATCAAATTAAGTTTTAACTTGGCCAAAAATATCGCGATATAAAATACTTAGTTGCTTCAGAATTAAACAGAATATTTGCAGTAACGAAATTGAGTAAAAGGTTACCTGCTATCACGCCCTAGCTGGGTTGGGGCAGTTGCTAGAATAATGTCCTGGTTGGTTGCAATTAAAGCACGTCAGTAGCTCTTTTCCCAATTACATACCCCGGGATGTTTCTCCCCACATGACTTATGATCCGGTAGGGGTGACCGAAACTGGTTATGAAACGTAGTCTTATATTGACCACCTCCCTGGGCGATACTCTTGCTTACCGGTTCGCTAAACCTGGTACCCACTGCGGGTTGGGACACCGCTCCCCTCTTAGTCCTAATCGGAAACTTCTGTTTATTGCTCTGCCGCCTTAGCTTCCGAACTCCTCTTCTTGTTATCTTCCTCTTTTTGACTTTGCTCACTCTCTGCCTCTACAATTGAGGCCTTTTTGCACATAGTCTGTTATCTCAAGTAATGACACTCGGTCCTGAATCCATTGTTTCAGCCCTTGCTGAAATCTCCTTGCCTTTTTCTCTTTCGTGTTCACAAACTCCGGCACGAATCTCGACAGTTCAATAAATTTGGCGTTGTACACAGCCACTGACATCTTATCTTACTTAATCTCTAGAAACTTCAACTCATCTGAGCCTCCATAAACCTGGGAAATACTTTTCCCCATGTGATAATCACATCAGTCTCCAGGGTTCCTTTAGGTTCCCACTAATAATTTGCTTCTCCTTTCAACATATAATTGGTGAACACAGTCTTTTGCGTTTCTTCTATGGGCACTATCTCAAAGCTCTTTTCCATTTCTTTCAGCCAAGCTCTGGCCTTAATAGGTTAGCAGTCCCTTGAAATTTCTGGGGGTTTTAACCACTTAAAGGCCTTAAAGACATTAGTAACTGGAACATGATCCACCTGGGTTGAGGGTGACAATTTAATTCTCTCGAAGAAGATTCATAATTTGGTCCATGGGGTTTCCGCTCTGGCCTTCCCCCTCGTTAGTATCCATAGTTTCTTCTTAATTGTAATCCTTTAAGTCGAATTCATTATATTCGACTTCCTCGTGTTCTTGGTTATTTTGGTTTACCAATTCAGCAGGGTTTGCTCTAGTTTCCCAATATGTCGGGGTGGCATCGTTATGCTAATATAAAAGATCGCCAATATAACATTATTCGCGTCTCTACTCATTATGTTAAAGTCGCTTAATAACTCGCTTTGTCACAAATACATTCTTCATTCCTCTTTAGTTACTCACAACGTTGTGCCCACGCACCTGATTTGATGCCGTAACAAAAGACGACATCCTGTCGAGAATATACACGTAGCTCCTAGTGACATCCCACTCTTGGAATTATGCGTAAGACTTATTGGTCTTCTCCTCCAGTAGTTCGGAGCTTGCTGCGTTGATTGCAGGAGCATGACACTTTTCAGAAATTATTTTATCGATTCTCGCTTTCCGTGCCGAACCATAATGGCTTAACGGATGAAATGATTTCGTATTATCGCATAGCATTCTCATCTTGGGACACGCTAAAATCTTCCTTATAGGACATAGATTCCTCAATGGTATAGCGAATACCCTTCTTGGTAGAATTGCTGTTCGTCAAGTATTGAACCCTTATTATCGGAACAATACTTTCAACCAATTCAGGTAACGTAATAACCTTAATAGTAAAAGAATTAAGCATCTTGATTCTTGCCTAATATGTCTCCTCAAGGACACTCTATAAAGAGCTATGAGTGGCAAGACTCAGGTTTTCCAATCAACCCATGGTATTGGGGTATCGTCTTCATCCCGCTTTCTCCGGAGACTTAGCTCCACTTCTATATCAACATTATAAAAAAATCATGTACAATTTTCTTCTTTCCTCATTCTGTCGATCTTAAACGATTCCATCAATTTCCGTATAACACTTCACATAAACACTTCAACATAACTCCTGGTAGTCCATCAACAAACTCTATCAGCTCAACCAATGGACTCTCTTTCACATATAACTCTTAGCAATCTTTTCTCTGAGTGCTACAACTCATTCTCTTCCCTTAATGTTGGCTTTTCAATCGACTGTTAATAACTCAACCAATGCCTCAACTCTTAAGGCTAAGGTCCCCTTGGGTACTACCGTCGTGACTAGTCCATAGTAATCTGACTACGAACTCGATGAGAGTTCTTGTTAACTTGTAGATCCTCAGTCCACCCATTTTACTCTTACTGTTTCCAAGACTTATAACCTTTGGCTCTGATACCATTTTTGTAACACCCCCAAATCCAAGGTCGTGAATTCGGGTTGTTACGGTCACTTATTAATTAAATAATTCTCTTTTCACAAAATTACTCGACCTTTTATTCAAACTCATATACACACAGGTAATATGCTTGAAAACAGTATCAAATAAATCATTTCCACTTATCTACCTGACGGGGCTGGTGCACAAAAAGCCTACGGAACTCACGAGCGTTCCTTACCTGCCTACAGACAGCAGTCCTGGTCTGATCCATGTGGTAGTCTGTTGTGATATGATATATAAAATCAAGGGTGAGCATTAAAGCTCAGCAAGGTATATATCCCCATAATTAAGTATGTAAGGATAAATAAAACCAATAATTATACTTTGTATCTCCAAAGCGTTCTGAAAGTTTATATGCTTGTCAAATTTATAATATTCTCAAAATCAACTACAATAGTATATCCACTGAATACTTGTATTCATCTCTTTCTCAAAATCATTTTATACTCGTACTCATTTTATTTCAAAATCTCAAGATGTTACTCGAACCAAGATTCTCAAATGGGTGTGATATATATTCGTCAACATCCCAATTTAAAACTCAGCCTTATCGGCAGATTTCTCAAATGGATTTGATATATAATCATGAACATCCTTATTTAAACTCAGCCTTAACGACAGATTTCTCAAATGGATTTGATATATATTCATCAATATCCTTGTTTAAAACTCAGCCTTATCGGCTCTCTGTTGTATATTTCACAACAGTTTTTCCAAAATGGAAGAAAGGGACTATACTGGAATAAACCACGTATCGGTGATCAGTCGAATATGAAATTTTCTCTACTAGTAGAAGGAATACAAACCTAGCCGCCTTTGGGCTCATCAAGACACTACACGGTGGTTGCCCATTGTCGTGCAAGTCCGAAAGTCAATGGTCACATAGACCATATAACCGTACAATGCGCCACTCCGCGCTTGCATAATGCGCCACTCCGTGCCTGGTCACTGCCCGATACCACTCCGTGCCGGGCAGGCCACATTCCAGTCCCAAAGCAATTATATCTTTTACTCAAAATCCTTTTTCGAAGGAATAGGTTGTTAAAAGTTGACCTTTAAATAAGATGATTTATTCATCACTTTTAACTCAATTGATCTTTGGGAGTTGTCGGAGTTTTGAATTTAAAATTATTTTCAAATCCCTATCTGTAGTAGGGTGACACATATATTACTCACTTGTTCTTTATTGAACGAGGAAGCAAAACTCTTATGCTTCTAGATTAAGTTCCTAAGGTTTTGATACGTTTCAAATGATTAATCTCTTTCAAGAGTTTTGAATAATTTAGAAAGTACCTTTGGGAACTATGTCTATTTTTAAATAAGAATTTAGAAGTACGAAGATATTAAATATCTAAGGTCTCATAATAATCTAAAAGGGATTCAATGAATTGATAAAATCTTATAAATAAAACATCTCTGTATAAGGTTCAATGAATTGATAAAATCTTAAGTACAAAGTATTTCTAATTAAGGTTCAATGAATTAATAAAAACCTTAAATATAAAATATTTCTGAATAAGGTCCAACGAATGGAGACACCTTAATCAAATAATCAAAACAGGATTTGGTATCCTATAATTGCTCTTTGAATAGTTAAATCATTATTAAATAACGTGAAATGATTTATAAACTATTCAGTATATTTTTAAATACTTTCTGGATATTTAATAATTCCTTAAGTATCGCTTTATAAAATAATCAATCATGTAAGGGTGTCCCTTAAATGAATAAACCAATATTTCTCGAAGTTTAAGTCAAAATCTCAATCGTTCGCTTGATATATATATTACGCGAACGTACTTTGTTTATCAAAATAGAAATCTTTCTCGTTCGGCTCTCTCTGGAATTAAATCGTTATTAAAATATCTCTGACTCCCATTATCCATATTATATTTGAAATACGTTTCAATTTCTCATACTCGTGTAAAACAAAATTTGTTTTCGTAAACAATCGCATAATTCGTATGCATTGATATCATAGACAAGCATATATATTTGAACTGTAAATCATGGCATCAATATCACAACAGTATATATATGGCATGGATAGTATGAGATAGGGTTTCGAAAACTTGCCTCGAGTAATCGAAGTGGTATGGTCTCTGGTGTTTGGTTGGCGATCTATAAACAAGAACCAACGGTCTAAGTTAGTACGCGATTAACGTCTCGCTCTTATTAAGCAACTTTCGCAACTACTCAAGTATAACGAATCTCCGATCATCACATTCTCAACACTTATATTCTCACTTTATAACATGGTCGAGTTTGGAAATCGACCGTTCGCTTTAGAAAGTCCATTTCGAGTTTTAAGCTCTAACGTGAGAAAATGCGCGTCAAAACTAGGTTTTTATGCGTTTCTCTCTTGCGCTCGCTTTACCAAAATATTTTTATAAAATCGAAACATTAATATTTTCTCAAATTTATTTTTGGAAAGTCTTCTCTACTGTCATATCCATTTTTCATAATTTTTCCAGAATCTCGAAATTATTATAAGTCCTTCAAAATCACTATGCAAGTGGACTTCAGTGCAGTTGGCTAATCGCAGAAATATTTTACACTAAAACGACCATAACTCCTAAACCGTAAATCTCCTCATGATGATCTATACATGTATAGAAACTAAAAAATAATTTCTATCTAGTCATGGCCAGTGGTTTTCAAATTTTAACCATTTTCATGGCCGAATGTCCTGCAGAAAACAGATCAAGTGCAAGAATGCCCAAACTCAATTTCTACTACTTGATCTTAACACAATTACTACCTATAACCATCATAAACACAAGTAATTCTCAAGGTATACCCACATAAACCTTATATGCTCTATCTAGTACCACATACATGGATTACAACTCAACATCTCAAGCCTTTAGCAAGAACATAATCAATACAAACTCAAACAAACAAAATCCTTTGGATCTTAACACTACAACAAACATAACTCTTAAATCCAACCATAAAACCTTAAATGGTTGAAAGTTATACCTTCTTGGACACTAGGAAGGTTATTTCTAGGATGATTGAGGCTTGGTTTTCTTAGAAAACACTTAGAAGGGCTAGATCCTTAAGAAACAAAACCAAGAAACAAGTTAGAATTTCGGAGTTACCTTTCAGCACCTCATTCAAACATTTTTATAAAACTGAAAAACATTAATTTGAGGCTGAAATTTGGTACGAAGATTACCCATGATATATAGAAGCTATGGTAAAAATTTCATGATATTTGAATGAGTATATTTTGAGTTATGAATTTTTCTTTATCCCTTGCTCAGAAAATCCGAACTGCTGGAATGAAAAATGGGAGAGCTTTAAGTGAGGGAAAAGGGGTTGTTTTCTTTTGTGTCTAAAGTGTGAGAGTGTATAACGAATATATGGGATGTATGCAGCAGATTTGACAATAATTTGGCAAAGATATGGGTTGGTTTGATTGTGTGGTGAAGTGAGAAAAGGGAGAAGTATGGCTTGTGTACTTGTTTGTCTCCCATTACTATTCAACACTATTCCACTAACTATTCTAGTTAGCTTCTAATCATCTAGTTACACTCCTAACTACTAGTTAGGACTTGGTTATTCATGGCCAACTTGCATGGGATTTAATTTCTCATTCGTTTATTTATCGTAAATGCAATCGTCGTTCCATTCCGATAGTTTCCACGTATAACGACTTGTTTCGTAGCGATTTCTTTTATCGCTTATAATCCTATAACCAATTCAATTCCTTCTCTTGATCATAGAAACACCTTGATATATTATTTATTTCACATAGTATTCCCAGTTCTACACCATTCTTTACGGATACGAAAACACATAGTATAATTATGAATCTTCGAATTCCGTCGGCTTTTACATTCACTTATTTTCCTCGCTAAACAAGAATATGATCTCGGATTCTCAAAATTCCACTATTCATTTTATGATGATCCCCATACGTATTATTTAATCAGCTCAAGTTACTATTCACAGAAGTTTTAAAATATTACAAAAATCAGGGTTCTTACAACAGTATAATCAATCATAGTGTACAAGAGTACATATTTCACATGTAAAGATAAAGATTAAAGTACACAGAAGTTCAATGAATCAAGAAGTATATCACATTTTGAATTCAAATAAATCTGACAAAGCAAACAAGTGCACAGATTTCAAAAGATCATAAGCACATGACACATTGTAGATTGATTCAAGTAGATACTGATAAGATACAATGAGTCCAAATACATGATACACTGTTAAGCACATAATTCTCATAAACATTAACACAGCCATAGATCAGTATGCATTCCTAAATAACTTACACACTTTTGTACTTATTTCAAGATACACAGGTGAGTAAATCAGTGTTTAGTGATTAAGTTACTATAATCAATTTCAGTTTGTAGTTAAATTCAAGAGATTCTACATATATAATTGATTTAACCATGGATTATCATTTATATCTTGCTAAGTAGTTATGGCTGGGAGCAAATTATAGTTAATTACAAGTTGATCAGTTAACATAACTTTATCAAATTATTGAGTATAACCAAGCCTGAGTTATATTTGATTAAGTGAAAAAAAGATCAGTTTAATAAGAGCACATAGATTCTTTAGATCATACAATATTAAGTATTATCAATGCATCTTACACACTGAGTTAGATTATATCAAGAAAAGTTCACACTTAATCAGTTTATACCAAATCAGTTCACATCTAAATGAAGTTCATATTTTGAATTAAATCAATTGTATATATGTTTACCTAATCACAGAGCACTTGGTTATATCAAATTAACATGATTATCTTAATTAAGAAACAATTGCATTTAAAACAATGTTAATAGATCACAAGTATTCAGATTAACCACATATTATCATTATCCATTTATTTTCAATTCATTCAGATAATTCAATCATACCATTGAGTTCAAATTCTGGATTTCATTCAATTGATAGTGCTCAATTACTGCATATAGTCACTCAGCATACATGACAAACATATAAACCACAGAAATTGACTTAATCTTAGTTTAGTTTGATTCATTCAGGACTGTTATACCCGGAATAGCAGTTAACTCAAGTCAAGATACATTTTGCACAAGAATTGACTAACAATTCACACATATATATATATATATATCAATTTTGATCACAACTAGCACATAATCAACTGTAGTCTTTATTTTACCTAATAAATCACACATGGAGTTTTTTTTAATCAAATCAGTGACACATACTAAGAATACAATTACACACAACACATGTCTATATCAAGTTATGATCACATATGTTTAAACACTTACACTCAACTTGATTTTCCCAGATAACACAAAAACAGTCAATTTTTGGATCAAAACAAAGTTGGATCTCAATCAAAAGTTCACATACAAGTTTTGATTAATCAGTCATGTTTGACTTAATTTTATCAAAAATTGTTACACATAAAGTTTTGTTCATATCAATCCAGAGACATATTTTAAGAAATTCCTCAACTAACATATATATATATATATATATCTCAATTTATGATCTCGTATAAGCAATTAATTATATTTGAATTCAATTTTCTCAAATATTTCATAAACCAAGTCTATTTTGAAAAGAAACAAGCATATCTTTCAAGTAGTCTCCACAAATAGCACATATACTTCAATAATTTTCAATCACAGATGCTTCAAATCTTCAATTTCACAAAAACTAAATCAGTAACACACATTTATGGTTAGATCTGTTCATACATGAGCCTGTAGCCTGGCCTGGCTTTCAGGTCTTACCTGGTTGACTCATTTGCGGACTGAGTCAACTTCCAAAACTCTGCATGCATCCATTTTTCTTTACCTCTGATTGATTTTAGCCTTGATTCCGTTCTTCTCCTGCATATTATCTGAATAAAATGGAAAATCGAATCAAATTGAAAGTATATATGTATATAAACGTGATTCGAATGTTCGATTTGATGATTCTCGATGGATTCATATAAGCATCATCCATTTTTATCATCGAAATCATTCGTTTTTCCAAACCAAACATGATTAACCCTCAATCGTATGTTACAAATGATGAGATATGAGTAATAAGCATAGTATCTGTGTATATTCATCAAGTTTTTGAAAGAAAACGATGAACTTGATCTAGGGTTTACAGAGAGAACGAAGAGGCGAAATAAAACGAGAGAAGAGGTTAGGGTTAGGAATGAAAATGAGTGCATTGTGCAAACAGTGTATTCGGTTTTATATTAACCAAAATGGATGGCTTAGATTGATCTAAACAAATGATCAATGGCCTAGATTAAAATGTTTAATTTTCTGGGGTTTTTTTTGTTAAAAAATGGGTTGATATAAAATGATTTGGGCTGGGTTATATATATATTGATATGTTTTTGGGTCTTATAATGGATTTGGGCCTTGACTATTGTTTGGGCTGGATTTAAAGAGAATAATATTTAATCCAAAAACTATTTATTTGTATATATATTTCGAAAATAGATTTTTGATAAACCCAAATAATCATATATATATATATAATTACTAATAATAAGATATAATTTTTATCTTAAAAATAGTATATATATATATGTATTTTTATAAATCTCAATTGTAATTTAAATAATTACTTGAACAGTTTATTTTCCCGGTTAATCAAAGCTATATAAGATCTCACTAAATCCGATCAATAAATTTCTTTATTGATAAATCTGAATTTACGAGACTTAATAACTCGATCGAGAAAATATCCTTTTCATGAGATAGGCTTAAATATCCCAAAAGATAGATAAGAATTCCATTATCTATCTATTTTATTGATTCCAACATTCTTAAATCCAAGCGGAGTTTAGTGAATCTTTCGGAATTCAATGGTTTTGTGAATATGTCAGTGAGATTGAACTCAGTATCTATATGAGTCATTTTTATGTCGCCTTTATTGACATGATCACGTAAGAAGTGATGTCTCACATATATATGTTTGGATCTTGAGTGTAATACAGGATTTTTGCTAAGATCAATAGCACTCGTATTATCACATAATATTGAGATCACTTCAAATTTTATATTATAGTCAGCAAGTGTTTGCTTCATCCATAATATTTGAGCACAACACTTTGTAGCTGCTATATATTCAGCTTCTGTAGTCGAGATAGATACGGAGTTTTGTTTCTTTGAAAACCAAGAAACTAGGCATCCACCGAGAAACTGACACGTACCACTAGTACTTTTTTTGTCAACTAAATGCCCGGCATAGTCCGAATCAGAAAAACAAACTAAGTCAAATGGTATACCCTTAGGATACCAAAGACCAACATCAGTGGTTCCTTTAAGATATCCCAATATCCTTTTTACTGCTGATAAATGAGATTTTTTTGGTGCGACTTGAAATCTAGCACACTTACAAACGCTATATTGAATATCAGGACGACTTGCAGTGATATAGAGCAAGCTACCTATCATTCCTCAATATTTCTTTGTGTCTACAGGAATTCCTTTCGAATCTTCCGTTAATTTATCGGATGTAGACATAGGAGTAGAGATGGGTTTGGCATTTTCCATTTTGAACTTTTTCAACATCTCTTTATAATATTTTGATTGAGATATATGGATGCCTTAATCTGATTGCCTTATTTATAATCCTAAAAAGAAGTTTAATTCTCCCATCATACTCATCTCGAATTCTTTACTCATATTTTCCGAGAATTCTTTACATAGTGCATCATTTGTTGAACCAAAGATGATGTCATCTACGTATATTTGTACGAGCAATATATCATCATTCTCTTGCCTCGTAAATAAGGTTCTATCGGCCGTTCCCATTCTAAATTTATTATCTAAGAGGAACTTGCTCAACCTTTCATACCAAGCTCTTGGAGCTTGTTTTAACCCATATAGGGCTTTATATAATTTATAGACGTAATCTGGATGGTTTGCATCTTCAAAACCGGGAGGTTGTTTGACATATACTTCTTCTTCTGATATTCCATTTAAGAATGCATATTTCACATCCATTTGGTATACTTTGATATTTTTATGACATGCATAGGCTAGTAGCATTCTTATTGCTTCTATTCTTGTTACCGGCGCATATGTTTCATCAAAGTCTATACCTTCCATTTGGGTATATTCTTGTGCGACTAATCTCGCTTTATTTCAAACTACCGTTCCATTTTCATCTAATTTATTTCGATATACCCATTTGGTGCCAATTATAGAGGTATCACGAGGCTTTGGGATAAGTCCCCAAACTTTACTTCGAGTAAATTGGAGTAGTTCCTCTTGCATTGCAGAGATCCAATCTTCGTCTAATAAAGCCTCTTTAGCGGTCTTAGGTTCTATTTGAGATAAAAAGATAAGATGATTCACAACGTTTTGAACTTGTGACCGCGTTTGAACTCCCTTCCTTAAGTCTCCAAGAACATTTTCAAGTGGATGACTTCTTATAGTAGGAATGGCTTTGGGTAGTTCATCCTCTTTTTCGTCTATTTCTAATGGATTCTTATTGACGGGACTCCCAAGATCCATATTTTCAAATTGTCGAATGATAATTTCAATATTATCTTTCTATACATTTTCTTGATCAACAAGATCTTTATATTTCACATGTGGTTTACTTTCATCAAATGCTACATTCATTGATTCTTCCAACACAAGCGACTTTAGATTAAACATTCGGTAAGCTTTACTATTATTCGAGTATCCAATAAATATACCTTCTTCCAACTTAGGATCAAATTTTGTAAGGTATTCTTTCGAATTTAATATGAAGCATTTGCTTCCGAATACTCGAAAGTAGCTTAACTTTGGAGTTTTGCCAAAATAGTGCTCGTAAGGAGTCTTTTGTTTTATAGGTCGTAGCAAAACCCGATTAAGAATATGGTAAGCCGTCGACATGGCCTCAGCCCAAAAATATTTTGGTCGACGATATTCATTTAGCATTGTACTAGTTATTTCTTGAAGTGTTCTATTTTTCCTTTCAACAACTCCATTTGATTGTGGGGTATATGGAGCGGAAAAATTATGTGTGATGCCATGTTCATCACAAAAGTTGGTAAAACTGGAATTCTCAAATTCTTTACCATGATCGGTTCTTATATAGACTATGATCGTATTTTGTTGATTTTGAATCCTTTTGCATAGAGAGGAAAAGGATTCAAAAGTATCGCTTTTGGCTTTGAGAAATTCCGTCCACGTAAATCGTGAATAATCATCTACGATTACTAACGTATATTAACAACCTCCAAGACTTTGTATAGGAACCGGACCAATAAGATCCATATGTAATAACTCGAGAGGTCTTGAGGTAGATACCATAAATTTTGCTTTGTGAGAGGCTCGAATTTGTTTCCCTATTTCAGCTTCACAAGTATGATCTTTTTGATAGTTTAACTTTGGTATACCTCGTACATGGTCTTTAGTTGATAAATTCTTTATCACTTCATGTTGGCATGTCCTAATCTTCAATGCCATAGCCATGGATCATCATTTATAGTGATTAGTCATACGCTCACTTGCTTGCTCATATCGCATATATAAACATTTTTATTTCTGGGGCAAGTGAGGACCAACTTTCCGGATTTATCTAAAATTGAACAATGAGTAGTGTAGAAGATTACCTTGTATTCATTGTCACATAGTTGACTAATGGAGAGCAGATTGTACTTTAATCTGGTGACTAGTTGTACGTCAGAAAATCTAACCTTTCCATTTCCGATATCCCAGATGCCGACAATTTTTCCTTTGCTATTATCTCCAAATGTTACGCTCCCCGCGATAACCTTTTTAATGTTGTTCAAGAGTGACTTGTTGCCGGTCATGTGTCTTGAACACCCACTATCAAGGTACCATATGTCTTGTTTCGCGGCAAGACAAACCTATAAAACAAATTAATTAAATTTATAGGTACCCCTTTGTCTTGAGGGTCCTGGGGTTATTACATCATAAACAGAATTTGAATGTTTATAAGCATAGCTAGGCATGTTATTATCTTTCTTAGGAACATGAACCTTTCTAAGTACATAATTCCTAGTAGGGTAATTTCTAGATGTACCATAGAATCTAGATTAAGCATGATAAGCATTATGTCTATTATTATCATGATGATATGCATATCTAAGAAATTGTTGTCTTTTAAGTAAATAATCATTATGGTTGACATGATGTTGGTTGCTTCTATTTGGAAACATAGTAGGTTGATGAGACCTTTGTTGCCTTTGATCTTTATATTCCATATTTTTGTAAGGCACACACTTATCATCTTTCTTGTATGATTCCTTGAGAATCCATATCTGCTTCCCCTTAATTATCATCTTTCTTGTATGATTCCTTGAGAATCCATACATGGTTCCCCTTAATTTCACCATTCTTGAATTTACAATATTGAACAGTGTATCCAATCTTGTTACAATAGGAACATTTATACGATGGTGACTTGGGTGAAGTCTTAATTGGTGATAAAAATCTCCGAATATTATTTTTAGGAGGAGAATTCTTATAATATCCTAAACCTTCATGATTGTACGAGGTTTTTGTATGCACCATTTGATCCAACATCTTATTGCCTTCTGTAAATCTTTGAAGAACATTTTCAAGAATTTCATTATCTTTTTATAAGGCATCAATCTTGTTGTTAAGGATTATTTCTTGATCCTTAACTTGAGCTATGAACTTATGATTTTCTTCTTTCAACTTTTGAGTTTCAATTGTAAGCTCGTTGATCTTTATCGGCTCATTTTCTTTATCAAGATTGTCTTTAAAAGATGTTTCTTTATTTTGAACACTTGATTTCATTTGAATCTTTAGGTTCAATAGATCAACGTGAAGTTCACATATATTTTCATTCAATTGAACCTTTTCACGTACCATCTCTTCCTCTTTGAGGATTAGTGATATATTCTCTGTTTCAAGGTTGATTATATTTTCTTGAAGTTTATTTACTTTAACCTTGATGAGATGGATTTGATCTTTTAGAGATGTAATCTCTTTTTCATCTTGGACTCTTGAGTCCATCATCCAAGTATACTCTTTATTTTGAGTATGATTTATTTCTTCTATTTTCATTTTCTCAGACCATACTAAGTGAAGCCTTTGATCAACATCTTTTTATTTACTTTTATATTCTACCACAAGTCCAATTAAATCATGCTTATTCATGTCCATAAGTGATAAATTAGATTCATCCAATAATGACTTAATTGAGACGTAGTTAGATGTTACCTCTTCATTTGTAGAGGAGACTTCCCTAGATGTAGTTTCTTCTCCGAGAGCCATCAAGCATAGATTCACCACTTCTTCACTAGCTTCTGGAGCTTCTTCATCTTCACTCAAATCCCAACCATTTTCAGCCACGGGACTTCGTCCCTTTGAAAGTTTAGGACATTCTCTTTTATAGTGACCGGGTTATTTACACTCAAAACACACATCTTGTGTTTCCTCCGCAGATGCATCTTTTGATTTTAAAGGAGTGTAAACGGGATGAGTAGTAGAGACATTGGCATTACTATTGGTATTCATATTTTGATTGCCTTTGCCTTTGTTGTAGCTTGTTGACGGAAAATTATTCTTATAGTTGGAAGAATAATTTTGGGAGTAACTAGGCCTTCCGTTAGAGTTAAAAACTCTTTGTTGATTATTTGATTTTAGGACGCCTTTTCCGTATCTTTGATCTTTGCTTTGAAGCAAATGACGGAGTTGTCTCGTGAGAAGAACAATTTCACTCTCATTGAGATTTTGAAGTTCCTTGTTTAACTCCTCGTCGTTTTCATCTTCATCTATTAATATGGCCTTTAGTGCCATATTTTTCTTTTTGTCCTCCACTTTTGGAGTAACCTTTTCCGGGATATTATCTTCTTCGTAAGCACGAAGATTTCCGAAGATGTTATCAATCTTATACTCATTTAGATTGTGCATCTCTTTTATAGTAGTAACTTTGACTTTCCAACTTGGAGGTAGAGATTTAAGCACTCTTCTATTCTTTTCATTTTGAATATAATTCTTTCCAAACTGAGATAATTTATCGATTATACGAGTAAATCTTGTTTCCATATCGATGATATTTTCTCCTTCTTGGAGTTTAAAGTTCTCATAATCTTGGATCAATGTTTCCATCCGAGAATCTTTTATATCAGTGGTTCCTTCATAGGTTACCACTAATTTGTTCCACATCTCTTTTATATTCTTTAAACTTTTGTATTCTTTTTCCGCAAGTGCACTTGTGAGAACCATTTCCGCCTTGGCGGCTATATTCATTGTGGCTTCTTCCTCGAGATTGTATTCACTAACCTTCTTTTCGGTGAGGATGTCATCGACAATTTTCGTAGGTATGCGAACACTGTCTACGATAGCCATCCAAACTTTGACTCCTTGAGATCTTGCATAAATGCGAAATCTAGTTTTCTATGTTGTAAATTTGGTGCCATCGAACAGAGGAGGTCGTGAGCTTGACAATCCTTCACCACAACCGACGGGATTAATATATGCCATTTGGACCACTTTTTGTTGTGCCTGTAAATCTGCAAATCACTTAACAAACACGTTAAAAAAAACTGCTCTGATACCAATTGTTAGGTCCCGTATGAGGGCTATGTAAAGCTAGAAGGGGGGTTGAATAGCTTAATTACCAATTTAAAATTTATTATGGCCTTTTAAAATAATTTTATCCCTTTTTAAAACTTTACTGAGTGGTTATGCAGTTTATATGTGCGGAAAATAAAGTGCAAGGAAAGAAAATACCACACGGCGATTTTATCCTGGTTCGCGATGGCGCAACCTCTAATAGATCCGCTCACCCCTACTCTAGTCCCCGAGCTCCTCTCCCGGTCTCGGGATTTTACCTTAATATAAATTCGCTCCTTTAGTAGGCGGAGAAGCCTTTACACCCTTACAAATATTTATCTTGGTGCGTAACACAAGGGTCACCACCTCAAAATAAATGCAATTTCTACACAACTTATCTTAGACAATAACTCCCCACTATCTCTTCAAAGTTGATGGAGATCCCTTGTGTGGACTTGGCTTCCTTAGCTTTCACCGGTCTCGGATCTTAGTATCCGGTCTTGGGTCTTTCCTCTTCTTCACGGTGCAAATACGACTAACTCCCCGCTAGTACGTATGAGACTTGGGTCTTAGAACGAAGATCACCTCACGTCACCTCACCTCACTGCGAAACTAATAAGACAATCCACAAAACACAAAGTATAGAGAAAATATGTGTTGAAATAGTATGTTACGGTACTAGCCCAAAAGATAGTATAATATTCAAATAAGAATATTAATACTCTATATGTATACTTGACTTGAGATATAAAATGTTATATCAAGTATACTTTTGATTACTCCATCTCTATGGATTATATGTTAATCGGAGTAATATAAGAAGTCCTTTATATGTATAATCAATATGGATTATGACTTCTTTAATCTTCAAGCTGAATATGTATACTTAACTCGCAATATATATTTATATGTCAAGTATACTTATGATTACTCCGTCTTTGTAAAATATATGTTTATCGGAGTAATAAGAAGTCTTGTATATATGTATAAGGACTATGACTTATCACTTCTTTTGCATTCTTCTTCTTTCGATTATGTATTTATGGATCAAAGAATACTTTGGCTACAATCTCGAAATTGTACCTATCCTTTTAAGCTCTTAGGCTTATGGATTTAGTATACTTATAATTTGACAATTTTATGGTCAAAGTATACTTTTAACTTCAAGCAACTTTATAGGTTCTATGATTCTTAGCCAAGGTCCAAATAATAGAAGCGCAAGTAATTGCCTTTGAATTTGTGCTTTTGAAGTTTAGGTGGATGATTACGAAGTTTACTATTGATCGACTTATAATCCCCCGGAACACTGAAGATGCTAGAAAGGGTTATAAGTGATACCTTTCGTAATGATACTATATACACGAACTATGCGTTGACCAAGATCGAGATAAATGAAATGCAAAGTAATTGGTCAAAT
The DNA here is from genome assembly GCF_009905375.1 of Apium graveolens. NCBI lineage: Eukaryota > Viridiplantae > Streptophyta > Magnoliopsida > Apiales > Apiaceae > Apium > Apium graveolens. Next base: position 155,877,420 of record NC_133651.1, on the reverse strand, counting down.
CGTGTGATTAAATCCACCTTTGAAGCTTAGACGGGTGATTATGAAGTGTATATATATCGAATAAAAACCCCACGGAACACTAAGGTGCTAGAAGGGGATTATACGATATCTTTCGTAATTGGACTATATACACGAACTATGCGTTGGCCAAGATCCAAATAATAGAAGTGCGAGTAATTGGCCAACTCGTGTGATTTAATCTGTCTCTTATATTTGACAAAATTATGAAGATCACTATGGATCGATTTATAATCTCTCGGAACACTAGAGATGTTAGCGAGATTATAAAACGATACCTTTCGTAATTATACTATATTCACGAAATATGTTGGTCAAGGTCGAGATAAATAAAATGCAGGTAATTGGCCAACTCGCAATGTCAAATATGAAATCTCACTCGTGAGGAGTTATTTATAGATTTATGAAATCTCACTCGTGAGGAGTTATTTAGAGATTTAAGTACTTGTATATTATAGATCTTCTTCGTTTAGAGCTTTGGTTTGAAGATCAAGTACTTATTCGAATTTCGAGTTCGAATCTTCGTTCTCTTTTCTTAGAGAACCTTCTTTAGAGGAGATCTTGTATTAGAGCTTGAGATAAAGTAGAGAAATTAAGTACAAATCTCAAAATAAAGAAAACCAAAGAAGAAGCTAAAAACTCACCACTTTTGGAAAACGGTCGAAAAAGTTTGCCGGAAAAATTCTCCGGAGGTTCGGCCGGACTTTAGCACTATGGACGAACTTGGGCAGCCCTTCGGGAGGCCTGAAAGTGGTGGTGGATGAGATCACTTGGTGAAAATAAGCTTGGTTGGGTGAAGCTAAGCTTGGATATCAAAAACCTTAAGTATATGTGTATATATTTAAGAGAGAAGGTTTTTGAGAAGAAGTGTGTGTATAGAATTTAAAAGAGATGAAGAGAGGCACTTCTTGAAAAATTCCCAGCAAGTATTTGGCTCTTTATCTTGCTTAAAAAGGATTGGGGTGGGGGTTTATTTATAGAGGAAGTTGGGTGGAATGAATGGTTGAGATTTGAGAAGGAATGGATGGCGGATGGAGTGTATCACATGGATTGATGACATGGCAAGTAGGTTGTGTTTCTTTGAAAGTGGGAAGGAAGCACAAGCTAGTATTCATTCAAATCTCAGCTGATATAAATATATATATATATTAAATATATATTTTCATTTTCTTTTAATCATTCTTTAATTACTTTAATTAAGGATTAAGCACCATTAATTATGACCACCCCAAAAAATCTGAAATAAATATCATAAAAAATATGATAATTACCTATATATTATAAAATGATGTCCTGAAAAGTTTGGTCAATAATGGTCAATGATAGATAGGTCAAACATGGTCAACTGTGGGACCAACTACCTTGAAATTCGTGCCTGGACAAAAATTCTCGAAACGCTATGAAATTTTTACCATGCATATAAAATACCATTTATGTGATCCATACCAAATTTCAAGTCATTCTAGTATGTGGAAGTATTTATTTATATTTAAAGTGATTCTGTCAGCCTTTACTTTCGAATAAAAATATTATTGGTCTTGGAATGGAAGAGATGGATATTTTGACCAAAGTTTTGACTTGTATAGATACTTAAAATATATTTCCTAATATATAAAATGTATTTGAGTGGTGGGAAATATTTTTGAGTATTTTTTAATAATTTTATCTAAGAAATGCTGATTTTACGAAACGGGAGAAAATTACTTTACGAACACACAAAATGGGTGTAAAAATGGATATTAATACTTCAACCATATATATTAATGAACTTTGAATAAAAACTCTTTTGAAGGATGTAAAATATATTTAGGAGCGAAGAGTAAAACAATTTTTGATTTAGCTCAAGATCTCTAAAGAATATTTCTAATATATTCCTTATTCGAGTTTGTTGCCTTATTGATGTTGTAACTGTGATCTAAAAAATATCATAACTTTATATTTCTTATTTGATCAAATTGCTTTAGAGATATATTCCATAAAATATAATTTTAATGTTTTTAGAATAATGTAATATCTCTTTTATAAATAGTCTTGAAAATAATTTAGCTGGTTTGACTATTTGACTTTGATCTAGATCAATTAAAATTATGTCCTAATGGAGAGGATCTAAGTGTACTTAAATTTTATGTTTAATCGTACAAATACCAAAATAAATAATATATCGAAGATATCCTTTCACAAATGATACAAGAAATGAATTAATATACTAACACTTGAAAGCTAGTAATAAAATATAAATACAAATTTACATCGTTCTTTTTTTAACCACTTGACTTGTATGATGACCTAAGTTTATGACCTAAATTATACAACAAGGTAAGTTAAATAGCACTAGTACCAAACTTAGACAAACACATTAATTTATGCTACCCAATATAAATTGACATACCAGGTTTAAAAATGTTTAAAACTCTAAAAAAAATTGGATCACAATAAAATTAGTACTTTTATATATATATATATAATGAATCTACTGCCAAAATTACCATAATCACTTAAATTTTTGTATTGCCACCGATATTAGGAATGAGAACAAACATAAGATAAATATTTATTAAATTTTTCAAAAGATGAATTATAGTGCATTAATAATTACCAAAACTAGCTAGTACTATAACAATTTTAACGACACAAAATTAAATGAAAAGAACTAATAATAATGCACCACAAAAAAATTAAAATCGAATGATGTTTATCAACTGAATAAAATTAGGTACGTCCATTTAAATTATTCCAGAGTCTTTAAACGTAACAAAATTTATAATATTCATGAAAATATCTATTAGTTGACCACTTTTATATACTATTAAGTAATAATCTATTCTGCAAGCAAAGACACTTCACAGATCTTAGACATACTATACACAACATTCTTATCATCAGTATGCTTTACTTTAAATAAAATTTTAGGATAACATTTTTATAATTAAATTAATTTTGAAACAACCATAAATTACAATATTTATATTACATATTATTCCATAACAAAGGTAAACACATGTACAATTTCTACAAATCAGCTTCATCTTCAATTACATTGAAAAATCTAATAGCTCTTTAAAATATGCATATAACTCATAACTCGAATTTTTGAGACTTTGTAAAAACGTTAATGAATAGTAACCCTGATTAATGGGTAAAACCTTTTAGCCCACACTATGTTGTGCATGGGAAAATGAGTTTCGAAGTTGATATTATGATTATACATACCAAATGAGTGTATGTAAATGCTATTAGTTTTTGAAGAAAACGAACTTTGAAAAATGTCCATATTTACGAATCATCGAGAATAACGGGAATCACAATATAATTACGAATTTAAAACCCTACGGATTTATATCCAAGTACGATAATTCAAAATATAAGGAATAAATACGAAAGGAATTACGTCACGAACCGTTTACGAGAAAGTATTACGAAAACGTTTAAGCGACCGAACAAACGTGTAAACGATTAAATAAACGTAACGCACTAACTAACCATGGTAGAAAAGTAACCATGGTTACTTTATCAAATAGTGAGCTAGAGATATAGGATGATCATCTAAGGCTAAGAGATAGTAAGCTAAATGGCTAAACTAACTAGCTTAGCTTGTAAACTAGAAATCCTAGCTAGATTTGTCCAAGGATTTGCTAACAAAAATCAATACTATGATATAAACTAGAGAATAAAAAACAAATACAAGATATCACTTGCATTATTTGCAAGAAACAAGCACAAAAACTCTTCCTCTCTCTCCCAAACATTACATTCGGCCCTAGCAAGAAACAAAAAGAATTCAAAATCAAAACACCAAGCTCTAGCCATGGATAAATTCTCCCATTAATTATCAAGCTTCATAACAACTAAAATAAGATAAGATAAATCTTTGAACTCTTTTTATTAAAGTTTGATGGGTGAAATAAATTCAAGAAAGATGGTAGTGAATAGTATGAATAGTAACTTTTATTTGATTTCTTGATTTTAATGGTTATTTTAGGTCCCAAAAACCATACTAAGCACTCCCAAGACTTCACCATCATCAAGAACACATCTCAAGCTCTCAAGAAAGGTATAAATATTTGACCCAACCTTAATTAATGTAACACCCCCAAATCCGGGGTCGGGGATCCGTGTTGTCACGAGTTCCATTTCCCTTAATAACACCCAATCTTAATAAATAATCAACTACTCTGTACTGTGACCCCACCATTAAACACACACACCACAAGTTATAGCCTCAGAGATGAATATCCAAAAATAATCACAAGTCGTTTTATTCCACAATTATATGCCAATGCACCTTAAACAGGTTTCTGAATAAATTTACATTTCTTTGCCATTATTACAATTCATAATATACATAAGTCTGGTACATTATTAGTTGAAAACTTAGCCTATTGGTAATTTCTACCTCAGCTACAGCGGCCTCAACGCTTCCAGAAAGCTGCGGAACGTTTCCTATCCGCTTGCGAATTGGGAGCTTGGTCCTGTTCATCTTAGTTATCTGATGTTGTGTGATGAAAGAAGAAAGCAAGGGTGAGCGGCAAGCCCACCAAAATAACATGTATAATGATTAACAATATATGAGCCTTCTCATAGTACTCATGAAAGTCTTGGTCAAAAGAAATGAACCTAGTTGATTTTTTAATACGATGAAGTCGCAAAATATTCAGTATATATATATACATATATACTTTTCAAAATATGGGAAGTCCTCTTCCATGCATAATATACACAAAGTTCCAGTTTATAACTGTATAAAAAAAATATCGTTGCAAGGTGATCTCATATATCTAACCTTTTCTCAACTTTTTCTAAAAGTCTTTGTCATTCATAAGAAAACCATTAACTAGATATAAGTTTAAAAGATGAAGTTACAAGATACTCCAATATACTTATATCTTTTCCAAATACTACTTGAACTACCACCGTTCAAGTTATAATTAGTTTCAAAAGTTCATCACATAGATGAGACTACAAGATAAGATTTGAATAGATTAAATCTTTGAAGTATTATTGAAGGAAATGAAGTTATGATATACTTCATTAAGTTCTGATATATATATATATATATATATATCCACATATACATCTTCTTTATACATCTCCTGAAAACCTCTGTCATGTAAAGTATGAACATAGTTTGTAACATCCAATAAATTTTTGGAAGGAATAGAATTGTGGCATAAACCCGATATCTTGCTGATCAGGCAAAGATACCAATAAGTAACCTTTTCTACTAGTAGATGGACGAATTCCACACTGGTCATCACCCTGGTCGCAATAGGACCTTATGCTGGACTGCCACTCAGCCACTTATGCATTTGATGGACTCTCACTGAGCCACTTACACTATCATGGACGCCCACTGAGCCCATGTTGCTTATGCCGACTCGATAGATGGACTTACTTCCCGAACGTTGGGTAAGTAATCAATTCATTTACCAAAACTGCAACCTTGTTGCGAATATAAAATACACCATAGAGCCGGATCCCTCAGGTTTTGAGTGAGTATTTAAATCCCCTTTTTAAAAGGAAGATCTTAAATATAAAAATGAGTTTTGGGATCCGCTCTAACTTTTAAAAATCATTTTGAAGACTCGAAAAACTTTAAAGAGTGTTTGGAGTAATGCTGATTTAATGAAGTAAATCAGTCCCAATATATTTAGAAAATGTCTGAATATTATTATTTAAATAATATTCCCATAAAGAATAATCTTTATACAAATAATTGAAGTAGAAGTTGTAAGACTTATACTTGAAATGAGTATTAAATAACCAAAGATATACTTATACTAAAGTACTATCTTTATTTGAATAATCGAAAATAAGTTTGATTATCGAAACATTATTCTTTAATAAAATAAAGAATATTATTAAATAATAAGCGGAGTCATAATACCTCGAATGAATATTATAAATAATATTCATTAAATAAAATAACGGAGTCATACATCCTCAAATGAATATTCAATTAATAATCATTAATAATATAACTGAGTCATAAGCCCTCGAATGAATATTCGAAATAATATTCAATAATAAAATAAAGGAGTCATAAGTACTCAGATGAATATTCGAAATAATATTCAATAATAAAATAAAGGAGTCATAAGTCCTCAGATGAATATTCGAAATAATATTCAATAATAAAATAAAGGAGTCATAAGTCCTCGGATGAATATTCGAAATAATATTCAATAATAAAATAAAGTTAAAGTTATCGAATAAACCTTATTCGATTAATAGTTTTGAAAACTATAACCATATATATATAAAAATATATATATTATACTCGGGAACATCGACTCCCGGTTTAGAAATATGTTCACCTTTTGATCCCCTATACTAAGGGTAAACTCAATACCGCTTATCTCTAGCATAGGTATTATGCAACTGTAAGCATTTTAACCAACAGATATATAATCCAAGAATATGAAACAGGCATGCATATATACCATATCACATGCTACAATATATCGCAAGAATTTGCTAATAACAAATATGCATTTATCGCAAGATCATGCATATACACATATACATCACAACAATAGTATAACGGGTAGAAAACTTGCCTGAGCGACTGGGGGTGATAAAAGGCTCGGGACGAGTCTGGTAACCTATAAACAACAAGTAAGTTGGAATTAAACCAAAGTCACTTGTAAATCTATACTTTAACCAACTTAGACTCTAACACTCGTTTTGCGCTCACTGATTCTCTTAAGTCACTCGAGTACCCTCGGCTCCACCATTTTTAATAATTTAGCCATTAAGAATTTTAAGACGATTCTCTCGCGAGTGCCTTACCATTTTCCTAATACACTATACATAAATGATTCATACTCCAATTAGTCCTTTAGGGTCCTTAATCAATGTTTCAAAGTAAGGCGAGGGATAAGGTTTCGTTCGCGAAACGTCGTTACTTAAAACGGCCGTTTCTCCTAAACCGTACATCAGAATCAAACGAACTACATATCAAAACGAAGCTCGTAACATGAGCTATCTAAAAATGGCAATGGTCAACATCTAGTAGGTGATTCTCGGGTCCTAATGTTATGAACAAAAGCAGTCTAAAGTAAATCGGACATTACGACGGCTATGTTTACGCGATTTCCCAAATTTAAACCATTCCAAAACCATCACAATTCAACCCCAATCCATTCATACAACCAAAGTCCATCCTTATCACATCATAACATCCCCAATAAATTCAATATTAACATTTATACTTATGCTTAAGCTTGAATTTAACTATACTTAAGTTCTTTTAACCAGAACAATAAGATTCACCATTCCATTTCACTACCACTCCAACCCAAACTCTAAACCACAAGCATTAAGCTACTATATCACCATAACAATCAAAATCATCTTATTATACAAAGGAATCTAGGGTTTGGAGATGATATACCTTCCTTGAAGTGGTGGGAGTAGCTAGGAAGCCTTAAGAAGCCTTGAGAAGTCTTAGGGGTGCTTGGATCTTAAAGGAAAACAAGAAAAAATCTAGTTAAAAACTTTGAAATCACTATTCATTGTCTTCTTCATTGATTTCTTGAAGAAGATTGAGAAAGAATTGAAGGCTTAAACTCATAATATAGCCATATCTATGCATCAGGAACACTAGGGAATTATCTTACCAATTTAGGAGGCTTGGATCTTGGATTTTGAAAATTCTCCCTTTGAAATTGAAAAAAAGCCGAGAGCAACCTTGGTGAAGAGAAATATTTTGTGTTTTGTTTGATGAAAATGAAATGATTGGCTTGGTGGATGAAATTTTGTTTTTTTGTTTTGGTTAATTACCTTTTTAGCCTTAACTTTGTGTGGTTCTACTTTAACCACATCTCCTTCCTTCCCATGTCATGCTTATGTCATGCTATGATGTTATCTTCCCCTCCTTGTCCTCTTCTCATTGGTTGGGTGACATCATCCTCTCTAATCCCTTTGATTAACTTCTAATTGTTTGCCTAATGACCGCTGATCTGTTATACGGTTCGCTTAACTTTCGTTTTCGTTTATCGTTTGAGGGATCATACCCGGGATCTTATTACTTAGGTCCCTTAAACCTTTCTCAATATATTATATTCCTTTTATGATCCTCTCTTATAATCCTTTAATTTAAATCCTTTTTATCCTGTTACCTTATACTCAATTCTTTCCGTATCTAGTGGATTTCCGGAAAAATCAAAGTGTTCGGAATTTGGATTCTGACGATCTTTACATACACTTATATCCCATATAAAGTACTAATAAAATCTCAGAATATCCATACCAGAACCCCTACATAGTGTGGCATGAAAAGTTTTCTCATTCAGCATAATCTGTAAAATCACTATTCATAAGGGTTTCAAAAATTTCCAAAAATTGGGGTTATTACAGTCTCCCCTCCTTAAAAGGATTCCGTCCCGGAATCAGATAGAAAATGAATAGGGATACTCTCTTAGCATTGTACTTTCTAACTCTCGAGTAAATTTTCCCACATTGTGGTCCTACCACCAACTCTGCCTAGTTTAATAACCCTTCTCCTAAGCACTTGTTCCTTTTCACTCTCTAACCCTTCCTGGTTGCTCCATATAGGTTACGTCGGGTTGCGTGTCTATGTGCTCATATGCCCCTATTTGTCTGGCATCCGAATTATACTTCCTTAACATTGTTACGCGGAACACGTTATGACTTGCTACATGTTCGGGGGTAGGGCTAGCTCATATGCTAACTTCCCAAAACGTCTTTATATATCCAAGGGTCCAACAATTGGTGGACTTAGCTTTCCTTTCTTTCCGAATCTCATTAACCCCTTCCAAGGGAATACCTATAACAACACTAGGTCCCCTACTTCCCATTCCTTGTCCTTTCGTGTCAAATCAACATACTTCTTATGTCTATCTTGGGCTACTACCAGCCGTCCTCTGATTAAATCTATTAAATCCTTGGTCCTTTGGACCACTGCTGGTCCGAGTATCTTGCGCTCTACAACTTTATCCTAACATAAGGGAGATTGACATTGTCTTCCCTCAAGGATCTCATAAGGCGATATCTCGATAATGACATATGATCTATTGTCGTAAGATAACTCAATCCACGTTAAGTGATCATTCCAAATTCTTTCAAGTCTATTGCATGGAATTTTATCACAGCTTCTAGCACTATAGCTTTGGCATCTCAATACCCATTCTTTTCCAGTTCGTAATCGCTACTACCTTCCGTTCCTAATATTATACTGGTTATACTTTTGCTCGTTAGCGTTCTATAACCTTTTAATAACCACGTCAACCTTAGTATCACGAATGTGTTTCCATTCCGAATACTACCACAACTTTATTACTCCTTTTTCAGCTGTTTCTATTTCCCAAAGTTTGATCAATCATATAGAAGTAAATGAATTTGTTGAGAGATCACTATGATCATGAACACTTGTTATATCGCATAGTTAGTACAGAAGGTGGCCAGCCTTTAGTACTTGACCAGCAATTAAATAATAGATGGTATCCTACTAGGCTTCTATCACACAGATAGATAGTCATTCGGCAATACCTCCCCTTCTGGAAGGGTTGTTCTTCTCAGCTTACATGAAATGAAAAGAAGAGAAAAGAACGAACTGAAGAGAATTGTATATTCGTAAAAAATTTATTGCCATAAAATATCTGGCTTGGAATCTACCTCTGAACTATAGAGGTTTGTCATAGGAGAACAAAACATATATGTATTTATATCAACATCAAGTATTGTAGCATCGTATTTCACATGCCTAAATATTTTTGCTATTCCGTCCATCATTCTATGGACCCATGCTCTTCCTCGAGCTTATACACAACTACCTTTGAAACTCCACAGATAGATAGTCATTCGGCAATACCTCCCCTTCTGGAAGGGTTGTTCTTCTCAGCTTACATGAAATGAAAAGAAGAGAAAAGAACGAACTGAAGAGAATTGTATATTCGTAAAAAATTTATTGCCATAAAATATCTGGCTTGGAATCTACCTCTGAACTATAGAGGTTTGTCATAGGAGAACAAAACATATATGTATTTATATCAACATCAAGTATTGTAGCATCGTATTTCACATGCCTAAATATTTTTGCTATTCCGTCCATCATTCTATGGACCCATGCTCTTCCTCGAGCTTATACACAACCACCTTTGAAACTCCCTCGATATCAAAAATCGAATCTGGGATCTCATTCTAGACATCATCGTTACTAGAATTCTATGCTTGCACCGCAACCTTCCTCATATAGTAATACGACTCTCTTTTCATAAGAGGGAATAAATATTCAATAGGTAGATCCTCTACTTAATTAGTCTATCAATGATAACTTATACACTACCACGACCCGATTAGTGGTACTCAATCTCAACATCCATTCCAATACAACTCTCACGGTTGTAATTAGCTCATTACTCGCAGAATCATTGCTGCATTACTATGGTCCACTACTGATCTACTGTCGTCATTCACGTTCCATGAAATCTTAATATCTAACCATACGGAGTCCATACATGTCGTATAGAATACTTCTAAGGAGTTAACGTAATCACCAATCATAATTCATGAAGAACAATCCAAACTCTGACATACTTTCATGACATGAAGTAGATAAAATTGCAGAAGAGTTTCAGTCAAAGCAACGATAGCAGGTGAATACCATTCTTAATCATATACCTTCAATAGAAGACTTAACTCGAAGGTTCGTCTAGTCCTTTTTGAAACATGGTCCTGGCTTATCTCAAGATAGTATCTTCTGAGATAGATAGCCCGCTCATGGCGATTACACGAATTAAACCTTTACCAACTACTATTACGGTTGGGTATTGCACAGTCATCAGAAGGAATATCAATCTTCCAAACCATAATACAACCTGCAAAGCTTTAACCATCATCACTGTATTCCTTTGGCACAAGCGCCTATAATTATCCTCTTACCTTTAAAGTGTCGGCCACCTCTTTGGCCTTTCCTGATAGTAAAATTTCCTTACAGTCAATGTCATTTTAACCACCTCCAAATAAGTTTTCTACCTTATTTCAATCACAGCTTATATGAAGATGTTTTCCTTATAATCTGATGAGTAAAAAAAAATATTACCATTTTTCCATAAGTTATTGCCTCAGTCTTTAGAGGTTAATCACTGTCACGACTGACTCTCAATCATAATTAGAACATCTTTTTATTTTTAAGTCCTAATTGCCCTGAACAACTTCGACCATTACTGGTTCGATCCATACCTTCTCGTGGTTTAACACGTGCCCCACTTGGCATCATTATAATTACGTCATATTTCCTTTATCAACATTTCTATTTTTGAGAATTTTGAATATTACCTTTCTTCTTGTAAAACCTCTAAGGTTATCCTTGAATCGTTCCTCCTGTATTCCCTAGATACAGGGCATATCAAGATACCATTTATTAATACCAGAATCATTGTTTATATACTTCTGGAAAAAATTTCTCCACTGATTCTTAAAGGTTGTTATTACCTTAATCCTTTCCAATTCATACTGTCAAAACTCATACTATCCCTATTAAGGGTGAAATGCCAACCTTTATGCATTCCCCTAGGATTCGTTTTAAGTTACCGATGTTCTATCCTTAATTCCACCTTCAAAAAGGTACATGCATCCTTCCATGGATAAATCAAGTCATATATCCCTGATAAGGGTGTCTTATTCAATCATTCCCACCTCGATAGTATATGCCTAATTTTCGCAATAACATCTGTATTCAAAATGAGGTCAATCAATATGGCCTCCATAAGATAACAACGGTTATCCGCTTTTCTTGCCTAATTTGGTAACGATAACAAGGATGTTCTGGAAGATATTGGTCGTGTTCAACGTGAATTTCTTCTTAATAATTCCTTATTTACTTTTGTTGTTTATCTCAACAGTCATCTCAATGTTGGGATATCTTTCATATTTGGCGTCTCCCTTTCTGGGTATCATGCCACCGGTCTTACACTTCACCTTCTTGAAGGTCACTTCCTTCATCCAATTTTCTTAATTTCTTACTTTCTTGTCTCCTCAGTCTATCCGCGTCTCATTATTTATTCTTCGAATTATCTGAAGGTTTCCTCGAATCTTCCCAACTTACAGGGGATAAAAAATATATATCTCTTATTCCCTCAACCATCAATTTTAACTCATGGCGAATCACCCTCATCCAGACGAATGCATACTTTTCTATTTCTATTTCTACGAGTCTTTAGGGTTTCCTCATACCCAACTCCCTTATCATTCCTCAAACTCTATTGCCTTTATATTCCTTTCCACTTCAGTTTCTTTTTATTTTCCTTTCTCTTATCATTATTTCATGAACCAACCCAACATAAGCATCGATTTCAAACATCCCGTCATTCTGGATTCGTGTCCTCAGAACGAATCTTGACAACTTTTACAACTTAGATTCATAATTCATCATACTCGTCTGCCTTTGTTCTGGCTCTAAAGCTTTTACACTATCTCCATAACCTTGGGAAGTACTTTCCTAAAAACAATTGACTGAACTTAAATCAGTTTATTATAATCTCTTGCTCCGTGCCTTCCTTGGTCTTTCACCAGTGGGTGGTCTCTCTCTTAGGAGGGTAAGTGACAAAAACACTCTTTTGTGATTCGTCAATCATTTAGAATCTCAAATGATTCCTGTATTTCCTTTAGCCAGGCTCTTGCCTCGACTGGGTCAACTTGTTCCTTGGAACACTGAGAGCTTAGCAATTTAAAGGTCCTGAAAGAATTTCCCACTACATTGTTTCCCTCAAGGTGGTGGTTGGGAATAAAGTATAAGTTCTGTTTAGATAGGTCCATTAATTTCCGTATAGGAGTACCGTCTCGGGTCTCCTTATATCTTAATTGCGACCTCCCTGATTATCACATTCAAGGTTTGACCCTAATCTTATTCCTTGTGGGGGCATATTACTTGGAATTTTTTTTTGAGAATCTCTGGATATTTGTCTTACTTACTTTGCTAAAGTCTTTCCCTCGTTTAGTCCTTGCACGATTGCAAATTATGAATTCTTAAGTTCGATAAACTTCATGACACTCTCTTAAGTGTTAATAGTGCATTTAACAATGTGATCTTATCACAAACAAACTGATCTGAACTGAAATTAACGGATATATACATAACCATTTGTTCGAGGGTACAACAATTGAACATATTAAAGAGAATTACATCATTTGATCTGATCGCTTATAACCCAAAAGTACTACCATAGATAATCATCCAGTCATTAAAACTAATCATTTATAACTTAGGCTAATCCTCCAAAAGCGGTGCTGCATGAAATTCTTGTCTGATTGCTCTGGCTCTGCACACTACCATGGATCAAGAAATGCGAGCACGCACGACATCCCTAACCTGCTCCATCACAGAGGTGATGAGGTCTAAGATTGTTGCAAGTAGAGCCGGATCAATCTGACCCTCGAGATGGCCTCTAGCTGTAACACGGGTGGTAGCCTCAATCCTTTCCATGCTATGAGCTAATCCTGCCGGAAGTACCCCACCCTCAATCCTCGGTGCAGTAAGTCGATCCAACAGATCACTCCTAACATTACGGGCCTCAGATAGGCCACCTAAAGTCATATGATAATTGGCGATAAGAGAAGCCTGTGTGGTAGCATCTAGCAGTCCATGGGGTGCAGGTGGCGCAGACCCAGGAGATCCAAATGGATAACCAAGCACGGTATCAGGTGACAATGGTGCAGGAGATAAAGGTGGCATTTCTTGAGTAGGTGCTGGGCTCTGTACCGGGGATGGAACAGGAATTGGTGAAACCTCATGGATGTCTACAGGAACCTCTAGAAGAGGGTCTGATACTGGTATAATTGGGTTCGTGGAAGGCCTCACTCCTTCTGCCCTCATTAACCTTTGTGCCCTTGGTAACTCTTCATCCTCTAGTGCCACCCTCGCGGCCATTCTTGCTCTGGTAGTCGCCCTGACTACGGTCATCAATTCCTCAGCGGTCCTCTCTTCATTCTCATCAGGATCCTCCATGAGATATCCTCCTCAGCCACAATCCTTTCCGGAATAACATCCTCAACCGCAACATTCTCAATATGAATCTTATTCGGTCCCTCATTAGGGTACTCCATCGGATTCACAATTTGATCTCCAGCTTGTAATAAAACATCCTCATGCTGATGCTCCTGAACCTCAGGGTTCGGTGCCCCGCTGCCCTATACAAGAACGAACTATGTTACTATCACGATATTTATAAGGGTTCTCGTAAGGGTTTTAACTGTCAGTACTACGTTAGGTAGCCCGACTATGAACTTGGCAAGAGTTCTTATTTATCTTAGTGTACTTATTATCTTAACGTCACTTCATCTCTAAGGTTTATAACGCTTAGCTCTGATACCACTTCTGTAACACCCCCAAATCCGGGGTTGGGGATCCGGGTTGTCACGAGTTCCATTTCCCTTAATAACACCCAATCTTAATAAATAATCAACTACTCTGTACTGTGACCCCACCATTAAACACACACACCATAAGTTATAGCCTCAGAGATGAATATCCAAAAAAATCACAAGTCGTTTTATTCCATAATTATATGCCAATGCACCTTAAACAGGTTTCTGAATAAATTTACATTTCTTTGCCATTATTACAATTCATAATATACATAAGTCTGGTACATTATTAGTTGAAAACTTAGCCTATTGGTAATTTCTACCTCAGCTACAGCGGCATCAACGCTTCTAGAAAGCTGCGGAACGTTCCCTATCCGCTTGTGAATTGGGAGCTTGGTCCTGTTCATCTTATTTATCTGATGTTGTGTGATGAAAGAAGAAAGCAAGGGTGAGCGGCAAGCCCACCAAAATAACATGTATAATGATTAACATTATATGAGCCTTCTCATAGTACTCATGAAAGTCTTGGTCAAAAGAAATGAACCTAGTTGATATCTTAATGCGATGAAGTCGCAAAATATTCAGTATATATATACATATATACTTTTCAAAATATGGGAAGTCCTCTTCCATGCATAATATACATAAAGTTCCAGTTTATAACTGTATAAAAAAAATATCGTTGCAAGGTGATCTCATATATCTAACCTTGTCTCAACATTTTCTGAAAGTCTTTGTCATTCATAAGACAACCATTAACTAGATATAAGTTTAAAAGATGAAGTTACAAGATACTCCAATATACTTATATCTTTTCCAAATACTACTTGAACTACCACCGTTCAAGTTATAATTAGTTTCAAAAGTTCATCACATAGATGAGACTACAAGACAAGATTTGAATAGATTAAATCTTTGAAGTATTATTGAAGGAAATGAAGTTATGATATACTTCATTAAGTTCTGATATATATATATATCCACATATACATCTTCTTTATACATCTCCTGAAAACCTCTGTCATGTAAAGTATGAACATAGTTTGTACCATCCAATAAATTTTTGGAAGGAACAGAATTGTGGCATAAACCCGATATCTTGCTGATCAGGCAAAGATACCAATAAGTAACCTTTTCTACTAGTAGATGGACGAATTCCACACTGGTCATCACCCTGGTCGCAATAGGACCTTATGCTGGACTGCCACTCAGCCACTTATGCATTTGATGGACTCTCACTGAGCCACTTACACTATCATGGACGCCCACTGAGCCCATGTTGCTTATGCCGACTCGATAGATGGACTTACTTCCCGAACGTTGGGTAAGTAATCAATTCATTTACCAAAACTGCAACCTTGTTGCGAATATAAAATACACCATAGAGCCGGATCCCTCAGGTTTTGAGTGAGTATTTAAATCCCCTTTTTAAAAGGAAGATCTTAAATATAAAAATGAGTTTTGGGATCCGCTCTAACTTTTAAAAATCATTTTGAAGACTCGAAAAACTTTAAAGAGTGTTTGGAGTAATGCTGATTTAATGAAGTAAATCAGTCCCAATATATTTAGAAAATGTCTGAATATTATTATTTAAATAATATTCCCATAAAGAATAATCTTTATACAAATAATTGAAGTAGAAGTTGTAAGACTTATACTTGAAATGAGTATTAAATAACCAAAAATACTTATACGAAAGTACTATCTTTATTTGAATAATCGAAAATAAGTTTGATTATCGAAACATTATTCTTTAATAAAATAAATAATATTATTAAATAATAAGCGGAGTCATAATACCTTGAATGAATATTATAAATAATATTCATTAAATAAAATAATGGAGTCATACATCCTCAAATGAATATTCAATTAATAATCATTAATAATATAACTGAGTCATAAGCCTTCAAATGAATATTCAAAATAATATTCAATAATAAAATAAAGGAGTCATAAGTCCTCAGATGAATATTCGAAATAATATTCAATAATAAAATAAAAGAGTCATAAGTCCTCGGATGAATATTCGAAATAATATTCAATAATAAAATAAAGGAGTCATAAGTCCTCGGATGAATATTCGAAATAATATTCAATAATAAAATAAAGTTAAAGTTATCGAATAAACCTTATTCGATTAATAGTTTTGAAAACTATAACCATATATATATAAAAATGTATATATTATACTCGGGAACATCGACTCCCGGTTTAGAAATATGTTCACCTTTTGATCCCCTATACTAAGGGTAAACTCAATACCGCTTATCTCTAGCATAGGTATTATGCAACTGTAAGCATTTTAACCAACAGATATTTAATCCAAGAATATGAAACAGGCATGCATATATACCATATCACATGCTACAATATATCGCAAGAATTTGCTAATAACAAATATGCATTTATCGCAAGATCATGCATATACACATATACATCACAACAACAGTATAACGGGTAGAAAACTTGCCTGAGCGACTGGGGGTGATAAAAGGCTCGGGACGAGTCTGGTAACCTATAAACAACAAGTAAGTTGGAATTAAACCAAAGTCACTTGTAAATCTATACTTTAACCAACTTAGACTCTAACGCTCGTTTTGCGCTCACTGATTCTCTTAAGTCACTCGAGTACCCTCGGCTCCACCATTTTTAATAATTTAGCCATTAAGAGTTATAAGACGATTCTCTCGCGAGTGCCTTACCATTTGCCTAATACACTCTACATAAATGATTCATACTCCAATTAGTCCTTTAGGGTCCTTAATCAATGTTTCAAAGTAAGGCGAGGGATAAGGTTTCGTTCGCGAAACGTCGTTACTTAAAACGGCCGTTTCTCCTAAACCGTACATCGGAATCAAACGAACTACATATCAAAATGAAGCACGGAACATGAGCTATCTAAAAATGGCAATGGTCAACATCTAGCAGGGGGTTCTCGGGTCCTAATGTTATGAACAAAAGCAGTCTAAAGTAAATCGGACATTACGACGGCTATGTTTACGCGATTTCCCAAATTTAAACCATTCCAAAACCATCATAATTCAACCCCAATTCATTCATACAACCAAAGTCCATCCTTATCACATCATAACATCCCCAATAAATTCAATATTAACATTTATACTTATGCTTAAGCTTGAATTTAACTATACTTAAGTTCTTTTAACCAAAACAATAAGATTCACCATTCCATTTCACTACCACTCCAACCCAAACTCTAAACCACAAGCATTAAGCTACTATATCACCATAACAATCAAATTCATCTTATTATACAAAGGAATCTAGGGTTTGGAGATGATATACCTTCCTTGAAGTGGTGGGAGTAGCTAGGAAGCCTTAAGAAGCTTTGAGAAGTCTTAGGGGTACTTGGATCTTAAAGGAAAACAAGAAAAAATCAAGTTAAAAACTTTGAAATCACTATTCATTGTCTTCTTCATTGATTTCTTGAAGAAGATTGAGAAAGAATTGAAGGCTTAAACTCATAATATAGCCATATCTATGCATCAGGAACACTAGGGAATTATCTTACCAATTTAGGAGGCTTGGATCTTGGATTTTGAAAATTCTCCCTTTGAAATTGAAAAAAAGCCGAGAGCAACCTTGGTGAAGAGAAATATTTTGTGTTTTGTTTGATGAAAATGAAATGATTGGCTTGGTGGATGAAATTTTGTTTTTTTGTTTTGGTTAATTACCTTTATAGCCTTAACTTTGTGTGGTTCTACTTCAACCACATCTCCTTCCTTCCCATGTCATGCTTATGTCATGCTATGATGTTATCTTCCCCTCCTTGTCCTCTTCTCATTGGTTGGGTGACATCATCCTCTCTAATCCCTTTGATTAACTTCCTAATTGTTTGCCTAATGACCGCTGATCTGTTATACGGTTCGCTTAACTTTCGTTTTTGTTTATCGTTTGAGGGATCATACCCGGGATCTTATTACTTAGGTTCCTTTAACCTTTCTCAATATATTATATTCCTTTTATGATCCTCTCTTATAATCCTTTAATTTAAATCCTTTTTATCCTGTTACCTTATACTCAATTCTTTCCGTATCTAGTGGATTTCCGAAAAAATCAAAGTGTTCGGAATTTGGATTCTGACGATCTTTACATACACTTATATCCCATATAAAGTACTAATAAAATCTCAGAATATCCATACCAGAACCCCTACATAGTGTGGCATGAAAAGTTTTCTCATTCAGCATAATCTGCAAAATCACTATTCATAAGGGTTTCAAAAATTTCCAAAAATTGGGGTTAGTACAATTAAGATTTAAGTTCAAGATTCTTTTAGAACATAGTTGTAAACCTAGTTTTGGTGGAAGTATTGTTGTAATCTTGATGTTTAGCTAAGTAGATTTAAGGTTGATTTTTGTTACCTCAAGAACACGATGTTATTGAAAGGATTTAGTGTGGTGATGATTATATGTTGATTTTTGATGGTAGTATATAGATTTAAGGCATAAACGAAACTTCGATCGTAACCGTAATCTTGCTAAAAGAACAAAACGTAACTTTAAGTTTTTACAGAAAGTCTCGAAGATGTAAAATATAGTTTCTTGAAAAATAACCCTTGATAATTATATAAAATTTTATAATGATCGTTTAGGTGCTTGAATCGCTTGATTCCGATTTACGGATCAAAGGTTATGGTCATTTTACTAAAAGTGATTTACGCGACAAAAACTGCTACGAATAACGAACTTTGAAAATAAAAAGGATTAACTTAAGAATGTTCATAAATCATGAAATTTTTAAAGAGAGTAGTAAATTAAGTTTCCTAACTTTCACAAAAATTTCAAGTAAAAATAATGATTTTTCAATTTTATAAAAATATCGGAGCCGAGACCGTGCAGTTAGAAAACCGTAGAATCCATAAGCGGAGCCGAGCATGAAAATAAAAACGTACTTAAGATGCTTTAACAAAGGAAATGACCGTAATAAGAACAAGGACTTAAATAAATAATAAGGGTAATATAAGTTGAGAGAGTTCATAATAAGTAGAGCATGAGTGCGAGTCACCGTAAATTAGAACGGGACCTAACAAAAGGAATTTTGTTATTGATTATTGATTTCCGAGCGGAACCTAGAGCATCCTCCACCTCGAGATACCCAGGAAAGTTTACGAACCCAACTCTATTTACTGTTGTGTTGTGGAAGAATGGTTTTATTATCATTGCATAAATACCATGCTTACCATGATACTTCGTAATTGAGTTTTCGCATAATGTAGCGATGTTGTACGATAAGCATATATCGTAAAATTTTTAACTCCGCTATAAGCGTGACGTATAATTATAGGACCGAGAGTCGGTCAGGATTTTAAAATAAAAAAACCGGGAATCATTCCGGTGATATTATAGGACGATTAAAAGTCCATGGTAGTACGTTTTAAGGGACTCAACGTCCACTTAAGAAATATTAAATACCTCGAACTTTTATTAAAACGATTTCCAAAGATCGTATTCCCTCAACTATATTTTATTTTTTTAATAATAAATATTATTACTATTCATTTATTATGAGAGAAGTATTCTCCAGTGAATATTTATTTCAGACTCGATTAAATATTAAAGATTACTAAATTACTTAAACATAAATTAGTTGAGGAATATTATTTCAAATATTCTTTTAAAGTATAATTATTCGAGGTTTAATTATTTAACGATTAATATTTAATTATTAATTATTTATTAAATGATTTATTTATGATTTAAAAATCATAAAACCTGATTTAAAATACTTTCTGATTTTCAGAAAATTATTCGAATAATTTCAGAACGTCGGAGAATATTATCTCGAATTATTTTAATTATTTTGATTATAGTTTCAAAAAAAACTCCCCCTTATATAACAAATATGTTGACAACGGTCAATTCACATCCTTAGTACTTCCACAAAAAATTCTCGAAAGTGCATCTATATACGTACATATCCAAGTGTACCAATCAACAAGCAATATGCTTGGGGAACAATATAAGTTCCATATATATGATGAGATTCTTACAAGGACAAGGAGGGGTAGACTCCAGTACTTCATGGACTGGGGAGACTACCAATTTACTACCACATTAGAAGGTATCTTATATACTAATGAACACGTGGAGTATGCGTACCTGAGAGGGATGGACGCAAAAACCGTGTCTTGAGAGGGATAGACGCGAAGTGTGTACCTGAGAGGGAAGGACACAGAAAAGGCCCGAATGCGGCCAGGGTGATAACCGATAATAAAAGGGAATCGTCCATCTACATGTAGAAAATGTTACTATTTTCGTAGTACGACTGATCATCGTATGCGGTGGCTCCAGTGAATGTCCTATTCTTCCAATTGGAATTGTGATGCAATACCGTAACCCAAGCCTAGGTGTTGGGTTTACCATTAAGATATTCGCAGGATAATAAATCCACTAAAGAATTGTTTTCATAAGAAGGTGTGTATCACCAAGGAAAACTATTTTTGAATAAAACATAAATATCATATATGACGGTTTATTTGAGTTTTTCATACAGTCATTCCATACTGTACATTATTATGCTGGGCATTATAGCTCACACTTGTTTTCTTAAATTGACATAATACAACAGTGAATCAAGATGCCTATCATGAAACTCACAGCCAGGAAATGGGTAGGAAGCGGCCAGCTGTTCCGTAGGATGTTTGGTGCTATACCACAGGTAGACCGAATAAGCTGGATTGGTTTTCAGTTGTTTTTAGTTCGGCTTATTTACAAGTATGACTTATGTAAGGTAATGGATAAGAAACAAATATTTAGCCGATGGACTAGCCTTATTTAAAGGTTATTCCCCGGTAAGACTTAATTACTTTTGGGTTGTAATAATTATCACTTTCTGGTTTGATTTACTCTAGTAATGAATGGTTCATTTCCAAGAAAATAACCTATAAGTGTGTGTGGGTGATAAGTGTGGGGTCGTAAAGTGTGAGTATTTATATATTATGATGCGAGGTATGTGGTATATAATGACTAAGATGGCGTGGCCTCCGAGATCCTTAACCCCGGATTTTGGTGTGCCACAGAAATGGTATCAGAGCTTTAGGTTATCAAATCTTGGAAACGATAGGATAATAAATGATCAATTAGAGCTCAAGTCGAGTTCGTCGTCAGGCTACATGGGTAGTCTTGACAGTTTTACCCTCAAGGGAATTCCGACACTAAGTTAGTAACACCTTGCCTATTGTGTCAAGTACCAGTGGAGCCTATGGGGGAGGTTGACACTGTTGATGATGTTATAGCCCCTGAGCGTGACCTACTCCTGAGCTAGAGGACCCACCCATTGATGACTCAGATGATGACCCTACTGAGGATGCCCCGGAGGAGGAGACTGACCTTCCTGTCCCTATAGCTAATGATATTGAGATGCCCCAGGGAGATGGCTTAGGCTGGAGGGATATAGAAATGCACCCTCTCTTGACTGTTCGCTCTCATACACCACACCCAGGGATGCAGAGTCCTTTTCCCTATACTGATGATGATGAGGAGGATGGGATGGATGCACAGACCTACGAGGCTTACGACATATCCTTTAGCGACCCAAACTCACCTCTACCACCCCCGGCAACCATACACGTAGCTGTACGCGACTGGATAGTGGCTCAGCTTAACACTGAGCTCACCACGGCATCTACCCGCATCATAGAGCTATGACAGGTGTTGACAGCTGAGAGAGCCATCAGACTAGGATATCCAGGGGACTTCAGAGCTGCTTCCCCGACCATAGCCCGCAGAGAGATTGATGGGATCGAGCTCCGAACCCGGGTTCAGATGAGGATGACGGCGGTGAGAGGATACATATCGGTAGTTAACGTAGAGCTGATATTGGCAGGAGCGATGAGGAGGGTTCGAGACCTCACGCGCAGCGACAGTGACTGAGGGACTAGTGACTATTTATGGACCTTGAAGAAGGCTGGGTGACTTGTCACCAATTTTGATAGGATAGCTAGTAGTAGATAGCGTTCCTAGCTCTTCAGGGTGCACGGTTTATGTATTTGCATTTCAGTATTCAGGACAAGTAATGATGTATTATAATCAGGCCATGTATGAATTCAGGTAGTTATTTTGTCCCCAAGATATAATTGGGAGACCCTATGGTATATATATCTAGTAGTTATTAAGAAATTGATTTCCATATTATTGCACTTGATAAAAACATGCTAGATAATAAATGACATGCTTACATATGAATAAATTAATCCAATTGTAAAAATATTTGTAACTATATTGACAAATTTTCATTATTGGAATAATGCCACCCCGTAGAAGAGGAACCAGGGCACAGCCCGCAGAATCTGTTAACCAACAATGGAATGAACCAGACCGGTAGTGAATGAAGAAAGTGAAGAGGACCTAGACTATAATGAATATGATGAGGAAGAATATGTAGAAGAAGAGGCTGAGGATACCCATCAAGGGGGGAACCCCATGAATGAGTTTATGGAACTTTTAAGGGCAAATCTGAACCAGCAGCCCATTCCACCATAGTCGTGTGCTACCCAACAGACTGCAGCCACTACCTTCAGGGTATTCAAATCCCTCAAACCCCCAGAGTTTCTAGGATCTGCCAACCCCGTTGAAGTACGGGCCTGGCCCAAGGAAATAGAAAAGTCCTTCGAGATACTAGGTGTGGAAGAACGACATAAGACCATTTTTGCTTCTTACATGCTAAAAGGAGAAGCAAATTACTGGTGGGAGTCCAAACGAAACCTCGAGACTGATGTTGTGATTCCATGAGATAGATTTACCCGACTGTTCTTAGACAACTATTTTCCTAGGTTTATGGAAACCCAGATGGAGTTTAAGTTTCTAGAGTTGAAATAAGATAAGATGACTGTGGCAGAATATGAGGCCAAGTTTACTGAGTTGTCCCAATTTGTGCTTGAGTTTGTGAATACCGAAGAGAAGAAAGCACGAAGGTTTCCGCTTGGTCTGATTGTTGGATAGGGCTGCTGAAGAAGAGTATGCCAAGCTTCTGACTAAGCTGATTATGAAGGAGAGGGGATTCTTGCCATCAGGGAGGGATGGTGAGTTGCTGCCGATGATTGCTGAGAAGGGATGAATTACATTCTGCGAGTCACCTGAGGCGGTACCGATGAGTGTTGTTCACGAGTTCTATGCGAATGCCAAGGATGACAAGAATGGATTTTCTGTTGTTCGTGGGCTTATTATTGATTATCAGCCCCAGGCGATTCGCCGTGTTATTGGACACCGACAAAGGAAACCACAGGAGGAGAACTGGAATGCAAAGGCCCCTGAGGACTTTGATTTGGACTTGATTATTGCTACTCTCTGTCAGCCGGACACAGTGTGGAAGTTCAAAAGGGGATCCAACGATTATCATAGTTTCCCTGCTGTCGCAATAAACAGGTATGCTCGTACTTGAAATTCATTTATATGTGCTAATATTCTTCCTTCTTCGCATGCACATGAGGTTTCAGTGGAGAGGGTGAGATTGTTACGGGGGATTCTGAATGATGAATATTATGTGGACCTTGGTGAATTCATCTACCAAGGGATTTTGAAGTTTTTGAGGGGAAAATCGCAGTACTCTATCCCGTATGCCTCTATTGTCACGAAGCTTTGTAAGGCATGTAGAGTCTAGTGGCCTTCTTATGAGCAGCTGCAGATGCCGGCCGTTCTTATTGATTCATCGACTTTGAATGCGATACAGGAGTGGACGGGTGGAGAGCCCGAGTCACATGGTTTGGGGTATCGCCTTCCGGGAGGAGTTCCAGCAGCTGGTGCTGCCATGGCTAGGCCCAGTCAGGCTCAGAGAGAGGTAGGCTCTTCGAGAGCTCAGGGAGGAGATGGTTCAGGATTGGCTGATGTCCAGTACAGGAGGCTTTCCAGGAGGATGGATGCGATGTATGAGTCACAGAGTCGGTTTGCGCAGAAGCTTACCAAAGCACTTGGGACTGCATATAGAGGCCTTGGAGCTAACATCCAGTGGCCCGTTTATGGTGAGGATTCTGCTTATCCACCTCCTGACACTCCACCATCTGAGGGTGATGATGATGATGATTAGTCTAAGTAGGTATACCCTGTGTTCCTTTCTATTACCTTCACTGGGGATAATGAAGATTTTAAGTTCGGGGGTGGTAGTTAAGGAACATATTTGTGTGTGTGTCATGTAGTTGCATTTTCATGATAGTTTAGTTCATATAGTTGCATATTTTTGCCATATAGTTTTTTTTTTAGTTTTTTTTTTTATTTTTTTTATAGCTTTATTTATCATTTCATATAGCTCATGCATATACCATGATCCCTTTGTTTTGCTTTACCGATTAATATGTGATATTGATGCGAGTGTAGTGATAGCGTTAGAGTGATGTTGAATCTTGTTAGGTTGATATGCATGCTAGAAACAATTGTAATTTCACTAAGTCTTAGAGTATGCTTAAGGACTAGATTATTGTCATAATTTGATTTTTTTTAGATTAATCTATTGCTTATACTTAGAATGCATTATTGGCTCTTAATGACAAAAGACATGAAAAGATAAAAATGGGAGATAAAAATTGGAATTCATTGCTAGTTGTGGCTAGGCGTCAAATGGCTGGTAGCCAGCTCGTATTGTATACAAGTAGTGTAGGGTTGAGCAAGATGGAGCGAAACGCACTTGCTCAGAAATTAAAAAAAAAGGAAAAAAAAGAAAAAAAAGAAAAAAAAAGAAAAAGAAAGAAGAAAAAGAAAGAAGAAAAATATGGTTAATGCGAAATGGATCACGAGTGGGCTCTTTGGTATTCGAGTTATTAAGTTCTTAGGGGACTTTGTGCCTAGTGACCTAAGGCTTTTATAGTCTAGGATCCGCTAACCTAACGCTCGCTAAATGGGTACCATTGCATAATCTTTTGTGGACCTCACTCATTACACGATCAAATAAGCATTTATTTATGTGTTGAATAAAAGCATGATTCAGTAATAAACTCCAATAATCTTGAAGTGTTATAAGTCATTTTGTGTCTAGAATATATTTTTCGTATAAGTTTGTGATTGCCTTGAGGATAATTAAGTTATGATGATTGATCTAGTTTTGAAGCATATATGTTAAGCATTCGCACACACCACATTTCTAGTTGTATGTTAGCTTGCGTGATTTGATTGATCTATAGTCACCTAATTGCATTTGTTGATATGTCATGGGTTGGTTGGTTTAGTCATTGCGAGGGGATCGCTGCATTCATATAGTTGCATTCATGCATGTTTTATTCTAAATTTGAGTCTGTGATGCTTCAGGATAAGCATCGATTCAAGTTTGGGGGTATGATAAGTGGAATTTTATACCACTTATAGCGTCTCATAACGGCTTGAATTGGTGTCTTGGACTTAAATATTTTGTGTATTTGACGCGTTTTCAAGTGTTTTTGCATTTCAGGGTATAACTTGCTTAGACAGGTGTTTTTCATCAAATAAAGTTGAAGGAAGTGCTTGGAATCAGTCTAGGGGTGATGAGTGAAGAAATCAGAAAAAACAGAAGCAGAATAAGGAATTTTCCAGAAAGATTGCAGGCGGCCGCGCGCTAGGAGCAGGCGACTGCGTGCTAGCAGGCGGCCGCGTGGTGGCAGCAGACGACCGCCTATGGGCGGATTTTTAGAATCTGGATTTTAGTAATTCGAGTACGATTGGGCTTCTATTGGTGCTGGTTCTCTTGGGCTATTATATAAACCTTATAGGAAGACGTTTTCTTCATCAAAAAATCAAGAGCAAGGGCAAGAAGATTGAGAAGACCGTTTTAGCACGCAACAATGAAGAAGAGGAAGCATACGTTTATCTTGTGATTCTTTTAATTCGTTGTAACTGTGGATGCTAGTTTTCTTTATGCTTTGAACCTTAATACTCTTATGAAGTACTTCATTATTTATTAAGTATTTTTATTAGCCTTATATTGTTGTGTTATTATCATGCTTTCATATGAACCCATGGTGACGATGAGTTCTATTATGGGCTAATCGTGATCATGGGATTCTAGCGGATTTACTATGGATTTCTTTAGTTAATTATTTAATACCTTGGTATGTGGTGATTGTATATCTAGTATAGGTTGTGCTTATTCGTCTTATATGCGTCATGAACATGTAGGATAGCCTGTTAATCTCTTGTAAAGCGACAGTGAATCTTGAGATTTAGAACTTGCCATGCTAGCATAGGTTCATGTATTGTATGCATGATTAGTGGGTAACTCTAACCGTTTTACTTGCCCTGTGTAATCATCATGAATAACTTGCGCTTAAATCGTTATGTTGTCAAATTCTGTAGACATATAGGGTCTCAACATAACTGATGCCTATTCAACTTATATCTTAATTGTGGATGCTTGGTAGAATGGTATTCGTAGAATGAAAGTTGGCGTTTATCAGTTTTGTGTTGTTCGATTAATATCTTCACCATTACATGCTAAGGTTAATGACAATAACTATTGAATGAAGTAGTAATGAAGTTAAATCTCATGTATGTTTAATATTGTTAATTCAAATGTTTAATTCTCGTAGTTAAAATTAGTTAACCAATCTTAATTGTTATTGTTTTGGCATTGAAGAATAATCATACATTGGTGAGTAAGTGTTAATTAAATATAATTAATCAGAGTCTCTGTGGGAATGAACTAGAAATCATTATATATTACTTACGAATGCGTATACTTGCGTGATTTATTTAGTGCATGCTTTGTGCCTAACATAAACAAACGAGATAGAATCCATACTTCTAAAATATCAACCACAAACCCTAATGAAATTTACTACGGTCATCTACTTCGGCCATCTACATTTTCGGCCCCAACCTATATATAATTACATAACATAATTAAAAATATGCTCTTTAATATACATATGTATAAACTAGACGGACTAACTTATATAATCTTTTATATGATTATACTATTATTCCTACTTCTTAAAAATTAAGACCCACATATATTAATGAATTAATTAATTACTCTCGAAATCCTAAACTAAAGCAATGCATGGTGAGTGTATAATTGTTAAAATTAGCTACTTGTTTATTTGTTTCAAAGACATCACAATGACACGAGTGACCAGGTCATAAGTTTGATTTTGATTATAAAAGTTATCACCTATAATATACAAAAAAAGAGCACGTCCTTTTATATACTAAAGTTATTAAATATTTTAAATTAAAAATTAATCATCTTTACTAACATCAAAACTAGCCTAGATCCTATATCTATATTAAATTCTAAGACTTGTGACTCATGTGATTATAAACATTACACCAATTTTTACTAATTTTTTATGCATGAATACGAACTAGTGTTAATATTAATGCTAATTGTCAAACTTGATTTCTTGAACTTAGGTCATGTGAACTTAGTGGGGTTCATCAAATGTGTAATTTATTAATATTTAGAGTTTCTACAAGTTTTTGTCTTGCAACATTTGGATAACCACGGTCTAGTAAACCAATCCTAAATCTTGAGAATCCACCAGCTTTAATATTTAGAAATTTCCCATCCTTAGAGATTCTGCTCATTTCTTTGGCCTTGAGCTCTTCTGATCTTTTTATGAACATCTTTATTTCTTCATCATACTTTCTCCTTCTCTTTTCAGATTCAGCCTCATTTCTTTTTCTTGTTTCCTCCCTTGTAATCAACCATTCAACTAGAATTGATCCCAATGCCCTTGTAGCAGTATCCTTGTCCTTTAGCAAACTTATCATTCTTTTAATTTCTGTGGGACAAAGAGAATCCAGTTGATCATAGCCAAGGAAGGTGAAGGACCCATCTTCAAAATAAATTTTAACTTCCCTCAGAGATACAACCCAAACTTTAACTATTTCTTCAGCTAGATGTTGTAAATAATCTTCATCTGAGATGCACCAATTTAAAGGTAGAAAGTCACTTTGCTTAAAGCAGTTCCAGGTGGCCCTCTCAGTAACTTCAACTTTTTCAGTAGACTTGGCCTTCTTAGGTTTTCTCCCAACAGTCTTGAAATGAGTTTTAAGTGATGGTTTGACAAAAGGTAGGACTGAGATTTTCTTTAGAGATGTTTGGCTTGTGATGATTGGAATTTTTAGGAAAGAGTTAGCTATTTGTTTGTATAGAAATTTTGGATTATAGGTTAAAAGTGGTTTGATGTTTAAGATAGTTGATTTTGAAGATTGAGCTAAAGGTTGAGCTAGTTGTGTTTGGATTTTTAGGGTTTGCTGTGGTTCCGAGCCATTATGTCTTCTCTTACTCCTTCTCTCACTTGCTCTCTTCTTCTCTTCATTTTTCTTATCATCCTCCTTCTTCTTTTCTCTACCCTTGCTTCCATATGGTTTAGTGGATTGACTTGGATTTGAGCCAGAAGGATTTTGATCATCTTTCTTCTGCTCATAATCATCCAAATTATCCTTGTTGATTTGAATTTTAGGCAAGTTGGCTTCAGCATCACTCAAGTATCTCCCCAACAGCTTTATCATCTCTACATCATAATTATTCTTATTATTCTTTGATTTTAAGTCAGTTTCCAGAATCATGATAAGCTTCTTGTTGGCCATGACACATTGTTTAGGGATTTAAAAATGTTTGAAATGTTTGGTGTTTGGACAGATGTATGCTATACCCTTGCTTGGCTGAAGGTATGCTTCGAGAAAAGCATCCACTTGCGCATTCTTCAATTTAGTTAGCAGCATGGTGTCTTCATGAGTTACAACTTTGACTTTGTTGATCATAATGCCCAACTCAGATGCCCTCACTGAGACAAGATAATTGAGGGACACCTGCATACATCTGTTTATCCCAGGTCATTTATATTGACCATAATCCTCTTTTGTAGAAAATTGTCTTGATTCACCATGACCACCCTTAAGAAGTTTATTGTCTTGTCTAGGGCCTTTTTGTATGTGAAGTGATTATCATTGAGAGAAGCTTTTAGGGCCTTAAGCAATTCATCAAATTCTCAGCTTAGACTTGGTCCTTCAGCATCCCTAATAAGTCTTTCCATGTCAAGATCTACTTCTTGATTTAAGTTCTTTTCAGCACCCTGGACTTGTTGAGATGATCTGGATTTTTCCAGCCTGGCCTCTATCCCCCCCTTAGTCTTGTTGGCAGGAATGAGGAGGGAGTAGGAATTTCAGGCCTTATTTGTTTTGGAAGTGATGGTAGAGGAATGTTGAGGTTTCCCATGATGGCTCCCAAAGTAACATAGTTTTGCATTTGAAGGTGCCTGTGAGAGTCCACCATGGTCATTATGTATGTCTGTTGGCTTTTGACTAGAGAAGTCAAGGCTTGAACTTGAGTGTAGAGAGAAGCATTGGAGTTTTCTAAAGAAGCTACTTGAGTCTTGAGTGCTTGAATGTCTGGAAAAGAAGAGCTTGTAGCAGAGATAACAATAGATTGGCCAAAAGTAGCTTGTACAAATTTCTGAATTTCATCCATGACCAAAGGTGAAGAAGTGTATCTTGCAGTGTGCATTTGATCCAACTTCAATCTTGTGTCGTTGGTTTTACTGATATGATCTTGAACAACTTTATACAAGGTTGCAAATGATTCCTTGAGTTGATTTACACT
The DNA here is from genome assembly GCF_009905375.1 of Apium graveolens. NCBI lineage: Eukaryota > Viridiplantae > Streptophyta > Magnoliopsida > Apiales > Apiaceae > Apium > Apium graveolens. Next base: position 155,847,546 of record NC_133651.1, on the reverse strand, counting down.
CTTATCAATCCCACTGAGATCATACCTAGACATCTGTTCTGAGAAGTGCTTGAATTGGTTTTTGATCTCAGTTGGAGAAGGGATGATTTGGTCCATCTTTTCTCTGACCATTTTCATTACTTTGTCTTGATGGCCATTCAATGTTATTTGTAGAGCTTTTCCAAAGTTGTGGAAAGCCTTGATTTGAGCCTTGTAGACCTCATTGATGACATCATATACCTCTTGTGGAGTGAGGGATCTGGCATTGCTCCCCAAGATTGTAATGTACTCCTCCCTGAATTTTGCCAACACAACATCCATCTCAATTGTGAACTCTTTGTCCAACCAAGCATCACAATTAGCATCCTGACCAGCTTCATCAACAATCTTTCTTGATTTTCTTCAACATCAGCCTAATAGGAGAGCATGATAGCTTGGTAGTCTTGATTGGACATATTTGATGTGAGTAGCTACTGTGAGATTTGAGCCAGGCCACCAAGTTGATCAACCCTAAGATCTTCAATTGTAGATGGTTGATTTTCAGTGTCTTGGAGCCATTGATAGATGAGGTGTGATTGAGAGGTAGAAGGTTAAGCATCAGAACCACCTGAAACTGAAGTCACAGTTTGACTCACAGATTGCTCTGTGGTTTTGACAAGTTGTTGTTCCTCACATAGAATGGGAACCTCCAATTGAATTGGAGGGGATTTGACTGGGTTACTTTCATGTTCACCAGTCTCAAACCCTTGTGCTTCTTGCAAAGAACTGTCACTTGGAAGTGATAAACTTGCCTCCCCCATAGCAGGATCATTGGCAATTGTATTCCTAGCATCAACTACCAAAGAAATTTCTTCTAGAGTTTTCAGGGGAGTTGTTCTTACATGAGGAACCTCCAATTTAATTGGAAAGGATTTAGATAGCCCCCCCTCAGGAGTACTACCCTCAAACCTTGTAGTCTGTGGAGAATGTGACGGCCTCAACCCCGGGATCAGGAGTTGACGTTACCAACAAAAATAATAAATATAATATAATCCAATCACTAATTATATATAACCACGACCCCTTCACCAAGACCTTTTCCAGGTTTAAGTTTGATTTAGGCTACAACAATTATACAACCAACTTACTACAAACAATCTAAACAATATTATCTTAGTACAACAACTCAAGAGACCATCTTTGGTCTGACCAACTACCTCAGAGGAGCCTGACACGTAAGGAACTGGAACTCTGCCCCGACTACCATGGAAGAATCTCCTAGGCATCTGCAATACATATATAAAACATTCTGCAACGGTGAACAATCAATTGCTCAGCAGTACCACTATATGAATAACTAGTAAAGCAATTTATGTTAAAACAATGATAGGAACAGAGATTATAGCTCATTTACAAAACATGGTAAACATTCATAAACTGGATATTCAAAACTAGCATGCTCCGTAAAATAATAACATCAGTCGTGTGCTGTGTGTAAATACCAGAGTTAAATTTAGCATACGATTTCATTTCCAAATCATTAATCTCAACAAGTTGATTTGTTAATCAATTTCAAAACTGAATCAATCAAATCTATTGGATGTTTAACGGGTGAAGATAGCTGATCAGTCTACCCTCACCGGACAGCGACTAACGCCCGTCCAGAATAAAAAATATGTTCCGGAACTTGGGAAAAGACTAGTTAGGTCTTTCCCCCAATGTTGGACTAATTGGTTAAACAGAATGCCCAACTGAACTAGCCACTTACGCCTACTCAATTCCAATAGATCAATTGAATTCCCTTTTTGCCTCTTTCCAAAATACCACGATATAGGTGGATCAAAATATTCCACGATATAGGTGGATTAAAACCTTCTCTTTATCCAGTTTCCAAAATCACTATCACCTATCTCTTCTTAAAACCATTATGTCACAGCACACTGTTCAAAACTTCTTTTTATTCTAATCATGTTTAGAGATAGGTGCTTCCAGAAGTTACTTTTCCCCAAAACACATTTAAACAACATTTTCAAATACAGGGGATACGTAACTTAAACGGTTCTGTTTCATTACGAGATTAAAATATTAGTTATTCATACATACTGAACCATAAAAGAATGGTCAGGGTACTTGCATTGCTAAGCTTTACAATTATTACTTATCTACTCTGAGCCGACTCGGACGCTCGGGCTTTATCGGCTAATCACCAGATCACCTTGGATTCGACTTCAACACTTAGGTTCTTCGATTGAAACCCTACCGAGCTTATCGACTGACCACCAGACTATCCTTAGTCCAACGTCCACTTTCGGTTTCCCGACTAGAACCTACAGGGTTAAAATACCCTATGTTAGACGTCATGGTATGCTTGACATATCCTCGCTAGACACTTTACCCAGACGATAACAATTCCCGACTTGTAATTATACATATTCTATTAATACATGGCACAATTAGGATTCACGCATTCAAGTTTCGGTTCTATACTCAAAGCTTGGCTCGACGATCAGTTTTAGAAAATATATGACCAATGTTCGAAAATAGGGTTGTCATATACTTTGCAAAAATACTTATTTATAATAGTATATGTAGATATATATAACTAGTAACCCCGATAATCATAGGATATGTCCCCGCATTTTCAAATTTATTTTCCCAAAATTCGGGCAGCACCTTCTCTGTTTATCGACCTACCCGTCGAAAAAATTCGACGTCTCAACAACCAACAATTCACAATCCAATTTATTTACCCACTTCAATATAACTTAACAACTTTTTCGTTCTGAAAAATTAATTTAACACACTAATTATTATTTTATTATTTTAATAATTATTGGACTCGAATTATATCATCATGGTCCACCATCAACTCATCGAGAATCACTGTTGACGGCAACAAAATTTGTCAGTGCCCGGTTATTTCGGGTTGTCCACTACGAATTTTACCGAATAAATAAAATTCCACCTGTATGACACTATTTATTTCATGAAATTTGTAATTAAACTATTCTTACAAGATTTTATATATAAAATAATACATAAAACTAGTCGAACAAAACCACATGAACAAAACTATGCACGCGCCACATAGATGGGTCGCCTCGCCGGAAAATACCGGCAGCAACCAACAGAGAACAGGCGGCGATGAAAATCAACACTGACCAGGAAACAATTCGTTACAGAACACGCATATATAATACAGGTATATGCATATAGACATACATTAATCAACCAAAACGGAAGTGAAACCAACGTGGCCGAAAAAAAAAGGCAGCCGGAACTTACCCGAAGTCGGGGAAAAAATCAGGGAAAAGGAAAGAAAGAAAAGGGGAGTAAAAGAGAGAGAGACTGGGAGAGATAATACAACGAGAATGAGAGACTGTGTGATTTTTGTGAGGAAACGAACAGGGGCGAAGAAGATGAACCAGGGGGGTTTCGTTCTGTTTTTTTATTTATATATTGTTTTTTTTCTGCAGCAACCAAATGAAGAATAGCCACGAATCTGGAACATAATTGAAGTTGTGCCATGTGTCCACTTCTGTAATTACAAGCTCGATTTTTGTCCCGCACTCGCATTTTAACGAACCAAGTTGCACAAAAATAGTCTCGGAAAATTATCAAAATAGTTTAAAAATGTTAGAAATATCCCAAAGTAAGTAAAAACGTAATTTTCATGATTTTAAAATAATTTCTGAAATACAATTTATACCCACTTTTAACACTTAAACGAATCAACGCGCGGGTAAAATTAATCTCAAAAATTTCCAAAATAATTTTAAAATTCTCGGAATGATTCAAACTTATATAAATATGGGTTTCATAATTTTTAAAGAATTTTGGAATTAAATACAGATTTTACAAATAAATGCAATCAGAAAATCATATAGGGTTAAATAATTGATAAAATATTGATTTCTAAATTTTGTAAAATCCCAAAAATAATTATTATAATTATAAAACCACAAAAATAATTTTAGGGACACTCCAATTATTTATGCAAATAAATTTGCATTAAATCCACTTTTAAAAGTGAAAATAATTCAACACAACTCCATAATTAATTACGCGGACAAACCGGTACACCATAAATCACACATAGATAATAATCAAACAACACATAGCGGTCAAAACCAATACACATATTTTATTTATTTAATAGTTTCCATAATTACATATTTAAATAATACAAAAATACGTGAGTCGTTATATCCTTCCCCCTTAAAAAGATTTCATCCTCAGAATCTGATCTAACTAAATAAGTAAGGATATCTGTCAAGCATATCTGACTCTAACTCTTAAGTAGATCCTTCTGCTCGGGAATTCTTCCAAAACATACTCACTATAGGAATAAACTTATTCCTGATGTCTCGCTTTCTATGATCTAGTATCTAGATTGGGCCATACACCTTTCTTTAATTAAATAAAGAATACCTTACCTTGACAGAAAGACCCAAAACATACTAGGTGTGTGCTGCCTCTATGGAAACAACGCTAGCTCATAGACAACTTATTTACTTTTCTTAATATCTCACATGATCCTGAATTTCTAGGTCTTAACTTACTTTTATGCTCAAATCTTATTATTCATTTCCAAGGCAAAACTTCCAGTGATATTAATGTTCCAACTTTTATCTCTATATTCTTCCGACACGAATCCGCATTTGCCCTTCGTATACCATGAATTACTTTTAACCTTTCCCAATCAATATTCCATATTCATAACCTAGTAAACTGGTTCAGGATCCGACGATTCCTTTAACTCTTCAATCAATTTAGAATGAGGATGAACTTCATACAAAGGCTTCTTTTCACCTTCGATTGTTCAAACTTCAACCCTCACTCTTTCCGATTCTTTTGTTAAGTCTTCAGGGATGTTAATCACATATATTGGTCTTGCTTGAGTGATCGTTAATAGGATACCATAATCTTTTGGTAATCTCAATCATAATTCATACCTTGAAATCTTAACATACAGCTGCTCTCTTTTCAACCTTCATAGGGAAATTCTTGGGCATTCTATATGGATTCCCTAGAGTATAGATAGCTAATGATGTTATCAATAAATACAATTACACTTATATAAGTACTCCTTATACACTTTGTTCAGTGAACCTTCAAATGCGACTGGTGTATTTGTTAATCTGAATAATATCTTCGGAACTCATAATGTCCATACCTCATTCCTGACACAATCTTTAGTATGACCTCAGGCTTACCTTTAACTGTCGGTAGCCTGATCTTAGGTCTTCCACCAAGACCCAATAAATTCTTTGAATTGAATCATATAGATAATCAATTCTATGCAGGGATTACTTATTTCTTTTCATCAACTTCTCCAACTTCTGATAATCAGCATGTAACATCACACATCCATTCTTCTTTTCTATAAAAAACATTAGTTCACAACACAGATTACACCTTGTCTCATTAGTCCTTCATCTCACAATCCTGAAGTTTCCCTTAATCGATTACTCGATTCCTACTGGGTCATCCGATACGGGCTTTTGACACCAGCCCGACTCTGTACAATAACAAATGAGAGATTATATCGTATACTCCAAGGTTATTCTGGTAATTCATTCAATAAAACCTTTGGGATCTCACTTCCTATCTGGATTCTTTTCAACTTAGGTGCTTCCTTCTTATTATCCCTTACATGCGCTAGTCACGCCTTATATACTTGCTTATGCCCTTAGATACTCATCATATTGTTAACTTTCATAGATATTATTATTCGCTTCTTCTGGTAGTCAATCATTGTCCTAGTTCTTTATGAGGGTCTTGAGCAGCTGGTCTTTTACTCATATTATAAGTCTTAGCCTTGGCTGTACTGGATGTCAAACATTTTGATGCACTACCTCCCATGCTATTTCGGGAAGCACTTCTACAGTTCTTGGCAACATGCCCCACCTTGCCACAGTTGTAATAGGTGACTCCTGGATTTTCCACCTTATATTTTGACGCGTAGTGCCCTTTCTGTCCACACCTGAAACATTCAGTGTTTGCCTTACACCATTCACCATGCCTCTTACCACATTTCTTACATTCTGATGTAGGCAACTTAACGAACTTGGCTTGATTAGAGCTGGCTGAGGTGTTACTAATGTTAAGTGGCATTTATGACACTTATTTATCCTCTAATAAGCTTTGAGTTGGTGTATTTGTACTCAAGTTATTTGTGTTTTAACGTGTTTTCAAGTGTTTTTGCATTTCAGGCATTACTTTGAGAATCAGGTGAATTAGCATTATTTTGATGCTAATATGGTGTTTAGTATGTGTTGGAATAAAAGCTTGAAAGATTGGCTCGAAGCTGTAAGGAATAAATAAGGAAAAAATAAAGTTTTTTGGCAGAAGGTCGGCGCGCCCGCGCTGATGTTGCGCGCGCCCGCGCCAGGAAACAGAAAGTCAGCAAAGCATGGACTCCTGGGAATGCATGGACTGGTATATAAACATAACTTAGGTCATTTTTCAGAGAGATATTAAGATATATTCATAATTCAGAGTTTTGAAGACATCAAGGAGGGAGAAGGCGGCAAGAGATCTTTTGGCACAATTCAACAAAGGTGAAGAAGATCTAGTTTATTCTTGTGAATCTTTGTTTTGAGTTGTAATTTGGATGCTTTTTTCTTGTTTGTTTGAACCTATATTCTTGTGTGTACTTTGGTTTATGTATTCATATAAAGAATAGGTTTGTTATATCATATTTTCATTGGAACCCACGTTGGCGATGAGTTCGATTATGGGCTAATCGTTATTATGAGGTTCTAGCGGATTTATTTATGGATTTATTTAGTTAAATTGTTTGATGCCTTAGTATGTGGTAATTGTATGATATCCTAGTTATGGTTGTGCTTATTCGTCTTATGAGCGTCGCGAACTTATAAGATAGTGTGTTAATTCTTAATGAAGTGAAAGTGATTTAAGGATTTAGAACTTGCCATGCTAGCATAGGTTCATGTATTGTTATGCATGATTTGTAGGTAATTTTACCCATCTTACTTGCCCTATGTAATCAAGATAGATAACTTGTACGTAAATCGTTATGTTGTCAAATTCTATAGACATATAGGGTTTTAATATAATTGGTGCCTATTTAGATTCTATCTCTTTTGTGGATGTCTGGTAGAATGGTACTCGTGCAACAAAAGTTGTCGTTTATCAGTTTCATGTTATCCGATTAGTGTGATCACCATTGCATGCTAAGGTTGAGAATAATAAGGCTATTGAATGAAGTACTTAATGAAGTTAGAATCCCATGTTTGTCATATATATTAACTCAATCTATGTTATTCTCTTAGTTATAATAGTTAGCGTAATTCTTAGTTATAAACATCCTCACTTTGTTATCGTCTTAGCATTGAATAATAACCATACATTGTTGCGTAGGTGCGTATTTAGATAGTCCCAATACAGTCTCTGTGGGATCGAATTTGATTTAAATCTTATACTACTTGCGAATTCGTATACTTGCATGTAATATTAGCACGTGTTTAGCTACTAACAAGTTTTCGGCGCCGCTGTAATATCCGGGATATATCGTGTAATTATTTTTGCTTAATATATGTGTTCAATATCTATTCTGTGAACTAATTGTTAGGTGTTAAATGCGTTTGGATGTTTAAAAATATTATTAATTGAGTATTTTAATTTTTATATGTCCAAAATAAAATATAGATAATTGTCATATCTTCCTAATTATTTTTATGTTGATTTATGGATATATAAGGATTATAAGAAATTTATAAAATCTTTTTCCGGGTATTTAAAATCTATTTTATAAAAACGGGAACCAACCGACGTCATCAATTGTTACGTTTTTGGAACCCAAAATTCTTCCGAGAACTCCTTCCTAACCTAATTGTAATATTTCGAGCATATTCCATGTTTCGACTTTTTCGATCCGGCGTACGGTTTGTCCTGCGCGGGTCCCGGTGCAACATTTTCGATACAATATTCGTTTCGATAAATCAATAAAACTAGTATTTTCGATAAACAGGAGCTTTTTATTAAACTATCCCAATTATCACCTCGTAATACGTGTAACCAGGCGCTGAGACCAAGACCGCAGTACAAATTGTACTGATCTGGATAACTGTCCCGAAAACCTATACCGTTTGGATCAGTTTTTACAAATAAACGTACCGTTTTATATCCGGAATGATCCAACGGGATACTAATTTTCCGTAAATATAAATAGCCTTTTACCGTATTTTATTTCGTATCAAAATCATTTGCAGACAGATAATTATATGATTTTCCAGAGAAAAATCTTATATTCATATAATCTTCCAAGAATCAAACCAACTTTTGGAGGTGTTATTGATCTTTGTTTGGAAAGCTCGAGTAACCGATTTGAAGGTCTTGAAAAGCTCTATCAGATTCTGTGATCACCTGCAGAAATCAAGGTTTATTTTCTATATTTTTATTTATTTTCGAATTAATTTTACTAAAAATATGAATTTTTGTTTGGATGATTGTTTGTATGATTTGATGATTGCATGTTGTAGAGCTTGTTTTCCTAATGATTTTGATATATTATACGTCTGATTTGGAGTTCAATAACATGTTCAAAATTGAGTTTGATTTTCGAATTATGAAATTAAGGTTTATAATCCGTATGAATGTTCTTAATTGAAATTTGGGTGTTTCTTATTTCGGGATAGATAGATGTTGTGGTATAGTGAGTTGTGTTCTTTGTGAAATTTGCAATACAGTCGTTTAAGTTTCACAAATCAACGAGGTCTGTAGAGAAGGGAGTTGTCCTTTGAAGTTTACGTCAAGTTTGCCGAAAACCGGCGAACTTCTCGGCTATTTTCGGGCCTATTCAGGGGTTGTCTGTGTGATTAAAGAGTATGGTTAAAAATCAAATTTCCTATTTATTTTTATTATAAAAATTCGTTTTAATTTCTGAAAATTCTGAAAATTATTATTTTAATTCCAAAAATTATTTTTAATTTAAAAATAAATCTGAATTAATTAGTTAATTAATTTCAGTTAATTTTTAATTGATTAATTGGTTTAATTAATTATTAATTGATTTTAATTAATTATTTAATTAGATTTAATTATTTAAAAATGATTTAAAAATCCCAAAAAATAGTTTCGAGCCTATTTATGACCCGAAAGCCTATTTATGACCTGAGACTTCTTTATAAATGAGATATCATTGATTATGTGACGTGTTATGTGTTATATGTGACTTGTTGGTTGACTATCGGTCTGTATATTCGATGTTTACATGTTTATTGCGTAACTTTCAATCCGTTAATCGGATTTGGGTAAAACGAATGGTAGATAGGAGTATGTATTGAATAGAATCATATGAGTTGAATATTGATAGATGCTTATGATATGTGAGCAGAATAGGCAAGACGTAGGAAAGGGAAATAGGTAGTTGAGGAGTAAGACGATTGTGATTGGAAGCGAGTGCAATGTAGTAAGCTAATACCAGGCAAGTGTTCTGAACTTTCTCGAGATATTATAGTGATTGATAGTCCTGTTTTATATTACAAGTGCTTTGAAGCACTGAACCCTAACCATGAATCCGGCTATTGATCTTGAGCCGTAAACATGATTTTTTCTAGACCATTAATTATTGTATACCCAGATATGAAACCACAAATATACGATACTACTCCATAAATACATACAAACTAAATACCATACACTGAATTGAATTACCTACATAATCAAACCATTGTATCTTATGCTTTGAAAGACCAAATCCTTAAAACTTTGAAATGTCATTTCCTTTGTTATCCAATTCTTTCCTTACCCAGCATCCAAGTTTTGAAATTTCCTTATTGATCCTTACGAAGATTGAAACCCTTTCATTATTGAACACTGATAGGGATAAATAAATCCTGATTTTATTAATAATGGGCTGCTGGACCCAATAAGAAGATGTATGATATTCAGACCAGAAAGGTTAAGCCTGATGGACCAGATCAGGCCTGATGGAATAAAAAAGGCCCAAAAGCCCTGATTATTAATTAATTTCGTAATTAATTAATAAGGGAAAAATCAGCTGTTGAGAAGAGTCTTGATAAGGATATAAATCTTTATAGATAAGCCTCAAGGGGACCTAAAAGGATAAGGGATCAGTTTCCTACTATCTAGGACTCCAAAGTCCATTCTAACTATGAGACTTGCCCACCAAGTCTCCTATACCAAGTCCAATTCAAGGACCACCAACATCTATATAAGGGGTCTCACCCCCACCAATCAGAACTACGTTTTTTGGCTTGATTCTCTAATTCACAGAGATACGTAGGCATCTCGTAAAGGCAGATTGAGTCACGAAACACGAGAGCAGCCATTAAAGGCCTTGAGCTCCCGAATCTTAGTATTAAATACAGCAAGTAATACCTTGGTTTTTTATCCATAACATTTGGCGCCGACTGTGGGAATCTACGCAACAACAACCATGGCGAGAACACGGAGAACAACCAGCACTCTGGAGGAGGGAACACCATCAGGGACAACCCAGGTGATTTCATCAACCGTGGAGGTTCCTCCCCATTCAACTTATGCATCTACTCAGGGGGAAGCCCAGACAGGGGCAACTCATCCTCAGCCACAAGGGACAACTCCCCCGACTGTTCAAGGTACGAATCCTCAAGTTCAACAAATACATATACCTGTGAATTCTCGACCCGTCGGGTATGAATACTCAACTATTGTTACTACTAACCCCCCTTATGGGATGCCCCTTCACCCTGAGGTTGGAGGAAGTGGATATGCTGGGCGAAGCGAAGCACGAGGGCGGTCGCCCCCCTATATACGAGGTTTGGATCCTATCCCTGAGGATCAGGAATTTTCTGGTCCATACACTGAGAGAGACTCCGAATCTTCGGATGATGAAGTGGCCCCGAGAAGGAGGCGTCCTGGAAAAGAGCCAATGGCCGATGGAAGGCAACGCCCCCAAAGCACCCCAGGGGCGAATCCCCAAGAAGTGCAGGAAAAGATCAGGGCTCATGAGGCTGAAATCCAAAGGCTGAGGCGTGATTTGGAGGCTTACCAAGCCACCAGACCCCACATACCTCCTAGGGGGAGAAATCCTCCTCCTATCATAGACCTGGATGGTCCGGTAAGAAGAAGGGCTGCTGTCCCAAGAACTGATCCAAGCAATCTCCTTCCCCTTGGAGATCCTGATGATCCAACTCCACCCTTCACAGAAGAGATAATGAATGCCCATATCTCAAGAAAATTTAAGATGCCCACTATCAAAGCCTATGATGGCACGGGAGACCCCGCTAATCATGTTAGGACATTCTCTAATGCACTGCTGCTGCAACCCGTGAATGATGCTATAAAATGTCGGGCCTTCCCTCAAACCCTGTCGGGTATGGCTCAAAGATGGTACAGTCGCCTACCCCCAAATTCTATTGGATCATTCAGAGAATTAAGTCAGGCTTTTATTAAGCAATTCATCAGTGGAAGAGTCCATGAGAAAAGTTCAGCATCTCTTATGAGTCTTGTGCAGGGAGCTAAAGAATCCTTAAGAGATTACCTAAATCGTTTTACAAAGGAGGCTTTAAAAGTCCCAGACCTTGATGATAAGGTAGCCATGATAGCGCTGCAACAAGGAACTAGGGATGAGTTTTTCAAGATGTCTTTGGTCAAACGACCCCCTGAGAGCATGTTGCAGCTCCAAGAGAGGGCAGGGAAGTATATCAAGGTTGAAGAGAGTATGAGGAAGACCGTAGTAAGTAATGAGCCCACTGGAGGCAAGAAACGAAAAACTGATTTGGAGTACATCGCTAAGGATAAGTATCCTAGAACTGAACAAAACCCTGATCCAACCCCCAAGAAGGGAGGACCTGGGCAAAAGTTCACTGAATACGCTAAGCTGAATGCCCCCAGAAGTCAGATTTTGATGGAGATTGAGAAAGACAGAGATATTCGCTGGCCTAAGCCCTTGAAGGCTGATCCCGCCAAGCTAGATAAGGGCAAGTATTGCAGGTTTCACAAAGATGTTGGCCATGACACCGATGAGTGTAGGCAGTTGAAAGATGAAATTGAGTTTTTGATTCGAAAAGGAAGGCTGAACAAGTATACTGGAGATGGAGGAGACAGAAACAATAATGGAAGGAAGAATTTTGAAGATCGTAGGAGGGACCAAGATGATCAGGGGCGGAATCCCCAACCTAGAGGACCAGTTATAAACACCATTTATGGAGGGCCGAGACCTCGAGGGCCTGTGATAAACACGATCTTTGGAGGTCCAACTGCTGCTGGATTGTCCAAAAATTCCAGAAAGGCATATACTAGAGAGGTTATGCATATTGTTGGAGAAGCCCCGAAGAGGGCCAGGACAGAAGTAACATTGGCTTTTGATGATTCCGACCTAGAGGGTGTGAAGTTTCCCCATGACGACCCGCTGGTCATAACGCCGATAATAGGAAATAGCCCGGTTAAGAGGGTCCTTGTGGATAATGGTGCTTCTGTGGATATCTTGCTCCACGACACCTTTCTAAGGATGGGGTATAACGACTCCCAATTGAAACCAACCGACATGCCGATATATGGATTTGCTGGAGTAGAATGTCCTGTGGAAGGGATAATTAAATTGCCTACCACCATAGGTACGGAGCCAAGGCAAGCAACGCAGATGCTGGATTTTGTGGTGGTAAAGGCTAGTTCAACTTATAATGCTATCATGGGGAGAACAGGGATACATGCCTTCAAGGCAGTCCCCTCTTCCTACCATTCAGTCATGAAGTTTCCCACCCGAAACGGGATTGGAGAAGAGAGAGGAGATCAAAAAATGGCTAGAAGCTGTTATGTGGCCTCTTTGAGGGCAGATGGAGTCGGGGGGCAGGTTCTTCCTATTGAAGATATGGATGTTCGAGAAAATGATGAGAATAGAGGAAGGCCAGCAGAAGAATTGGTTTCGGTTCCTTTAGATCCCAAGAATCCTGAGAGGATGACTTTCATTGGAGCTACATTAGAGGAGCCCCTTAGAGGGAAGTTAGTGAAATTTTTGCAAGAAAATAGTGATGTGTTTGCATGGTCAGCAGCTGATATGCCAGGCATAGACCCGGAGTTAATTACCCACAAGTTAAACGTGGATCCAAGCCGGAAGACAGTGAAACAAAAGAAAAGAAATTTTGCCCCGGAAAGACAAGAGGCTATAAAGCAGGAAGTGGAAAAGCTCTTAGAGGCTGGTTTCATTGAGGAGATTCAATTTCCGGAGTGGTTAGCAAACCCTGTAATGGTGAAGAAGGCTAATGGAAAGTGGAGGATGTGTATAGACTTCACCGATCTGAATGATGCATGCCCCAAAGACTGTTTTCCGCTGCCTAGAATTGATACTTTGATTGATGCCACCGCTGGACATGAGATGCTGAGTTTCATGGATGGGTTTAGCGGATACAACCAGATCAAAATGCATAAGGATGACATTCCAAAGGTATCATTTATCACTGACTTTGGTGTTTATTGTTATCTTGTTATGGCGTTTGGTCTCAAGAATGCAGGAGCCACCTATCAAAGGTTGGTGAATAAAATTTTTAAGGATCTTATTGGGAAGACTATGGAAGTCTATGTTGATGACATGCTAGTCAAGAGTCTAGTAAAGACTGATCATATAACCCATTTGAAGGAAGCTTTTGAGGTCCTGAGGTACCACAAGATGATGTTGAATCCCACGAAGTGTGCTTTCGGAGTAGGATCTGGAAAATTCTTGGGATTGATGGTCTCAAAGAGGGGAATTGAGGCTAACCCCGATAAAATAAAGGCAATCCTGGACATGGAACCCCCAAAAACTGTCAAGGATGTTCAGAAACTCACAGGAAGGGTTGCTGCGCTAGGACGATTCATCTCCAAGTCAGGAGACAAGTGCTTGTCATTCTTCAAGTCATTAAAGAACATTAAAGACTTTGTATGGAGTGAGGAAAATCAGAAGGCATTTGAAGAGTTAAAGAAGTATATGGGCCAGGCCCCGTTGTTGGCCAAGCCAGTTCTGGGTGAAGTTTTATTCTTGTACTTGGCTGTTTCAGAAAGCGCCTTGAGCGCGGTGTTGGTTAAGGAGGAACTGAAAGTCCAGAAACCCGTATACTATGTCAGCAAAATTTTGCATGGTGCTGAGTTGAATTATTCAGCCATTGAGAAATTCGCTTTAGCCTTGGTAATGGCTTCAAGAAAGCTGCGTCCTTATTTTCAAGCTCACCAAATTGAAGTGCTAACAAATCAGCCACTGAGAAATATCATTCACAGTCCCAAGGCAAGTGGGAGACTAATTAAGTGGGCAATAGAGTTGGGAGAGTTCGATCTCAAGTATAAGCCACGTATGGCCATAAAAGCCCAGGCACTAGCTGACTTCGTGGTGGAATGTACCATACCCAACCAAGAAGTCGGGGGGCAGGAAGATACCACACCTCAAGACAAGGGAGTCGACAATGGGGACAAGGAGAAAGAATATTGGGTTCTCTATTTTGATGGAGCATCAAAAACAAATTCCAGTGGAGCAGGGTTGGTTTTGCAAAGCCCTGATGGATTCTTAATTGAGTATGCCATGAAGCTAGACTTCCCAACCACAAATAATGAGGCAGAATATGAAGCCCTGATAGCTGGCCTTGGTCTAGCTGGGACACTTAGAGTCAAAAACTTAAAGGTCCGTGGAGACTCAAAGCTGATCATATCCCAGGTAAAGGGAGAATTTGAGGCAAGGGATGATACAATGGCTAAATATGTCCGCCTAGTAAGGGCTGTGATGACCCAGTTTAATGAATGCCATGTTGAGCACATTCCAAGGGAAGAAAACGTTAAGGCAGATGCGCTATCAAAGTTTGCTTCATCTGAGATAGAAGAAAGTTCAGGGAGTGTATACTTTCGTGTTTTGAGGACACGAAGCATAGATGTTAAGCTCGTGGCTCCCATAGGCCTGGGGACGTCATGGATCGATCCCATCAAGGCTCACATTCAAACCGGTTGGTTGCCAAGCGATGCAACTGAAGCACGAAAATTAACTGTTCGAGCACTAAGGTACTCATTGATAGACGGGATTCTGTATAAAAGATCTTTCGTGGTTCCTTACTTGAGGTGTCTCAGGCCCGATGAGGCACGCTTAGCTCTTGAGGAAGTGCATGAAGGTATTTGTGGGCAACACTTGGGGGGCAGGGCCTTAGCTCATAAGATAACCCGTTTAGGCTTTTATTGGCCAGAAATGATGGCTGATGCCAAAGAATATGTAAAGAAGTGTGATCGCTGTCAGAAGCATGCACCAGTTGTTAGACAACCCCCCGAGATGCTGACCTCTATCAACTCGCCTATTCCCTTTGCAATGTGGGGAATGGATATTCTAGGTCCTTTTCCTATGGCCACGGCACAAAGGAAGTTTCTGATTGTAGCCATTGATTATTTCACCAAGTGGATCGAAGCCAAACCTTTGGCCAAAATCATAACTAAGCAAGTTGCACAATTCCTGTGGGAAAATATTATGTGCCGATATGGAATTCCCCGTATCCTCGTCACTGACAATGGAACGCAATTCAATAATGAGGAATTCAAGAAGTACTGTGAAGAAAATGAAATTGAGTTACGGTTCACCTCTGTCGCTCACCCACAAGCTAATGGGCAAGCAGAAGTTGTAAATCGAATAATTCTGGACGGATTAAAGAAGAGGATCGAGAAGTCAAGAAATAATTGGGTGGATGAGATACTTCCCATATTATGGGCCTATAGGACTACCTGTAGAGTCACGACAGGTGCGACCCCTTTCATGTTGGCATATGGGGCAGAAGCAGTAGTTCCCGTGGAGATATCACATTCTTCTCCAAGGATTCAGGCTTTTGATGAGAAAGAAAATGAGGAAGGGCAGAAGCTAGCCCTGGATTTAATCGATGAAGTGCGAGATAAAGCACATGCAAAGATAGTAGAATATCAGAAAAAAGCTTCATTCTACTACAACCTAAGGGTTAAAGAAAGGTTTTTTAAACAAGGCGATCTAGTCTTGAGGAAGATAGAAGCATCTGGTGTAGGACAAAAAGGGAAGCTCGCCCCAAATTGGGAAGGGCCGTACAGAGTCAAGAGTGTTCAAGGTAGAGGAACCTACAAGCTCGAGACTGTGGATGGTTTTGAAGTCCCGAGGACCTGGCACGCACAAAACCTGAAGGTTTACTACGTGTAAGATAGGCGAAGTACGATTCTCACTTGTCATTATGGCAAGTAGGTTTAAAAGCACCTGGAAGCTTTGCTTGCGTAGGATTTTATATTCCAGTAGAATTTACATTGTCAAGTTATTATTGATTAGGGTCGAACCCATGCTATGTAAGGTTTTGAAAAACCAGACTTCATGTTAAAGAGTTTTAAGTTATTTCTATCTAAAGGATGTTTAAACGCACATTAAGACTATAATGATAAGAGGCCGAAGGAGCAACATACAAAATTTAACCCCGAAGGGTAACAACTTCTGATAAAAATAAAGTTCATAAAGAAGATATACAAAAAAATTAGGCCTTGGAAGGTTGAGATTCTTCAGAACCACTATCCGACGACTCCTCGGAAGTTTCAGTCGTCTCTTCAGAAGTCTCAGTCGAACCCTCCGAAGTCCCTGTGGAAGTTCCCTCTGCAGGAGATGATGGCTGTTGAGGCACTACTTTTGAAGGTTCTTCCACCCTTGCCTTCTTAGTAGCAGGCTCGAGTTCCTCCTCAGAAGAATCTTCCTCTTCTCCATCCCTGATCATGCCAGCAAGCTTCTCAGTAACGCCTCCAAGCTCTGGAACCCGCACAGGGCAGGGAAAGGGCGACTGCTCAAGGATCTCGGGAAACTCATCCTGGATAGCCTCCACAGCAGCATCCCAACCCTCCTTGTAGCTGACTGGGTGAAGAAGGGCGTCATGCTCCACCATCAGGTCTTTGAATTCTTGGGTATCCATCCAGCCGTCAAAGGCTTTGTCCTTCTGCGCCTTCAAGATTACGTTTTCAGCCCGGGCCGTCTCCAGGTCAGAAGTGGAAGAAGCCAATTGAGCTTCAAGGGCCTCAATTTTTTGGTTGGCCTCCTCCAACTTCTTGTTGGCATCTTCCAGGCCAACCTTCCAAGCCTTAGCTTGGTGAATTGCCCCTTGAAAATGGGCGTTAGCCTGCAAGAGAAATAGCAAAACTTTAGAAAAGAAGCATGAAAAGAAAAGTGTAAAAGGCATAAGTAAAGTGCGTACTGTCGCCAGGGCTTGGGCTCCAAAAAGCTCGTTCCCCTCTAAGTCCTGTTGGAGGACAAAGTCTTGATAGTCCACCGGAGAGATGGAATGTTTGGACCATTCCTTGGACAGGGCTGTGCTGCCCAATATTGAGTCCTTGCCCCGGATCCCCCAGGCAGGTTGAAAATAGGCCCCTGGCCTCTGCTTGGTGCGCAAAACCTGGCTGGGACCTTCCTCATTTGGCTCCATAGCCTGAAGGAGGAACTCAGGGAAGCGATCACCAAGCCTAGGATCTTTGAAAATCTTCCCAGCCCTCTTCATCCTGGTCGTTTCCAGGTCCTTTGGCTTCGTAGCCTCCTCAATCTTCTCAGCCACTGCGACAAGCAAAGTCAGTTGAAAACTAATGGAATAAAAATGCAGGAAATAAAGTAGATGAAGGTAGGAACTTACTTTTCTTATGAACGGGCGAGAGGCCGCGTTCTACCAGGACAGTCTCCCGGATAAGATCCCAAGAATGGGAGGTGCCGTTGTCTTGCGTCAGGAGGTTGAAACCTCTAGCCTCCTCCTCAGACAAAGCTATGTCATTTGGGCTCCCATCCACGGCAATCCCAAAAGAAGATCGAAATAGGGAACCCCAGTCTCCACCCTCCCAAACTATAAACAAAAAATCCTTCTTCCACCCCAAATTGTTGTCAGGGATGGATTTCCCATTCACAATATGGGGGATAGTGGGGCGTTGGTTGATAGAAACCCAACCCGGACTTTTATCGGGGCTGTTCTTGAACTGGAAAATCTTCCTGAAAACAGCAACAGATGTGGGGATGCTGTGCTTGGCGCATTGCGACAGATAGCATAGGATCAACCTCCAGGAATTGGGGGGAAGCTGGCAAGGGCTGATGCCTACATCAGCCAAAAGTAAAGGAATGAATGGATGAAAAGGGAGTCTAATACCTGCCCTTAGAGTATCCCTATAGACGCATAGCGCGTCCTTCTTCCACTGACAGGCCCTGTCGGCCGGACCTGCAAGAACCAGCTTAAAAGGTTCTTTGATTCTGAAGCAGCCGCTCAACTTTTCCAGCTCCTTGGGATCCCGTAAGGCGCTGATATGATCGTGTGCGTCCAGATGCGCATCAGACGGATACTCGTCCCCTCGAGTGTTGATCATGTCGATTAAGGAAGTATACCTCGATCGAATAGGAAAATCATTGGACTTTCTAGCCACGTTCATCTTGGCCAAACGAGTCATTCTTTTGTCAGCCATCTGAAAAAAGGTATGAGGCACGTAAATAGGCTGTCTTAAAATGGCACACAATGGAAAAATGAACACAAAAAATAAAGGGAGAAATCTTACCTGAAAAAGCACTCCTGAGAAAGGCTTTGAGCTCCGACTTGCTGTTATTGCTCTGAGAATCTTAGCAGGAGAATGAAGAAGAAAACAAAGAAATGAGGAAGTGAGGAGTAGTGACCTTTCCTCATTCCTTTATATAGGAGGAAAAAGAAGTTGAAGGGACAACAAGCCCATTAAGAACAAAGGCCCATGAGAAAAAGCCCAGGAAAAAGCATCTTCCAGAATATTCCTAGGAATTCTAGGGCATTCTAAACAGGGTGTGATAAAGCCCAGTAAAGAGGCCCAGTAATATTTGATAAAGCCCAATAAAGAGGCCCAGTAATATTTGATAAAGCCCAATAAAGAGGCCCAGTAATATTTGATAAAGCCCAATAGAGAAATCCAGGCCCAAATCCAATTAGGATTTGGAAAATTCAGTTTTAGCCTTAAAAAATGTAAGGCCCAAATAAAAAGATGTAAGACCAGAATTCAGGTCGAAATCCAGGTCGTGAATCCTGCTCAAAAACTTTCGAGCAGACACCCGAAAATAACGGAGAAAAAAGACCAGGATTCAGGTCGAAATCCAGGTCGTGAATCCTGCTCAAAAACTTTCGAGCAGACACCCGAAAATAACGGAGAAAAAAGACCAGGATTCAGGTCGAAATCCAGGTCGTGAATCCTGCTCAAAAACTTTCGAGCAGACACCCGAAAATAACGGAGAAAAAAGACCAGGATTCAGGTCGAAATCCAGGTCGTGATCCCTGCTCGAAATTTTTCGACTAGACTCACGAAAAAAGCGGAAAAAATAGAACTGAATTGAGGTCGAAACTTCGACTAGGAATGAGGTCGAATTAGACAAGCATTTTACAGAAATAAGGATTAAAAATCCAGGTCGAATTTCGACTAGGATCCTGGTCGAAATCCAGGTCGTGGATCCTAGTCGAAATTCTTCGACCAGGAATCAAGAAAACCAAAGAATTTTCGACCAGGATCCAGGTCGAAATTTCGACTAGGATCCTGGTCGAAATCCTAGTCGAAGGGCTCAAAATCAGAAGCTAAAAGTGGGGAATTGACGACCTAGATCCAGGTCGAAATTTCGACTAGGATCCTGGTCGAAATCCAGGTCGTGGATCCTAGTCGAAATCCTTCGACCAGGATGACAAGGCTGACCCCTATTTTCGACTAGGATCCAGGTCGAAATTTCGACTAGGATCCTGGTCGAAAAAAAGGGCTGGAAATTTAAAAATTCCAGAAAATAAGGAAAAATTCCAGAAAATTAGGGAAAATTCCAGAAAATAAGGAAAAATCCCAGAAAAATTAGGGAAAATTCCAGAAAATAAGGAAAAATCCCAGAAAAATTAGGGAAAATTCCAGAAAATGAGGAAAAATCCCAGAAAAATTAGGGAAAATTCCAGAAAATAAGGAAAAATCCCAGAAAAATTAGGGAAAATTCCAGAAAATGAGGAAAAATCCCAGAAAAATTAGGGAAAATTCCAGAAAATAAGGAAAAATCCCAGAGAAATTAGGGAAAATTCCAGAAAATGAGGAAAAATCCCAGAAAAATTAGGGAAAAATCCAGAAATTAGGGAAAAAATCCTGGAAATCAAAATAATTCCTGAATAAAAGGAAAAACTCGTTGTAAACGTGTAGGTCGCTCCACACTTTACGCAAGAACGAAACCCTGTAAGGGAATGAATAGACTTAACTTCTGTGAAACCTAATCAATGTTTCCCAAAAGTTGGGGGGCAAATGATAGGGATAAATAAATCCTGATTTTATTAATAATGGGCTGCTGGACCCAATAAGAAGATGTATGATATTCAGACCAGAAAGGTTAAGCCTGATGGACCAGATCAGGCCTGATGGAATAAAAAAGGCCCAAAAGCCCTGATTATTAATTAATTTCGTAATTAATTAATAAGGGAAAAATCAGCTGTTGAGAAGAGTCTTGATAAGGATATAAATCTTTATAGATAAGCCTCAAGGGGACCTAAAAGGATAAGGGATCAGTTTCCTACTATCTAGGACTCCAAAGTCCATTCTAACTATGAGACTTGCCCACCAAGTCTCCTATACCAAGTCCAATTCAAGGACCACCAACATCTATATAAGGGGTCTCACCCCCACCAATCAGAACTACGTTTTTTGGCTTGATTCTCTAATTCACAGAGATACGTAGGCATCTCGTAAAGGCAGATTGAGTCACGAAACACGAGAGCAGCCATTAAAGGCCTTGAGCTCCCGAATCTTAGTATTAAATACAGCAAGTAATACCTTGGTTTTTTATCCATAACAAACACTCAATGTTGTTACTGATTCTGTTTATTGTTTATTATTGTTTATTCTGTTATTATGTTAGAATTGGATTGTTTTTATAAAATTGTGGACCAGATTCGTGGTCAGACCATATAATGGTCAAGTTAGGCCAATGTGTGCCTTGGATCCAGTAGTTAAAGCAGTGCTGTGTGCTTTGCTCGGGGTTAGTGCGTGACTGATCAACAGCCTAACCTTGGTTTTTCTTAAAATGAAACTATAATATCCAATTCTAAATCATAATCCATTGTTCACTTGATATCATAACCATGTTCACCTGATGATCATTATTCTCAGTTTTTTCATTGTGACTTGTGTTAGGGCGAAATCACGCACTAATATCCACGCAAGTATACGCGTTCGCAAGTAATATAGAATACTTTCTAGTTCGTTCCCTCAGAGACTCAGACTAAGTTATTGTCTAATTTTACTCACTCACCAATGTATGACTACTTCTCAATGTTAAGATAATAACACTTAAAATTGTTGATTAAATATTAACTATAATTAACTACTTAATTAACCACTTAACTAACACTTCAATTTATAAATAATAAAACACTCATGAGATCACAACTTCATTATTACTTCCTTCTATAGCCATAGTTATTACCTTTAGCATGTGACAGTGATGATATTAATCGAATAACACGAAACTGATAAAAGCCAACTTTCATTGTACTAATACCATTCTACCAAACATCCACAATTAAGATAGAAGTTGAATAGTCATCAATTATGTTGAGTTCCTATATGTCTACAGAAATTGACAACACAACGATTTAAGCACAAGTTATTCCTTTTTGATTACATTGGGCAAATAAAACTGTTAGAGTTACCCACTAATCATGCACAATGTACATGAACCTATGCTAGCATGACAAGTTCTAAATCTCAAGATCCACCGTCGCTTCACAAGAGATTAACACCCTATCTTATATGTTCGCGACGCACATAAGACGAATACGCACAACCAATACTAGATATCATGCAATCATCACACACTAAAGTATTAAACAATTAACTAAAAAATTCCATAATAAATCCGTTGCAACCCCATGATCACGATTAGCCCATAATAGAACTTATCGCCATCATGGGTTCATATGAAATCATGATAAACAAACACAAGAAAATAATAACTAAACTAATTATATTAAAACAGAGTACGTCACAAGAGTAAATAAGTCAAAGCAATAAAACTAGCATCCAACGTTACAACGAAACAAGAATCACAAGAATATATGCTTCCTCTTCGTTGCTGTGTGCTAAATCGGTCTTCTTCCTTGTCTCCTTCGCTTCTTGAAAAACACAATCTAAAACATAATCTCCTCTTAATACTCTGTGAAAAACGTCTCAAATCTACCTATATAATAGTCCCATAAAACTCAGATTACATAGAAGTTGGAAGCCAAACAGAAGTAGAAGTCTAAAATAATATATCTTTTTCCCCGACCCTGCGCGGCCGCTCAGCATTTCTGCGCGGGCGCGCAAGGCTGCTGCGCGGCCGCTCAGCATTGCTGCGCGGGCGCGCAGGACCCTACTGGAAAATTTCCAGGTTTACTCCGTTTCTTCGCCGTAATCTGCCCGTTCTTTTCCTCTCGCAATGGTGAACACATGCCAAGGCTTATTCTTGATGATTCCTTCTCCGAAATGCAACTAATACCCTGAAATGCATAAACACTAGAAAAACGTATCAAATACACAAAATACTTGATTTCAACACACCAATTTAAGCCATTTTAAGACGTTCTAATTGGTATAAAATGCCACTTATCACACCCCCAAACTTAAATCGATGCTTGTCCTCAAGCGTCACAGACTCACAAACAAATAAAAATATGCATGAATGCAATCTATATGAAAATGCAACGATCCCCCTTACTACAATTAACCAACCAAATTGTCACGTCTCAACGAATGCAGTTAGACACTAAAGATCAATAAACTCATGCAAACGGACATACAGCCAGAAACGTGGTGTGTGCAAATGCTTAACAGATATGCTTTGGAACTAGACCAATTACTATGACTAGACTATCCTCAAGGCAATCCTACGATTATACAAAGAATAAAAATTCTAGGCACAAAGTGATATACAACACTACAAGAACTCTGGAGCTTACTACGGAATCGTGCTTTTTATTTACAACTCAAATGCTTATTTGACCGTGCAATGAGTGAGGTCCACAAAAGACTTATACAATGGTATCCATGTAACGAGCGTTAGGTTAGCGGATCCCAGACTCTAAAAGCCTTAGGTCACTAGGCACAAAGTCCCCTAAGAACTTAATAACTCGAATACCAAAGAGCCCACTCTTGATCAATTTTGCAAATTTTTTTTTTTTAATAACTCTGAGCAAGTGCGTTTCGCTCCATCTTGCTCAACCCTAGACTACTCGCATAACATGCGAGCCGGCTACTAGCCATTTGACGCCTAGCCACAACTAGCAACAAATTCCATTTTTACTCCATTTTTTTTTCTTTTTCATGCCTTTACCACTAAGAACCTATTATCAAATTCTAAGCATAATAAATAGATTATCCTCGAAAATAATCAGATCATAACAACAATCTAGTCCTTAAGCATTCTCTAAGACTTAGTGACAATACAAGTGCTTATAGCATGCATATCAACCTACACAACTTAATATCACTTTAATGCTATCACTACACTCGCATCAATATCACAATTCAGTCGATAAATCATTGCAAAAGGGATCATGGTATATGCATGAGCTATATGATATGACAAACAAATAAAGCTATATATATAAAAAAAACTATATGGCAAAAATTATGCAACTATATGAACTAACTATCATGAATATGCAGCTATATGACACACACAAAATATTCCTTAACTACCACCCCCAAACTTAAAATCTTCACTGTCCCCAGTGAAGGTAGTAGAAAGGAACACAGGGTATACCTACTCGGAGTCATCATCATCATCACCCTCAGTGGGTGGAGTATCAGGCGGCGGGTATGCAGAGTCCTCACCAAAAACTGGCCACTGGATATCAGCTCCAAGGCCTCAAAAAGCAGTCCCTAACGCAAGGGTGAGCTCCTGAGCAAACCTGCTCTGCGTCTCATACATGGCATCCATCCGCCGTGAAAGCCTCCTATACTGGGCATCACCCATCCCAGCACCCTCCTGAGCTCTCGAAAAACTAGCCTCACCACGCCCTGGCCTGGCCATAGTAGCACCTCGTGCTGGACGCCCTCCTGGAAGACGATAACCCAGCCCATGCTCATCAGGCTCACCACCGGTCCACTCCTGCATCCCATTCAGAGTGCCAGAATCTATCGGAGCTGCTGGCAACTGCAACTGCTCATGAGCCGGCCAGTTCACTCCTACTGCACGGCATAGCTTTGTAACCGTGGATGCATAAGGGATGTTCATATGCTTTGCTCCCCTCAAAAACTTCAGAATTCCTTGATAGATAAACTCACCAAGGTCCACATAGTATTCCTCATTCAGAATTCCCCACAACAACTGTGCTCTCTCAACTGTGACCTCGTGTGCATGTAAAGAAGGCAAAATATTAGCACATATAAATGCATTCCATGCACGGGCATACCTGTTCATGGCGATCGCCGGAAAGTGACGATACTCATTATTGGCTGGACTGCGGTTCCAAACTGTGCCCGGTCGACAGAGAGTCGCACAAATCAAATCCAAGTCAAAGTCCTCAGCAGTCTTTTCATTCCAGTTCTCCTCCTCGGGCTTCCTCTCTCGCTGTCCAATCACACGGCGAATCGCCGCAGGATGATAATCAACCGTCAGCCCACGAACTACAGAAAACCCATTCTTTTCAGCCTTCGCGTTCGCGTAGAACTCGCGAACAACACTCATCGGTACTGCTTCGGGTGACTCACAAAAAGCTATCCACCCCTTCTCTGCAATCATGGGCAACAACTCACCATCCTTCCATAATGGTAAAAACCCCCTCTCCTTCAGAATCGGCTTCCCCAACAGCCTAGTGTACTCCTCCTCCGCGGCTCT
This sequence comes from Apium graveolens, assembly GCF_009905375.1. Lineage (NCBI taxonomy): Eukaryota > Viridiplantae > Streptophyta > Magnoliopsida > Apiales > Apiaceae > Apium > Apium graveolens. The sequence goes on along the minus strand of NC_133651.1, from coordinate 155,822,801 downwards.
GTCAGTTAACCGAGGCCTTGCAACAGTACCCCTTGATGAATCAGCAGTAGGAACTGTGATGCTGCTGTCAATAGTGCGTGCTCTCTTGGGTGCCATTGATTTGTGAATAAAAGTGTGTAAGAACTGATTTTTGATGTTTATGTGAGGGTTTAAGTGTAGGAAGTTTGTGAGAGATATGTGGGATAGGTGTATGTATATATAGGGTGTGGAGTAGGTTAAATTAGATTAGGAGTGGGGTTGAGGGATAAAATCATGGGGTAATGGGAAAAGAATTCGTGAGTTTATGGGCTGTGATGGGTTTTTTGTGTGTTTTTGTTTTTTTTTTTTTCTGAACTGTAAAAAAAAAATTTCTGGAACTCGACCCCTGCGCGGTCGCTCAGCATTTCTGCGCGGGCGCGCAGCAAGCTGCGCGGCCGCTCAGCATAGCTGCGCGGGCGCGCAGAGGGTCTCTGGAATTTTTTTTTTCAGCCCCTGTTTTCTGATTTTTTTGTGTTTTTGGATAGGTTATTAACTTCTAAGGGTTCCTGTAACAACAATTCATGGGTTGCCTCCCACGTAGCGCTTCTTTTTCGTCATTAGCTTGACGTTCCGTACCTTTCTCACGTAGTCAACAACATGGCACTAACCACCTCTCGGTTTGCCATGTCCCCATAGTAGTGCTTCAACCGCTGACCGTTAACCTTGAATGCTTGGTCCGAATCATTCTCAAAAATTTCCACCGCTCCATGTGGAAACACAGTTTTGACAATAAAAGGTCTAGACCACCTTGATTTCAACTTCCCAGGAAAAAGTCGGAGCCGAGAGTTGAATAACAGAACTTGTTACCCTGGCACAAATAACTTAGGATGTAGCTTCCTATCGTGCCACCTCTTCACCTTTTCCTTATATATTTTGTTATTCTCGTACGCTTGAAGTCGAAATTCATCAAGTTCATTAAGCTGAAGCATTCTTTTCTTACCAGCTGCATCTAAATCCAGGTTCAATTTCTTCAATGCCCAGTAGGCCTTATGCTCAAGCTCCGCCAGTAGATGACATCCCTTACCGTACACCAACTGAAACGGTGATATCCCAAGTGGAGTTTTTTATGATGTTTTGTAAGCCCAAACAGCTTCATCGAGCTTTAAAGACCAATCCTTCCTTGACGGACAAACAACCTTCTCTAGAATGCGCTTTATCTCTCTGTTAGACACTTCCGCTTGACCATTTGTTTGTGGATGATAGGCAGTAGCTACTCGATGATTCACATTATAACGCTGCATCATAGAAGTGAACTTACGGTTACAAAAATGTGATCCTTCATCACTTATGATTACCCGAGTTGTTCCAAACCTTGTGAAAATTTGCTTATGAAGAAAATTTAGCACTGCCTTTGCATCATTTGTCGGTAAAGCTTTAACTTCGACCCATTTTGAGACATAATCGACTGCCAGCAAGATGTACTGATTATTGCAAGATGAGATAAAAGGCCCCATGAAATCGATTCCCCATACATCAAAGACCTCGACTTCAAGCATCACATTTAATGGCATCTCATCCTTTCTTGACAAATTTCCCACTCTTTGGCAACGATCGCACCTTAAAACAAACTGATGAGCATCCTTGAACAAGGTAGGCCAGAAAAAACCTGCTTGTAGAATACGAGCTGCCGTCTTCTCACCTCCATAGTGTCCACCATAAACCGTGGAATGGCAGTCTCGTAATATCCCCTCCGTCTCACAGAACGGGATACATCTCCTGATGATCTGGTCAGCTCCCTGTCTAAACAAATATGGTTCATCCCACATATACCACTTCACCTCATGCAGAAACTTCTTTTTTTGCGCGGATGTCAAATTATGAGGCATTATATTGCTGACAAGATAGTTTACAATATCTGCAAACCATGGTTCTTCCTCCTGAATTGCAAACAACTGCTCATCCGGAAAAGATTCATTGATTAACGTTCTATCTTGTGAAGTAGAATCGGGATTCTCCAACATAAAGAGATGGTCAGCTACTTGATTCTCAGTACCTTTTCTATCTTTGATCTCTAACTCAAATTCTTGAAGTAAAAGCACCCAACGAATGAGTCTCGGCTTCGAATCCTTCTTAGAAACCAGATAGCGAATAGCTGCATGATCAGTGAATACTGTCACTTTCGTACCAAGCAGATAAGATCAAAATTTCTCAAAGCCAAAGACTATAGCCAAAAGCTCCTTCTCAGTAGTGGTGTAGTTCAATTGGGCCCCATTTAAAGTCTTACTCGTATAGTAGACCACATGGAAGAGATTTTTCTTGCGCTGTCCCAGAACTGCACCTACCGCATAGTCACTCGCATCACACATCATCTCAAACAGTTCTGTCCAATCTGGTGCTGTAATAACTGGTGCCGTGATCAAACTCTCCTTGAGAGTCTCGAATGCTGCCAAACATTCATCATCAAATTTGAAAGGCACATCTTTCTCAAGTAAATTGCACAACGGCTTAGATATCTTTGAAAAGTCCTTGATGAATCGCCGATAAAAACCCGCATGACCGAGAAAACTACGGATTCCTTTCACCGAATTAGGTGGGGGAAGATTTTCAATGACTCCCACCTTGGCCTTGTCCACCTCCAGACCTTTGCTAGAGACCTTATGCCCAAGGATAATGCCTTTACGCACCATAAAATGACATTTCTCCCAATTAAGCACCAAATTAGTTTCCACGCATCTTTTGAGTACGGCGCGCAGATTATTCAAGCATTCATCATATGAGTGTCCAAAGACGGAGAAGTCATCCATGAACACTTCGACATTATTTCCAATCATGTCAGAGAATATAGCCATCATACATCTCTGAAAGGTGGTCGGGGTGCCACATAACCCAAACGAAACTCTACGAAAAGCAAATGTGCCAAATAGACAAGTGAAGGTAGTCTTTTCCTGATCCTCTGGTGCAATACAAATCTGATTATACCCGGAATAACCATCCAGAAGACAAAAATACTCATGTCCCGCCAATCTGTCAAGCATTTGATCAATGAATGGGAGAGGGAAGTGATCCTTCCTTGTGGCTTTGTTCAATTTTCTATAATCCATGCATACTCTCCATCCTGTAACTGTTCGAGTAGGGATGAGCTCATTCTTTTCATTTGCGACCACAGTGATACCTCCTTTCTTTGGAACACATTGTACAGGGCTCACCCACGAGCTGTCAGAAATAGGATAAATGATGCCTGCATCTAGCCATTTCAGAATTTCTTTCTTCACCACCTCCTTCATGATGGGATTCAGTCTTCGTTGCTGTTCCACAGTTGGCTTACTACCTTCCTCTAACAGAATTTTATGCATACAATATGAAGGACTTATCCCCTTGATGTCTGCTATGGTCCATCCTATAGCCGATTTGAATTCTCTCAAAATCCTTAAGAGCTTGTCTTCCTCACTACCTGAAAGGTCAGCTGAAATAATAACAGGTAACGTAGATGAATCACCTAAAAAAGCATACCTCAAGTGTTCAGGTAATGGTTTGAGCTCCAAGGTAGGTGCTTCCTCTATTGATGGTTTGAGCTTCCCTTCAGCGTTCTTGAGGTCAGAAGTACCAAGAGATTCAAATGGTATATCCAGCTTTCGCTTCCAGGGAGAAGCGTTCAGATATTGTAATTGCTCGTTGCTATCTTCATCATCACTGTCAAATTCCCCCACTAAGGCCTTTTCCAATGCATCAGACATTAGCATGTGATCGAGTTCCGACGTAACCGCAGAATCAATCACATCCACTTTTAAGCACTCCTCATCTTCTATAGGGAATTTCATTGCCTTGAATACGTTGAAGGTCACATCCTGATCTTGGACCCGCATAGTAAGTTCCCCTTTTTGCACATTTATCAAGGTACGGCCAGTAGCCAAGAAAGGCCTCCCCAAGATTATGGGAATCTTCTTATCTTCCTCAAAATCCAGAATAACAAAATCTGCAGGAAAGAAGAGCTTATCCACCTTGACAAGCACATCCTCAACTATGCCCCTTGGGTAAGTAATGGAACGGTCCGCCAATTGTAGCGACATGTATGTGGGTTTTGGATCAGGCAGATCCAGCTTTTTAAAGATCGACAAGGGCATCAGATTAATGCTTGCTCCTAAATCACAAAGGCACTTGTCAAAAGTTAGATTGCCAATGGTGCAAGGAATGGTGAAGCTTCCTGGATCTTTCAGTTTTGGTGGTAACTTTTGCTGCAGAACAGCGCTGCATTCTTCCGTGAGAGCAATGGTTTCAAGGTCATCCAGTTTCACCTTCCTTGAGAGAATAGTCTTCATAAACTTCGCATAACTAGGCATTTGTTCCAGAGCCTCAGCGAAAGGTATATTGATGTGAAGTTTCTTGAACACCTCCAGAAACTTCCCGAACTGTCTATCCAGCTTTTGTTGCTGCAATCTCTTAGGAAAAGGTGGTGGAGGATAGAGCTGTTTCTCCCCTGTATTAGCCTCAGGCAGAGTGTGTTCAACAGTAGTCTTCCTTGGTTCCGCCGCTTTCTCCTTTTGCTTAGATTCTTCATCCCTAACTTCAGCTTCGACTTCTTTTGCCTTTTCAGCATCAGCTACTATTCCAGACCTTAAGGTAATAGCCTTGACTTGCTCTTTAGCTTCCTTCCTGCCTGGTACTTCCGTGTCACTGGGAAGAGTGCCAGGTTGACGATTGAGCACTGCATTGGCTAATTGACCGATTTGATTTTCCAAGGTCTTGATAGAAACCGCCTGACTCTTGCACAACAGCTTAAGTTCCTCAAAATCAGCACTAGTAGGTGCAGCTGCACTTCCCTGTTGAGGATATGATTGCCTTGTAGCATACTGCTGTGGTTGCTGGAATCCAGGTGGGTTAAACTGTTTACTTACTCCTTGCTGATATGGTGGCTGAATAGCATTCTGATTATTCCCCCAGCTGAAATTTGGATGATTTCTGTTGTTAGGATGATAGGTCGCTGGCACAGGCTGCTGTTGTCGCTGATAATTATTCACATACTGAACAGATTCGTTGACAAGAGAACACTGATCCGTAGCATGAGAACCTGCACAAAGCTCACAAACCACAGCTATTTGATTAACTCCATACGTAGCCAGAGAATCAACCTTCATTGATAGCGCTTGGAGCTGGGCTGCAATAGCGGTGGCTGCATCAACTTCCAGAATACCTGCTACCTTGCCTGACGTCATCCTCTGAGTTGGGTTTTGATGCTCATTTGCAGCCATCGTCTCGATAAGATTATACGCCTCAGTATAGCTTTTAGCCCATAAGGCGCCTCCAGCTGCTGCATCGAGCATGGGCCGAGATTGGGCCCCCAAACCATTATAAAAACCAGTGATTACCATCCAATCTGGCATTTCATGATGTGGACATTTTCTCAACATTTCCTTGTAGCGTTCCCAAGCCTCGCACATAGATTCTGTAGGTTGCTGCGCAAATTGAGTAAGAGCACTCCTCATAGCAGCAGTCTTTGCCATTGGATAAAACTTCACCAGAAACTTTTGCGCAAGATCTTGCCACGTAGTGATTGACCCAGCTGGTTCAGAATGTAACCAGTCTTTAGCCTTATTCCTCAGTGAGAATGGGAAAAGCCTCAACTTGATAGCCTCATCAGTCACGCCATTATACTTAAAAGTGCTGCAGATCTCGACAAAATTCCTTATGTGCATGTTGGGGTCTTCAGTTGCCGCTCCTCCAAAAGAAACAGAATTCTGCACCATCTGAATAGTGCCCGGCTTGATTTTAAAGGTGTTAGCTTGAATAGCCGGATGAAGGATGCTTGACTGAATGTCATCAATTTTAGGCCAAGAAAAATCCATAAGAGCTGGATCAGCTTGAACAATACGATCTCCCATGTTTACTGGTTCTTTCTGCTCAGTTCCTGAATCCGAATCCTCAAAATCTAACTTCTCCGGTGTATCAAAAACTTCGTCTTTCTCCTCAGCTGTATCTAAGGTCCTCTTGCGAGCACGAGAACGAGTTTGCATAAACGTTTGCTAAAGTACCTGAAACATAACCGAAAAGAGTAATTAACTACTACGTCCTAATCACTGAGTCCTAATGACCAATGATGGTAAGTACATAAACTAAACAAATACGCCGAGTCCCCGACAACGGCGCCAAAAACTTGTTAGGGCGAAATCACGCACTAATATCCACGCAAGTATACGCGTTCGCAAGTAATATAGAATACTTTCTAGTTCGTTCCCTCAGAGACTCAGACTAAGTTATTGTCTAATTTTACTCACTCACCAATGTATGACTACTTCTCAATGTTAAGATAATAACACTTAAAATTGTTGATTAAATATTAACTATAATTAACTACTTAATTAACCACTTAACTAACACTTCAATTTATCAATAATAAAACACTCATGAGATCACAACTTCATTATTACTTCCTTCTATAGCCATAGTTATTACCTTTAGCATGTGACAGTGATGATATTAATCGAATAACACGAAACTGATAAAAGCCAACTTTCATTGTACTAATACCATTCTACCAAACATCCACAATTAAGATAGAAGTTGAATAGTCATCAATTATGTTGAGTTCCTATATGTCTACAGAAATTGACAACACAACGATTTAAGCACAAGTTATTCCTTTTTGATTACATAGGGCAAATAAAACTGTTAGAGTTACCCACTAATCATGCACAACGTACATGAACCTATGCTAGCATGGCAAGTTCTAAATCTCAAGATCCACCGTCGCTTCACAAGAGATTAACACCCTATCTTATATGTTCGCGACGCACATAAGACGAATACGCACAACCAATACTAGATATCATACAATCATCACACACTAAAGTATTAAACAATTAACTAAAAAATTCCATAATAAATCCGTTGCAACCCCATGATCACGATTAGCCCATAATAGAACTTATCGCCATCATGGGTTCATATGAAATCATGATAAACAAACACAAGAAAATAACAACTAAACTAATTTTATTAAAACAGAGTACGTCACAAGAGTAAATAAGTCAAAGCAATAAAACTAGCATCCAACGTTACAACGAAACAAGAATCACAAGAATATATGCTTCCTCTTCGTTGTTGTGTGCTAAATCGGTCTTCTTCCTTATCTCCTTCGCTTCTTGCAAAACACAATCTAAAACATAATCTCCTCTTAATACTCTGTGAAAAACGTCTCAAATCTACCTATATAATAGTCCCATAAAACTCAGATTACATAGAAGTTGGAAGCCAAACAGAAGTAGAAGTCTAAAATAATATATCTTTTTCCCCGACCCTGCGCGGCCGCTCAGCATTTCTGCGCGGGCGCGCAAGGCTGCTGCGCGGCCGCTCAGCATTGTTGCGCGGGCGCGCAGGACCCTACTGGAAAATTTCCAGGTTTACTCCATTTCTTCGCCGTAATCTGCCCGTTCTTTTCCTCTCGCAATGGTGAACACATGCCAAGGCTTATTCTTGATGATTCCTTCTCTGAAATGCAACTAATACCCTGAAATGCATAAACACTAGAAAAACGCATCAAATACACAAAATACTTGATTTCAAGACACCAATTTAAGCCATTTTAAGACGTTCTAAGTGGTATAAAATGCCACTTATCAACTTACTGAGCTAGTTAGCTCATTTGTGCAATGTTGTTTATATTCTTTTCCAGTTAAAAAGGAACCAGTTGGTAGCGAGGATCCCCAGTCCAGCGCGAGTGATAGGGGTACAGGTTGATCAAGTGGAGCTAGTAGGCTTTTTTTGGGATAATTTAAGTGTGTAAAAGTTTGTAATAATGTTCAATACTCAGTTCTGAGTTTGAATAGTTAGGATTTGAACGGTTTGTAATATAAGTAGATGTGTTTGGCTTGTGTGCATACTTTAACCTGTTGCGATCCATGATAGTTGGTAAGTAGGGTCACTACATATTATTATTATCTTTATTATTGTTATAAGCAGGTTATTAATAAGGTGTGTGTGTGGACCCCAAACTTCTGACCCGGGTTTGGAGGGCGTCACATGTTTGGTATCAGAGCTACAGGTTATAAGTCACTGACACAAGCCTAGGATAATGGGAATGGGTAGAGGGTTAGGATTAGAAGTAAGGAATTGAAAAATAGAACGTCGAGAGGTTAAGTGCTATGGTAGAACAAGTATTAGTGTAATTCGCGTCATGGTTCAAGATTCTTATATTGCGATATGATTTCAGATAGCAGCGATGGCCGACTCTTTTATCCCTGTATTAGCTGATCACTCAGAGCCTTCAGTTGGAGCGCCATTATCAGATCCACGTCCTGTTGTTCCACCAGTACTGGCTATTCTACCTCCACCTATATTGCAGCCCGTACCACTGCAGGCTATTCCACCTCCAAGCATCAGGCCGCCTATCAAAGGACCCCCACCAGCTGATTCAGATTCCACTGAGCATTCAGTTGCAAGTGCCCCATTCCAGTCTACATTACCCCCAGTTCCTTACTACCGGTATGAGGCTCTTCTATTGGAGCGTGATTCCTTGTTGGCCCAGATCAGAGAGCTACAGCATATTATTAGGACTACTGATGTTGATCGTGGTGTGAGGGAGCTTCGAGAGGAGATTCATGTGACACGGAGGGTTCTTGAGGCTAGGCTACATGGAGCTACACTACCTGGAAGAGGCCCTGATGCACTGATGGGCTGGGCTACTGAGGTGATGGAGGACTTTGAGAGGCTGGCAGGACCAGAGTTTCCTTCGAGTTGAGTCAGAGATCCAGAGATAGAGATGTTGAGCAGTGTTGTTATGGTTGTGTAGTATGTATAGTAGTGTGTAGTGTGTATTAGTAAACTTTTGAGTTGTATTTATAGACTAGCTATGCTGACTAGTGAGTAGGTTGTTGTACCCTTTTGCTTTTACTTCTGAAGCGTCTTTACGCTTGTACTACCTAAAACTTTTGATCTATATATATCAGTAACTTTTTCCTTTCCAGCACTGTCATTTACTTTATTGCACTTGTTTTAATTTACCTTATTTATTGCACCAGTTATACCCCTGTGATACCATGTACCCTATTTTTCATAACTGTTTATATTCTGTAAAGAAGCATGCAATTTACTTAGTTATAACTGTTTCCAAAAAGAAGATATTTATGTTTTACAAAACTTTTCTTTTCTACAAAGAATTTGATTCAAAAGCTAAATAAGTTGTTTGATTCTTTACAGAAAAATGCCTCCTAGAAGAAATACCCGCACCAACACCCAGAATGTGAACCCAGGACCCATAGACCCATCAATAGCCCAGATTCTTCAAATCTTGGCCCAACAAACAGTTCACCTGGCACAACAACAACAAAGACCGACCAATCCCCAGGTAACTTTCAAAACTTTTCAGGCAGTAAACCCACCAGAATTCAAGGGTTCCTTAGAGCCGATTGAAGCAAATGTTTGGTTAAAGGAAATAGAGAAGGTATTTGCCTTAGTAAAAGTGAAAGAGGAGCAGAAGGTTGAGTTTGCAAGTTACTATCTGAAGAATGAGGCCACCTATTAGTGGGAGATGGTGAAGAAAATGGAAGGTACATATGTTATTACGTGGGTGAGATTTAAGGAATTGTTTTTAGAAAAGTATTTCCCTCAGTTTGTCCAGGATTAGATGGAGTTGAAGTTTTTAGAACTAAAGCAAGGAAACATGTCGGTGACAGATTATGAGAGTAAGTTTGAGGAATTGTCAAGATATGTGTCGACGTATGTGGATACTGACAGGAAGAAGGCTAAGAGATTCCAGCAAGGTTTGAAACCATGTATCAGAGGGAAGGTAGCCATTTTTGAATTAGATACCTATGCAGGAGTAGTACAGAAGGCTATGATCGCAGAGACAGAGAGTGAGATGTCACAGAAGGAGAAGGAAAGCAAGAAAAGGAGATTTGAAGGGAATGAGGGTCAGTCACAACCAGGGAAGTTTCCAAATTTTAAGAAGGGCAAATTTTAGCCAGGAAGAAATTTTAATTTCAAAAGATAGAATGCAGGCGACGGAGGCCAGGGCAACCGTCCAGTTAATGCAAATCAGCCGAATCAGTTGAGACTAACTTTTCCAGATTATCAAGCATATGGAAAGAAGCATGGAGGAGTTTGTAATAAGTTGAATGTGGTATGTTTCATATGCAACCAGAAAGGGCACTATTCGAGGGAGTGCCGAAATCAGCCAGCAAGAGAACCAGCAAGTAAGGATCAGCCTATCCGGAATCCGGTAGTGAAGGTTCCAGCCATTGGATTTACATGCTTTAAATGTGGAAAGCCCGGACATATAGCCAGGGATTGCAAGACCCCATCCCCATTCAGTAATGCATTGAGGATTATGGGATCTACCCCAGCAGTATATGAAACTCCAAGGGCTAGAGTTTTTGACATGTCTGTGAAGGATGCTATCCAGGATACGGATGTCATGGCAGATACGCTTAATGTGAATTCTTTATGTGCCAAAGTGTTAATAGATTCGGGAGCAACTCGATCGTTTGTTTCACAAGATTTGTTAGTAAGTTAAATTGTCCAGTTGAGTATTTAAATGAAATAATGACTGTGGAATTGGCAAATCAAGAACAAATATTTGTTAATCAAGTTTATGGGAATTGTGAGATTGAGATTTCTGGTAGTAAGTTTTGTGTAGATTTGATACCATTTAAATTAGGAGAATTTGACGTTATCTTAGGAATGGATTGGTTATCTAAGCACGATGCCCAGATAGATTGTCGAAATAAGAAGGTAATGGTGAAAACGCCAGACGAAAGAATGGTAACGTTCAAGGGTCAGAAAGAAGTAAAGAAGTTCTTCACGATGATTCAAGCCAAGAAGTTATTACGACAAGGATGCGGGCATTTCGTGGCATATGTGATTGATAGGAGTCAGGAGCCAGCGAAACTTGAAGATATTTCAGTAGTAAATGAATTTCCAGACGTGTTTCCTGACGAGTTACCAGGACTACCTCCAGACAGAGAAATTGAGTTTGCAATCGACTTAGCACCTGGAACAGAACCGGTATCCAAGGCCCCGTATAGAATGGCGCCCGTTGAGATGAAGGAGCTAGCGAAGTAATTGCAAGAGTTGTTAGAGAAAGGAGTAATCAGACCCAGTGTATCCCCGTGGGGAGCCCTGGTTTTATTTGTCAAGAAGAAAGATGGAAGCATGAGACTGTGTATCGACTATAAGGAGCTCAACAAGCTTACAATCAAGAACAAGTATCCGTTACCCAGAATTGACGATTTGTTTGACCAATTGAAGGGAGCCAAGTTTTTCTCCAAAATTGACTTAAGATCAAGATATCATCAACTGAAGATCAAGCCAGAAGATATACCAAAGACAGTTTTCAGAACAAGGTATGGACATTACAAATTTTTAGTGATGTCTTTTGGATTGACCAATGCCCCGGCAGCATTTATGGACCTGACGAATAGAATTTTTAAGGAATATTTGGACAAGTTCGTTATTGTGTTTATAGACGATATTTTAATTTATTCAAAAATGGAAGAGGATCATGTGGAACATTTAAGAACAGCTTTGGAGATTTTAAGGAAAAAGAAATTATATGCTAAATTCTCGAAGTGTCAGTTTTGGTTATAGGAGGTTCAGTTCTTAGGACACATAGTTAGTAACGAAGGGATCAAAATGGACCCAGCAAAGATCGAGGCAATTACAAATTGGGAAAGACCGAGAACACCCACCGAGGTAAGAAGTTTCTTGGGATTAGCCGGATATTATCGTCGATTTGTTCAAAATATTTCAAGGATTGCAACACCATTGAGAAAGCTTACACGAAAGAATAAAAAGTTTATATGGAACGACAAATGCGAAGAAAGTTTTCAGGAATTAAAGTGAAGATTAATCACAGCACCTGTTTTGTCACTTCCAGACGATCAAGGGAATTTCGTAATTTCTAGCGATGCTTCTCAGAAAGGACTAGGATGTGTTATAATACAGCACGATAAGGTGATTGCGTATGCGTCAAGGCAATTGAAACCACACGAACAGAAATATCCAACTCATGATTTAGAGCTAGCATCCATAGTTTTCACCTTGAAAATTTGGAGACATTATCTGTATGGAGAAAAGTGCGAGATTTACACAGATCAGAAAAGTTTGAAATATATATTCACACAAAAGGAACTTAATATGAGGCAAAGGAGATGGTTAGAATTGATCAAGGATTACGACTGCTCGATTAATTATCATCCTGGTAAAGCGAACATTGTAGCAGACGCGTTAAATCAGAAGGAAAAGTTAAATGTGTTATCAGTACCTGAAGAGATATATAAGGAATTTCAGAAACTGGAATTGGAGATTAAATTTTGCAGGCCTAATGAAGCAAGAGTGTACAGTATGACTTTTCAGCCGGAGTTGCTAGAGAAAATAAAGAAGTGTCAGGAAGATGTAATGGATCAAGATATAAATCGTTTGGTAGGTGAGGAATTATACACGCAAAAGGATGAGCAATGTATTCTGAGGTTTTCTTCTAGAATTTGGATTCCACCAGTAACGGAGCTGAAGAATGAAATTTTACAGGAAGCACATAATTTAAGATATTCCATCCATCCAGGGAGTACCAAAATGTACAGAGATTTAAAGGAAAGTTATTGGTGGCCAGATATGAAGAGGGAAATTGCGGAATGGGTTAGCAGATGTTATACATGTCAGAGAGTTAAAGCCGAACATCAAAGACCAAGTGGATTGCTACAGCCACTCGAAATTCCAGAATGGAAGTGGGAACATATTGCCATGGATTTCATAGTTGGATTACCAAGGACAAGGGCTAATCATGATGCCATTTGGGTTATAGTGGATAGACTTACCAAGTCAGCTCATTTTCTGCCTATAAATGAAAGATTTTCACTCGACAAGTTGGTCCATATGTACCTGAAGGAAATTGTAATTTGTCATGGAGTTCCTGTGTCTATCGTATCTGATCGAGATCCAAGATTTAATTCAAGATTTTGGAAAAGTTTTCAAGAATGTTTGGGAACAAGACTGAATATGAGTACGGCTTATCACCCCCAGACGGACGACCAAAGTGAAAGAACGATTCAGACAATCGAGGACATGTTACATGTTTGTGCTATTAATTTCAAAGGAAGTTGGGACGAGCATTTACCTCTCGTAGAGTTTGCTTATAACAACAGTTATCATGCCAGTATTGGGATGCCACCCTATGAAGCCCTTTATGGACGTAAATATAGATCTCCAGTGTATTGGGACGAAGTAGGAGAACGTAAGATACTTGGACCTAAATTGGTACAGCAGACAGAGGAAGTTGTTGAAATTATCCAGAAGAGATTGACAGCAGCACAAGACCGTCAAAGGAAATATGCAGACCAGTCAAGGAAAGACATGGAATTTGAAGAAGGAAGCTTGGTATTATTGAAAGTATCACCGTGGAAAGGACTAGCGAGGTTTGGAAAGAAAGGGAAGCTGAGCCCAAGATATGTCGGACCTTTTGAGATTCTAAAGCGCGTTGGCAAAGTAGCTTATGAGTTAGCGTTACCTCCACACATGGAGCACATTCACAATGTTTTTCACATATCTATGCTTAAGAAGTATAATCCAGACTCCAGGCATGTAATAGAATATGAGCCAATAGAGCTTCAGGCTGATTTGTCAGATGTAGAGAGTCCGATAGAGATTCTAGAGGAAAGAGAGAAAGTATTGAGGAATAAAGTGGTAAAGCTAAAAAGAGTATTATGGAGAAACCCAAAGGTTGAAGAGTTAACCTGGGAGTTAGAAAGTGATATGAGAGAAAAGTACCCTCATTTGTTTTCTTAAGAGATTCTGAGGACAGAATCCTTTGAAGGGGGGAAGGATGTAATATCCGGGATATATCGTGTAATTATTTTTGCTTAATATATGTGTTCAGTATCTATTATGTGAACTAATTGTTAAGTGTTAAATGGGTTTGGATGTTTGAAAATATTATTAATTGAGTATTTTAATTTTTATATGTCCAAAATAAAATATAGATAATTGTCATATCTTCCTAATTATTTTTATGTTAATTTATGGATTTATAAGGATCATAAGAAACTTATAAAATCTTTTTCCGAGTATTTAAAATCTATTTTATAAAAACGGGAACCAACCGACGTCATCCGTTGTTACGTTTTTGGAACCCGAAACTCTTCCGAAAACTCCTTCCTAACCTAATTGTAATATTCCGAGCATATTCCATGTTTCGACTTTTTCGATCCGGCGTACGGTTTGTCCTGCGCGGGTCCCGGCACAACATTTTCGATACAATATTTATTTCGATAAATCAATAAAACTCGTATTTTCGATAAACGGAGCTTTTTATTAAACTATCCCAATTATCACCTCGTAATACGTGTAACCAGGCGCTGAGACCAAGACCGCAGTACAAATTGTACTGATCTGGATAACTGTCCCGAAAACCGATACCATTTGGATCAGTTTTTACAAATAAACGTACTGTTTTATATCCGGAATGATCCAACAGGATACTAATTTTACGTAAATATAAATAGCCTTTTACTGTATTTTATTTCGTATCAAAATCATTTGCAGACAGATAATTATATGATTTTCCAGAGAAAAATCTTATATTCATATAATCTTCCAAGAATCAAACCAACTTTTGGAGGTGCTATTGATCTTTGTTTGGAAAGCTCGAGTAATCGATTTGAAGGTCTTGAAAAGCTCTATCAGATTCTGTGATCCATACACCTGCAGAAATCAAGGTTTATTTTCTATATTTTTATTTATTTTCGAATTAATTTTACTAAAAATATGAATTTTTGTTCGGATGATTGTTTGTATGATTTGATGATTGCATGTTGTAGAGCTTGTTTTCCTGATGATTTTGATATATTATACGTCTGATTTGGAGTTCAATAACATGTTCAAAATTGAGTTTGATTTTCGAATTATGAAATTAGGGTTTATCACCCGTATGAATGTTCTTAATTGAAATTTGGGGTATCTTATTTCGGGATAGATAGATGTTGTGGTATAGTGAGTTGTGTTCTCTGTGAAATTTGCAATCCATTTGTACAAGTTTCACAAATCAACGAGGTCTGTAGAAAAGGGAGTTGTCCTTTGAAGTTTACGTCGAGTTTGCCGGAAACCGGCGAACTTCTCGGCTATTTTCGGGCCTATTCAGGGGTTGTCTGTGTGATTAAAGAGTATGGTTAGATTCCTGGTAAATTGTAGATGTAATCTGGAGTTTGTAGTGATTGGAGGATGCCGGAGTCAAGTTCTCCGGCGAACCCCGACTGTTTTCTGGCGAGGGCTGGAAAAATTGCAGTCTAGTACCCTGATTTTGAAAACGATGAAGTTCAGTCCCTGAACTTTTCAGAGTTTGCAAAAGTTGGATTCCTGTTTTAAAAATATTCAAAAATCATATTTCCTATTTATTTTTATTATAAAAATTCGTTTTAATTTCTGAAAATTCTGAAAATTATTATTTTAATTCCAAAAATTATTTTTAATTCAAAAATAAATCTGAATTAATTAGTTAATTAATTTCAGTTAATTTTTAATTGATTAATTGGTCAATTACTTCGAAAATTAATTTATTAATTGATTTAATTAATTATTAATTGATTTTAATTAATTATTTAATTAGATTTAATTATTTAAAAATGATTTAAAAATCCCTAAAAATAGTTTCGAGTTTTAAAATATTAATCTAAATTATTTCCAAGGCTCGATAATTATTATAAAATTGTTTTGAAGCCAGAATTGGCCAATCGAACCCAATTTATTATTCCGAAATCGATCCAACGACCCGTTTTAATTCCGAAAAATGTTTTGAAAATCATTTTAAGTAACCGAAAGCCTATTTATGACCCGAGACTTCTTTATAAATGAGATATCATTGATTATGTGATGTGTTATGTGTTATATGTGACTTGTTGGTTGACTGTTGGTCTGTATATTCGATGTTTACATGTTTATTGCGTAACTTTCAATCCGTTAATCGGATTTGGGTAAAACGAAGGGTAGATAGGAGTATATATTGAATATAATCATATGAGTTGAATATTGATAGATGCTTATGATATGTGAGCAGAAGAGGCAAGACGTAGGAAAGGGAAACAGGTAGTTGAGGAGTAAGACGATTGTGATTGGAAGCGAGTGCAGTGTAGTAAGCTAATATCAGGCAAGTGTTCTGAACTTTCTCGAGATATTATAGTGATTGATAGTCCTGTTTTATATTACAAGTGCTTTGAAGCAATGAACCCTAACCATAAATCCAGCTATTGATCTTGAGCCGTAAACCTGATTCTTTCTAGACCATTGATTATTGTATACCTAGATATGAACCACAAATATACGATACTACTCCACAAATACATACAAACTAAATACCATACACTGAATTGAATTACCTACATACTCAAACCATTGTATCTTATGCTTTGAAAGACCAAATCCTTGAAACTTTGAAATGTCATTTCCTTTGTTATCCAATTCTTTCCTTACCCAGCATCCAAGCTTTGAAATTTCCTTATTGATCCTTACGAAGATTGAAACCCTTTCATTATTGAACACTCAATGTTGTTAATGATTCTGTTTATTGTTTATTATTGTTTATTCTGTTATTATGTTAGAATTGGGTTGTTTTTATAAAATTGTGGACCAGATTCGTGGTCAGACCATATAATGGTCAAGTTAGGCCAATGTGTGCCTTGGATCCAGTAGTTAGAGCAGTGTTGTGTGCTTTGCTCGGGGTTAGTGCGTGACTGATCAGCAGCCTAACCTTGGTTTTTTTTAAAATGAAACTATAATATTCAATTCTAAATCATAATCCATTGTTCACTTGATATCATAACCATGTTAACCTGATGATCATTATTCTCAGTTTTGTCATTGTGACTTGCTGAGCTAGTTAGCTCATTTGTGCAATGTTGTTTATATTCTTTTCCAGTTAAAAAGGAACCAGTTGGTAGCGAGGATCCCAAGTCCAGCGCGAGAGCTAGGGGTACAGGTTGATCAAGTTGAGCTAGTAGGCTTCTTTTGGGATAATTGAAGTTTGTAAAAGTTTGTAATAATATTTAATACTCAGTTCTGAGTTTGAATAGTTGGGATTTGAACGGTTTGTAATATAAGTAGATGTTTTTGGCTTGTGTGCATACTTTAACCTGTTGCGATCCATGGTAGTTGGTAAGTAGGGTCAATGCATATTATTATTATCTTTATTATTATTATAAGCAAGTTATAAATAAGGTGTGTGTGTGGACCCCAAACTTCTGACCCGGGTTTGTAGGGCGTCACAGCCGCTGCTGGGGACTGCAGTGTTAATTACTAGTTTATGTGCTTTCCATCAGTGGTCGTTAAAGTTTATTGACTCGGACATTGTTACTTATTTATTTCCTTGTTTTATTTCAGGTGATCTAGCGAGGGTGTATGCATACGCGTTCGCGTACTCGTAAGAGAACACTGGATAAAGCTGAGGAAGAACACGTGGTAGTTCGTAGGGAAGTTTTTGAGGAAGAAAAGAAGGTAGAAGAAGAAGAGAAAGTTGAAGAGCCAATTGTAGTAGCTATGGGTGATCAAGCAGAAAATCCGAAGGCTTTGATGAACTATTCTAAGCTTAAGAATAATGACATTCAGTCTAGCATCATTAGACCAGCCATCGCGGCTAACACTCTTGAGATCAAGTCAAGCACGATCCAGATGATACATAACTCATTTCAGTTTGGGGGTTCTCCTATCGAAGACCCCAACATGCACATCATGGATTTCATCGAGATCTGCGACACTTTCAAGTTCAATGGTGTGACTGAAGATGCTATCAAGCTGTGACTCTTCCCATTCTATTTGAGGGACAAAGCTAAGTGCTGGTTACACTCTCTACCGGCAGGGTCTATCACAACTTGGGAAGATCTTGCTCAAAAGTTTCTCACTAAATTTTTTCCCATGGCGAAGACTGCAGCAATCAGGAATGCTCTTACCCAGTTCGCGCAGCAAACTGGAGAAACTCTGTGTGAGGCTTGGGATCGATATAAGGAGATTCTAAGGAAGTGCCCACACCATGGCATGCCTGATTGGATGATTATCAACTGTTTCTACAATGGATTGGGTCCTACTTCTAGGCCCATGCTTGATGCAGCATCAGGAGGAGCCTTGTGGGCTAAGAGCTACGATGAAGCTTATGAACTTATTGAACTGATGGCTGTTAATGAGTACCAGAATCCTACCCAGAGGTTGACTCAGGGAAAAGTTACAGAAATTCTGGAGTTAGACGCAGCAACTGTTATAGTTGCCCAACTTAAGGCGTTGACAATGAAGGTGGACACTTTGGTTAATTATGGAGTTAATCAAATCACTAGTGTTTGTGAGCTTTGTGTTGGTGCCCATGAGACTGATTAGTGTGCAATTTCAAATGAATCAGCTCAGTTCATGAGCAACTTCCAGCATTCGCAGCAACCTGTGCCAGCCACCTATCATCCAAACAACCGCAATCATCCTAATTTCAGTTAGAGCAATGCTCAGAATACGGTTCAATAGCCTTATCAGCAGTATCCAGCTAAGCAGTACAACCCCCCTGGTTTTCAGCAACCGCAGTATGCACCAAAACAACAACTCCAGCTGCAGCAAGCTAATAAAAAATCTGAATTAGAGGAGTTGAAGCTTATGTGCAAGAGCCAAACTGTTTCTATCAAGACCTTGGAAAATCAAATTAGGCAAATTGCCAATGCCTTGCTAAATCGTTAACCTGGTACACTGCCTAGTGACACTGAAGTGCCAGGGAAGAAGGAAGCTAAAGAGCAGGTAAAGGCAATCACTTTGAGGTCTGGAAGGGTTACTAATCCCGGTCGAACTCAAGAGTTGACTGAAAAAGTTGGAGCTGAGAAAGAAGTAGAGTAGCAGGATGAAAAAGTGGAACCAAGGAAGACTATTGAGCACACTCTGCCTGAGGGTAATACAGGGGAGAAACAGATCTATCCTCCACCGCCTTTTCCTAAGAGGCTGCAGAAGAAAAAGCTGGACAAGGAATTCGAGAAGTTTCTGGAGGTGTTCAAGAAACTTCATATCAACATACCTTTCGCTGAGGCTCTCGAGAAGATGCCTAGTTAATATAAAGTTTATGAAAGGTATTCTCTCTCAGAAACTGAAGCTAGATGATTTAGAGACTGTCACTCTCACGGAGAAATGCAGTGTTGTGCTGCAGCAGAAGTTGCCTCTGAGGCTTAAGGATCCATGAAGCTTTACTATTCCATGTACTATTGGGAAAGTGTCTTTTGACAGATGCTTATGTGACTTAGAAGCTAACATCAATCTGATGCCTTTGTCAATCTTCAAGCAATTGGACTTACCTAATCCCAAACCAACTTACATGACCTTGCAGTTGGCCGACCGTTCTATTACATATCCGAGAGGTATTGTGGAGGATGTCTTGGTCAAGGTGGATAAACTCATCTTCCCTGCTGATTTCGTCATTCTTGATTTCGAGGAGGATAAGAAGATTCCCATAATCTTGGGAAGGACTTTCTTGGAAACTGGCCGAACCTTGATTGATGTGCAGAAGGGTGAGCTTACAATGTGAGTGTCGAATCAGGATGTAACTTTCAATGTGGTTAATGCTATGGAATTTCCTACTGATAATGAGGAGTGCTTAAAAGTTGAGTTAGTCGATTCGGTGGTCACATAGGAACTTGATCAATTGCTAAGGTCTGATGCCTTAAAAAAAGCCTTGTTGGGAAATTCGGATAGGGAAGATGACGAAGGTGATGAGCAATTGCAATATTTGAATGCTCACCATTTAGGAAGGCACTCTTGACATCCATTTGATATACTTTAAAATTCGAATGTGCAGCAAATGCTAGAAAAATCCTTATTGCTTCAAGTCTTGCAACTGAAGCAAAAGTTTCATCATAATCAATTCCTTCTTCTTATGAGTAGCCTTTTATAACCAACCTTGCTTTGTTTCTTGTAACTATAGCATTTTCATCCATCTTATTGCTGAACACCCATTTTATTCCAATAATGCTTCTATTCTTTGGTGCAGGAACTAACTCCCAGACTTTGTTTCTTTCAAACTGATTAAGCTCTTCTTGCATTGCAGATATCCAATTAGGGTCCATTAGAGCTTCTTCAGTTTTCTTGGGTTCTATTTGAGATAGAAAGCATGAATGTAGGCACTCATTAGCAGTTGCACTTCTAGTCCTCACACCAGCAGTAGGATCACCAATAATTGCTTCTCTACTGTGCCTCATATCCCACTTCCTAGTCTGAGTTTGTTGACTCGTGCCTTCATCATTTTCTTCATTATTGGTATGACTGCTAGATCCTTCTTCTCTTTCTCCCCATGATTTTGTTCTATCAAATTCAGGTGTTTGAGATGAGTTTCCATTCCCATGATTTTCATGTTCAGTATTCTCTTCATTTATCATCTGTTGTGCATCAACTTCCACTTCTCCATTAGAATCACTATCAATGTTGATGTTTTCAAATGCAAGGGCTTTAACTTCATTTTCATCAAGGCAATCCAAGCCTGGACACTTGTCATCATCAAAAGTTACATCTGTGCTTTCGATAATCTTCTTTTGATCTATCACATAAACCTTGTAGGAAGTTCTCTCGAATGAATATCCCAGAAAAACTGCTTCAAAAACTTTTGAGTTAAATTTTCCCACATATTCAGAGTTATCTTTCAAAATATAACACTTGCTTCCAAACACATGAAGATACTTCACAATAGGCTTTCTCTTAGACATGATTGAGTAAGGTGATTTTTCATGTGCCTTGTTAATGAGGTATCTGTTCTGAGTGTAACATGCAGTGCTAACAGCCACTTCCCATAAACTTGTTGGAAACTTGGCATCTTGTAACATTGTTCTAGCAGCTTCAATTAATGTTCTATTCTTTCTTTCAACTACTCCATTTTGTTGAGGTGTTCTAGCAGCTGAGAATTCTTGAACAATGCCCTTGCTTTTGCAAAATTCACTTAATGTTGCATTCCTGAATTCTGTTCCATTATCACTTCTCAATCTTTTTACACAATTATGATCTTCAGCCTATTTTTCTATCTTCTTGATGTGCTCAATTATGATGTGTGGAGTTTCATCTTTAGAGTGCATGAACTCTAACCAAGTGTATCTTGAGAAATCATCCACCATCACAAGTGCATATTTGTTCCTTAAAATTGATAAGACATTTACTCGCCCAAACAAGTCCATATGAATAAGTTTCAATGGTGCACTTATAGAATTCACAGTTTTTGACTTGTCACTTGATCTTTTCATTTTTCCTTTCTGACAAGCTTCACAAACTTCAACTTGAGTAAACTCCATTTTAGGCATGTCTCTTACTAACTCCTATTTGACCAAGGTGTTAATTGCCTTGAATTTCAAGTGAGACAACTTCTTATGCCATAGCTTGCTTTGTTCTTCTGATGCCTTGGTGTAGAAGCAACAAATTTCATCCTTATTTGTTGAGTCCAAGTCTGCAACAAACAAGCTTCCTTTCAGAGCAACTTCACCAGTTTTCTTACTGATAAAAGTGCATTCTTCTTTGTTGAATAAAACTTCAAAACCTTTGTCTGCAAATTGGCTAACACTGAGAAGATTCACTTCAAGACCAGCTACCAGTGCTACATCATCAATGACAGTATTTTCAGAAACAATCTTGCCATATCCCGTTGTGAATCCTTTATTGTTGTCTCCAAAGGTCACCAAAGGGCCAGCCTTCTCCTCAAACTGTGATAGAACGGCCTTATCATCTGTCATATGTCTGGAACACCCACTGTTAATGATCCAAATAACTTTCTTCACTTTTCCCTGCACACAATGAGTTTTAAGTGTGTTTAGCAACCCAAGCAATGCTGGGTACTTTCTTCTTGTTAACTGATTTAGCAGAAGTAGAATGAGTTCTTTCAGATAAAATGGAATTTAATGACTGTTGTGCATTTTTCCTATTAGCTGTAGACCCAATTTTTGTTTCCTTGAGGTCTACTCTCAGCTTATGACAACTTTTCATCATTATCAAGTTGCAAGAGATTCAATCAAACATGTCACATAATGAGTAAGGATTATTTGCATATGCTTCATTGTATTTGCATGCTCCTTCAGCTGGCTTGCTAACAACCTTTTTACAAAGGTGAGTTAGATGATTTACAGAGCCACATTTGTAACGTTTGGGAAAATTACGGTTCTATTATATCATAATTATAATAAATTATGTGTGTTAATATGTCGTTTATGTGTAATTAGTAGTAAAACCCTAACTGCTACGTGTTACGTGCATTATGTGTTATCCGGGTAATTTATTTTGTATTTATAGCTTTCCAATGAAAAGTTATATGACCCAAATCATGATTTTATGGCTGATATTTCAAATAAAATAATGGGCTTTATTTTTCATCAAACGGCTTGTTCCATCGCGTTATCCCAAACATCTAGGTATTTTACAAATTTTCTCGTTTCGCGAAAAATGACTTTTCTGGGCCCTATTCGGTGTTAAAAGCCCCACAAAAATCATATTTTTATTTTTATAAAATTATAGGACTTTCATTTATACCATTTCTTTGCATTTTTGCATTATTCATGATTTTTGGGAAATTTTGGCATATATATTGTATATATAAAATATTTATAAATTAAATTTTAATACTCAAAAAATTATAAAATTAGGGGCCAATTAATTTTAAAAGATGTAGAATTAGGGCCTTAATTTTAATTAGTAGTATTAATTTTACTACTATAAATAGCCTAATTTTTATTTAATTATTAATAATTAAGTAATTAAAAATCAGAAAATTCTCTGCAAACCGGGTCGGGAAGAACAGGGTCGGGTCGAGAATTCAATCAGTGATCTCGAGCAGATTACAACACCAAATCAAGTGATTTGAGTACTCAAATCGAAGGTTTTCATCTGTTCTTTCTGTTTTTAGCATCAATTTCACGTTTTAATGCATCGTTTTTTATTTTTGATTTCTAGGGTTTATGTTCGAATTAGGACTTTTTGATTCTAGGGTTATTATGATATTTTGATGATTTATATAGCTTCCTGATGTGATTAACAGTCGATTCATGGTGTTTAATTGAACAAACGATTCCTGGATAGTGATTCACGATTATTAGGGTTTATGCTTAATTTTCAAATCATAACTTCGTGATTTCTGTGAATATTTGGTTCTTGAAATGTTAGGGCTTTGATTATACGTGTTCTTAGCTTTAATTTGCACTATCAAACGTAGAGTTTTATGTACAGATACGTGATTTCGATATTTGGCCGGAGTTTTAAGTCGGTTTGACCGGAGATTGTTATTCAGGGATGTTTACCGTATAATTTGGCCGGGAATAGATTGGTAAGGTGATTTGGAACTGAAACCCTGTGAAAAACACATCAAACAGTTGTGTTTTTTACCTGATTTTGGCTGGCCGGGATCCTGGCCGGTGGCCGGATTCTGGGAAAATTCCGGTCATGTTCTTCATGACCTGGAATTCAACCCGTTTGACCCGAACAGAAAACCCCTGTTTGATCCGTTTTTGTTAGAATTCCAATTCTGACAACTGTTTCTGGAACTTATTTTTATTTTTATTTTATTTTAATTAAAAAATCAGTTTTATTTATTTTCTAAATTGATTAATTAATTATTTAATTAATTGATTTATATTATAAATAATTCTGAAATATTTTCTAAAAATCAGATTTAATTATATTCTTAATTATTTATTATTTTTTATTATTTAAAAATGATTAATTATTTTGATAATTAATCAAATAATTTTCAATAAATCATAATAAATTAATTTAATTCCAAAAATTATAAAAAAATCAATTTTAATTCTGATTTTTCCTAAATAATTATATAAAAATTATTTTAGGGTTTAATAATTAGTAATAATTTTTTATATTGAATAATAAATCAATTTATCTGTGTTTAATTGATATTAATTAGACCGTTTGTCTGATTCGAGCGAAACGAAGCCCTTTGATTCAGAAAAATGATTTATTTTCATTAAAAATAATATTAAAACCTAAATTCTTCTAGTAACTTGTTGACCTTTGATATTTATTTTAATAAAAGCTGAATCGCGTGCGGAGACGAGTCCAATAAATTCCGAAAAATAGGAAACGAGTCAGACAATGATCAGTTAAGCGAAGAGCGAGTCGATTTTGATTCTAAAAATTATTTTAAACATAAAAAATGATTATGTGGCTTATGTGCTTATGTGTATTATGTGGTTAATCGAGTCTTGCTTGTTAATAAATAATATACGGTTTAATAATAAGCGTATGGGTAGACAATAAGAGCTACGTGAAGTTGATTTGGGACGCGATTGAGATACGAGATGACTAAATCAGTCTATTTCTTTGATAGAAGCCAAGTCAGCAAGGCATATTGAGCCGGTGATAGACAAAGGTGACATATTTGAAGCACATCGCGTGGAAGGTAAGTTTTTCCCCTATTCTAATTTCTGAATAGTGACGTTTCTTCAGATTTTTATCACGCTTGCAATCTCTAGATTCTTATTCACAAACACTGATACATAATTGATATTTCTCTTGTTTATATTTCATTTCGATTGTTGATTTCTCCTTTTTCTTTGAATTCTCTATTCATATTCAAATTGTTACACGTACACATTGGTATATTCTAGTGATTAGAATATATCAAAGTATACTGATTGTTCCAGTTGTTACTCCATGGACTGGATAATGATGTCTGAGGTTAAGTTTTACTTGATCCTAAGGACCGAGATATAACCGGATCCTTGAGATAGGTTGTAGAGCCTGGGTGCCCGACTAGATCTATATAATGAGATATAGATCTGCATTGTATCCTGGCTGATCAGCTGGGTATAGATGCGAACTTGTGCCCAGTTTAGTTCATTTGGTATTTGCTAGAAATGGCCTTCTTTCTATTCTCGTGGGGTTATATCTTTGCAGATGTACCCAGATTACCGATTCATTTAAATTGCTTTAACACTGTTTATATTTTGCGGACTTGTTGAGCAATTATTGGCTCACCCCTTTTTGTTGTTATTCACCTTATTATTTTCAGTTAAGAAGGAATATGAAACCTATCAGGACTCGAGTAGTAAAGAAGCGGGCAAGCCGCGGGATCCTCTCATACCCAAGGTGTTGATCCCAATCCAGGAAGAAAGCTTTGAATTTCCCGAACATGTGAAGTGTAGATAATTAGTGTGTGTGTTTGAATAAAGATAAACTTAGTTTAAAACCGGTTAGACAATGGTTTGTAATAAAGAGATTTTGTAAGATTTTAAATTTGGGTTGTAATAAAGTAGTTAGTGGTTCTTGTTTTCATACTTCAACCTAAAAAGATCCTGGTTAGTGTTAAAGGGGTTAGATATATTTCTTTATTACTGTTATTCAGGTTTTACAGGTTTGGAGATTAGCTAGTAACCCCCATCCTTATACCCCGGGTCTGGAGGGCGTTACAGGTTTGCCATCAGAGCTGTAGGTTAGTTCCCTGAAAATAAGAATATTCAGAATAAGATAAGATAGGGAGATCATACAGGATAGGAATAGTCAAATAGGAGGAGTAGTGTTAGGATTTAGATAAGAGTAGAATAGGAAAGTATGAGTTTTAGGAATTATTTAGTGACCTTTCTTCTTTCTTTGGTATATTATCAGATGGCGTCATCAGGTTATTCAGGTTCATTTGAGAGGACAGTCACAGGACCAGTTGCACCAGTTATTCCACCAGTGTCTAAGTACATGTTTCCACCTCTTCTACCTCTTCTGAAGGGTTTTTAGCACATAAACGCAGCGAAAATGTAAATTTAATCTTAAAAAAACCGAAACCCTCCGCAGAATCCATGCGAAAAATAATATTTAATTCATAGTTCAGTATGTTTACCTTAAGAAGCTTTACGTTAATGGAAAGATGAAGGTCTTTAATGGCGATCCAAAAATGATGAACGGAGATCCTTAGCAGCTGCTCCTCAAGTGTGAAGTACTCCACCGGTATCCACCAAGAAAACGATGTAATAAAGGAGGAGAAGATGTAGAGAATTAGGGTTTTGTAAATCTTTTTGGTTGAGGCAAAAATAGGGTCTATAATAGTATATTTATAGGCAAAATTTTCAACTGAAAATTTTCCCATAAAATATTATTATTATTAACCCTTTATTATTCTCATTAATAATTAAAACACCTTTTAATTATTAATCCTTTTTCTAAACACTTTAGAAATAATTCTCTCTCTTGATTTAATTTCCAAAAATTAAATTCTTAATTAATAATAGTAAGAACCTTTTCTTAATTAATTTATAATTAATTAAATCTCATTTAATCAATTATTAAATTTGCTAATTAAATATTTATTTCATAAATAAATAATTATCAGCCATTATTAATTAATTCCTCCACCATTAAATCATTTTCTTTTATGGTGTGACCTTGTAGGTTCAATATTAAGCCGGTAGTAGAAATAAATAATAATAAAACTATTTTATCATTATTTATATAAATTCTCTAATTCATTAAATATGATTAATTAATTAATCATATTTATTTTACATGGTGAGGGATACTTCTCAGCATATCGCGACTATCCGGATAATACGAATTCACTGCTTAGAATACCAAGAACCTATTCAGTGAGTAGTTACCGTACAATTAATTCCTTCTACCCTGCAATGTCGTGATTAAATACAAGGCATAGAACTTGTGTCAAGCCTATCTTATTTAATCACTTGCTTTCCCATTCACTATGCTTAGTTCTATTTAATGTAAATTAGAAACTCCTTTCTAATTTCATTCACTCTGGCCAGAGATTCCTGAACTAGCATAAGTGGATCAGCATTAAACATTCTCTTCCTTCACTGGAAGGGGTAGATCCTTTATTGATCATACACTATCTTCGTGTACAAATTCCTATACCCAGTAGAGCCCTTATAATTTTCCCTGGAGACTAAGAACTAAACCAAAGCATAGTTCAGTGTACAGAAGATGACTATGATGACCTCAAGTCTAAGGATACTTGTACAACTATCACTATGTGAACAACTGCTGATACGTGAGTGAAATCCATCAGTTGTTCAGCTGTGTGAGTCATGTTCAGTGAACTTATTCTATAATAAGCACCTACATACTAGCTGTAGTGTCACCACACAAATGTCTATGAGAACAAACATCCTTCATAATGAAGCAAGCATAGTATGTACCGATCTTTGCGGATTATTAATTACCAGTTAGTAATCCTACGACCAGGAACTATTTAAGTTTAGAGTTATCATCTTTTAGGTCTCATTATTATGATCTCATCACAATCCATAAAAAGCTTTACTCTAAATTGTGATACATCTTATTTAAACACTTAAAATAGATAGAGCCCGCAATAAAAAACAAAACAAGTCTTTTATTAATATCAATGAAATCAAAACAGATTACATAAAAGTTATTCCTAAATCCTCATACATGATTGGACTTAGAACATATCTCTTTCAATCTCCCACTTGTACTAAAGCCAATCACTCTGGTATCTAATACCCATCTTATCTTTATGACGATTAAAGTGACTTTGAGAAAGTAGCTTTGTGAGTGGGTCTGCTACGTTATTATGTGTGTCAACTCTCTCGACGTTGACATCTCCTTTTTCAACAATCTGAATTGCACCACCATTCAGAGTAAACACGTACCCTGACATGGATTTGCTATCACTTTCTGATTGAAAACTAGAGTCAGTATAACCCTCTATTTTTAACTCAGATTCACCACCAAAAACAAGAAAAATGTCCTGAGTCCTTCGCAAGTACTTAAGGATGTTTTTCACTGCTTTCCAGTGGTCTTCACCTGGATTGGACTGATATCCGCTCGTCACACTAATTGAATAAGCAACATCAGGCCTTATACACAACATCGCGTACATGATAGATCCTATTGCTGAAGCATAAGGAATCTTACTCATACGCTCTCTTTCCTTAGGTGTCTTAGGAGACATTTTTTCGGAAAGGGACACTCTATGGCTCATCGGTATGAGACCTCTTTTGGAGTTTTCCATGCTTAACCATTTAAGCACTTTCTGGATGTATGTACCCTGGGTAAGACCTATCATTCTTCTAGATCTATCTCTATAGATCTTCATACCGAAAATGTAGGATGCTTCTCTCAAATCTTTCATGGTGAAGTTCTTTGATAGCCATACTTTGACTGATTGTAGCATCAGTATATCATTTCCTATAAGAAGTATGTCATCCCCATACAATACAAGAAATGTTACCGCGCTCCCACTAACCTTCTTGTAGACACATGGTTCATCTATGTTTTTGATAAAACCAAACTCTTTGATTGTCTCATCAAAACGGATGTTCCATCTACGAGAAGCTTGCCTTAAACCATATATGGTTCGCAGCAGCTTACACACTAGGTGTTCATTTCCCTTGGAAAGAAAACCCTCTGGCTATGTCATATACACTTCCTCCTCAAGTTACCCATTGAGGAAGGCTGTTTTCACGTCCATTTGCCAGATCTCATAGTCGTAGTAAGCAGCAATCGTAAGCAAAATCTGAATTGATTTTAACAGGGCTACAGGCAAAAAAGTTTCATCAAAGTCAATCCCTTGCCTTTGTTTGAATCCTTTTGCCATGAGCCTGGCCTTATAGGTCTCCACCTAGCCATCTGCTCCAATATTTCTTTTGTATACCCACTTGCACCCAGTAGGCTTAACACCTTCAGGCGCCTCAACCAGAGTCCATACTTGGTTGGTATACATAGATTCCATTTCAGATTTCATGGCACTATGCCATTTCTCTGAGTCAACACTACTCATAGCCTCATTATAGGTCACATGGTCATCATCATCAATGATTGACAACTCATTACCATTCTCAATGATAAGGCCATAATACCTCTCAGGTTGGCGAGACACTCTCCCTGTCCTACGAATGGGCTGTTCCATAGAAGGTTGTTCAATCTGAATAGGTGTTTCCACTTGATCCGTAGTAGTTTGTGCTTCTTGAACTTCATCAAGTTCAATTTTGCTCCAACTGTTTCCTTCAAGGATAAACTCCTTTTCCAAGAAGGTAGCATGTCTGGAGACAAACACCCGATGATCGGTGTAAAAGTAATACCCCAAAGTCTCTTTAGGATATCCCACAAAATTACATTTTACGGATCGAGATTCCAGCTTATCTGGGTCAACTTTCTTGACATAAGCTAGACATCCCCAAATCTTAACGTGTTTAAGACTCGGTTTCCTTTCTTTCCATATCTCATATGGTGTTTGAGGAACAGATTTGGAAGGCACCTAATTCAGTAAATATGCTGAGGTTTCCAATGCATAACCCCATAGGAATACTGGAAGATTCGCATAGCTCATCATGGACCGAACCATGTCTAACAAAGTTCGATTTCTCCTTTCAGATACCCCATTTAACTGTGGAGTATATGGAGGAGTCCACTGGGAGACTATACCACTTTCTTTGAGATAATCTAGAAACTCTCCATTCAAGTATTCACCACCTCGATCTGATCGAAGAGTTATAATACTGTGTTTGGTTTGTTTCTCCACTTCATGTTTATATTCTTTGAACTTTTCAAAGGCTTCAGACTTGTGTTTCATCAAATACACATATCCGAATCTAGATCTATCATCTATGAAAGTAATGAAGTACGAAAATCCACCCATGGCTTGCGTAGACATTGGTCCACATACATCTGTGTGTACCAATCATAGCAAATCTGCAGCCCTCTCTCCATGTCCACTAAATGGAGATTTGGTCATTTTACCCAATAGACAAGACTCGCATGTAGGATATGATTCAAAATCAAAGGGGTCAAGTAACCCTTCCTTATGCAATGTCCGCAGTCTATTTTCACTAATATGACCTAGCCTACAGTGCCATAAATAGGTCAGATTTTATCATCTCATTTTCTTTTATTAGTTTGTTCAATCTGAAGTAAATCATGCTCTACATCACATACATACAGACCATTATTTAAAATGCCACGTCTAAAAAGAACATTATCTATAAGGATAGAACATTCATTATTCTTAATAATAAATGAAAAACCATCCACATCCAACATAGGAATAGAAACAATATTCCTCACAATAGAGGGAACGTAATAACAATTATTCAAAATAATAGTCTTGCCCGTAGGCATATGTAAACTAAATGATCCTACAGATATGGCCGCAACCCTTGCTCCATTGCCCATACGTAGAATCACCTCATCTTTTTCAAGAGTCCTACTTCCCTTTAGTCCTTGCAACGAATTGTAAATATAGAGAACCACAGGCGGTATCTAATACCCAAGTAGAAATTTGACCTAGTGACATATTAACTTCGATCATGAACATGCCTGAATCAAAAGCGGTAGTCTTACTACCCTTCTTCTTCTTCAATTCTGCAAGGTAAACCTTGAAGTTCCTCTTCCAGTGCCCCAACTTGTTATAGTGAAAACAAACAGCTAAATTAGGACCAGTCAACTTTTGAGCATCTAGTATGCTCCGGAGTGATAGTGCAGAAGACGTGACGAATATAGTAAATCTGTAAATGATAAACACATAACAACAATTAGAAAATATTCAATTTCATTTCAAAACACTATATAAATCGGGTCTTTATTCATAAGTGTCTCCCACTAGTTTATCTAATTTATTCAACCCCCTAAGTGAAAATTAAGCATTCATAATGCTAGTGGGAATAGGGATCCTACATTTCATCACACAACCTCGGCTGTGGAACGAAACGTCATGTGATGTTCAATAGGAAGACAACTCTTGTCAATTACATCTTATGTTATTCCCTAATATAACTTTAGCCTCTTGAATAATTGAGTCACGGCTGTGGCACGACAAACTCAATATTCTAAGTCAAGTATAACCCAACATTTCGTACAATTGAATCAGCCTCCAACGGCCCATGACTGTGGCACGTACCGACCTTTAGATTCTAATTCAATGTACACATCTCTATGTAATAGACAAGTATTTCTTATTTTGAAATCAAAGCCCTCGGCTGTAGCACGAAATGACAATGATTTAAAAATAAGAACCACTTTCTACCATGTTGGAAGGCTATGACCGACACAAGCCCGTTGTGTCATTGGCCAATTACTACTTGATATTATTTAATTTTAGAGGGATTATATTACGTTATAATCATAATCATATTATAAAGAGATTCTTCCTTTTAAATTAAATATTTCAAATCAATAATCGATAATCAGATGATTCCCAGATCGGGTGGAGCATTGTCAAGATGCGTCACTTAATAACCCTTTCTTACAGATAGAAATCTGTTGTTGACAGAATCATCCTTTCTCTCAATATTGAAAATTCATATTCAATTACGTGTTTCATAAACACAAGAATCTCATGATCGTATTCATAATATTTATTGTTAAGGTAAGAAACAATTCCTATTCTAGATTTTCTAGAGCACGCCTTATATTGATTTAAGTTCACCTAAATCTATCATCGCATGGTAAACATAGGCATATATCTCATATATAAAATTAAATAAACAAATAAATGTAAAGTGTAATAAAGTAAATGTGTTTGGTTATGGCCCCATCCTATGTGATCTTTATCAAGCTCATGATAAAGATCAAGGTCAATCTAATATGGTGATGGAAATAAATACAACTACTTATTACATAAGTCTTCTTGTATGCCTCGTCTTCTTCTTTGTATCTCCTCAATTGGATAACCTTCTTGAGTCTTCAATTACATTACATGATTGAAAGTAAAACTAATCTAATGAACTTACGAGAATAACTCGAGTTACATTCGAGATTTATGATTACAAAGATTGACGACATGCAAGTCGTATTTAAAACCAAAACCAAAACCATTACACTAAGGTCGAAAGGCCATAACCATCCACCATGCTCATACAACACATAAAAGCATGTTAAAACATATAATCTGATCTTAACATATCATATTATCCATGATCTAATCATAAAAAGAAAATATGACAAAAATCAGAAAAATCAGAATCAAATCAGAAAAACAAGAATCACTGTTTACGGGCAGTAAACGACGTCAAACGACTTAGTCGTTGATAGGTAAACCTATCAGTTTTGTTCATACGCTCATTTACCTATGGAATAGGTTATTCGTTTGCGTAAATCGGACACCAGACCCAGATTTCAGCAAATCTGCAGCAGCCAATTCAGAATCCTTATCTAATATGATTCTCATAATTAGAACAAACATAAATCATGTATATATCAGTATATATACAGATTACATATTCATCTTATGATTATACAACTCACATGAATATCATATATTCAAAACCATACATATATAAGCATATTATATCAACATCAAATCAAGGTGAATCACGTACATGCTCATATATCGAAAACAGTTAAACACATAAATGAATTAAAAAAAATTCCCAAGTAGCTCTGATGCCAATGAAGGGTTTTTAGCACATAAACGCAGTGAAAACGTAAATCTAATCTTAAAAAAACCGAAACCCTCCGCAGGATCCATGCGAAAAATAATATTTAATTCGTAGTTCAGTATGTTTACCTTAAGAAGCTTTACGTTAATGGAAAGATGGAGGTCTTTAATGGCGATCCAAAAACGATTAACGGAGATCCTTAGCAGCTGCTCCTCAAGTGTGAAGCACTCCACCGGTATCCACCAAGAAAATGATGTAATGAAAGAGGAGGAGATGGAGAGAATTACGGTTTTGTAAATCTTTTTGGTTGAGGCAAAAATAGGGTCTATAATAGTATATTTATAGGCAAAATTTTCAGCTGAAAATTTTCCCATAAAATATTATTATTATGAACCCTTTATTATTCTCATTAATAATTAAAACACCTTTTAATTATTAATCCTTTTTCTAAACACTTTAGAAATAATTCTCTCTCTTGATTTAATTTCCAAAAATTAAATTCTTAATTAATAATATTAAGAACCTTTTCTTAATTAATTTATAATCAATTAAATCTCATTTAATCAATTATTAAATTTTCCAATTAATTATTTATTTCATAAATAAACAATTATCAGTCATTATTAATTAATTCCTCCACCATTAAATCATTCTCTTTTATGGTGTGACCCTGTAGGTTCAATATTAAGCCGGTAGTGGAAATAAATAATAATAAAACTATTTTATCATTATTTATATAAATCATCTAATTCATTAAATATGATTAATTAATTAATCATATTTATTCTACATCGTGAGGGATACTTCTCAGCATATCGCGACTATCCGGATAATACGAATTCACTGCTTAGAATACCAAGAACCTATTCAGTGAGTAGTTACCGTACAATTAATTCATTCTACCCTGCAATGTCACGATTAAATACAAGGCATGGAACTTGTGTCAAACCTATCTTATTTAATCACTTGCTTTCCCATTCACTATGCTTAGTTCTATTTAATGTAAATTAGAAACTCCTTTCTAATTTCATTCACTCTGGCCAGAGTTTCCTGAACTAGCATAAGTGGATCAGCATTGAACATTCTCATCCTTCACTGGAAGGGGTAGATCCTCTATTGATCATACACTATCTTCGTGTACAAATTCCTATACCCAGTAGAGCCCTTATAATTGTCCCTGGAGACTAAGAACTAAACCAAAACATAGTTCAGTGTACACAAGATGACTATGATGACCTCAAGTCTAAGGATACTTGTACAACTATTACTATGTGAACAACTGCTGACACGTGAGTGAACTCCATCAGTTGTTCAGCTGTGTGAGTCATGTTCAGTGAACTTATTCTATAATAAGCACCTACATACTAGCTATAGTGTCACCACACAAATGTCTATGAGAACAAACATCCTTCATAATGAAGCAAGCATAGTATGTACCGATCTTTGCGGATTATTAATTATCATTTAGTAATCCTACAACCAGGAACTATTTAAGTTTAGAGTTATCATCTTTTAGGTCTCATTATTATGATCTCATCACAATCCATAAAAAGCTTTACTCTAAATTGTGGTACATCTTATTTAAACACTTAAAATAGATAGAGCCCGCAATAAAAAAACAAAAGAAGTCTTTTATTAATATCAATGAAATTAAAATATATTACATAAAAATTATTCCTAAATCCTCATACATGATTGGACTTAGGACATATCTCTTTCGTCTTCCACCATTGCCCAGGAGTCAGCACCACCAGTGTCAGGGCTGATTCATGATCCAGTAGAGATGTTCAATCCAGCAGTGTTCTTTGAGCCGATGTTTCCACCTCCACTTCCAGTAGAGCATCAGTTTATGCCAGAGGTTGAGCTAGAGGTTGAGCCAGAGTTTCCACCACCAGCAGTGTTAGCTCCTATTCAAGTGCATGCCCCAGAGCCAGAGGTATTCCAAATGGTTCCAGTTGAGGGTATGGGTGAGCATGATGTAGAGTTACAGTTGGGATTACCTCAGCAGGGTATTGCAGGGATGCAGAGAGTTCCGTCGCAGGAGTCAGTAGGACAATATGGTACCGTATCATGATTACAATATTGTGAGAGAGGATTATGAGTACTAGAGAGCCCAGTGCAGGGAGATTATGCATTTGTTTGATCAGAGAGACCGAGGACCATTAGTCGCACTTCAGTCGAATTATATGATGAGACAGAGGCTACAGTCCACAGTGATGATCGCTACTTTTGAGTTAGATGCTCTGACACATGTCGGGCCGCCTTCTTATGCGGAATTTCATAGGGTTCTTTGTTTGGCACAAACAGTTGTCCAGATACTCCGAGATGAGCTGAGGCGTATTCTGCCAGGATTTTGAAATCTGATCGCAGGAGACCAGATGTGTAGTATAGGTGACTGATGTAGATAAATGCATCTAGTATAGTATGGATAGTGATGTATGTGTGTAGTACTTAGCTTGACTTGTAGTAGCAACATCCAGGATAGTTTTGAGCGAGACTTTTTGTACCAAGCATCCACACCTGAGGCCGGTGTTATATATAAAATGAACTTTCTCAAATTTTCTTTTATTTAAATTTCAGATTTTACAGTTTTACAGCATTTACATTTACCTTATTGTTTTACACTTTTTGATATTTCAAATTCTGTTTAAATTTAAACACAATGTACCATCATTTTATTTCAAGTTACAAAACTATTTCAACGGATTGTTTAAATTCTTGTTTTTATATTAAGCAAATTATTTTCTATCGTAAATCATTATTTAAATTTTTGTTAATATAGGATAAATTATTTTCTTACTTACTGTCAACTATTTAATAGACTGTTAAAAAGAAATCATTTTTTTTATTATCATAAAATGGCACCAAAGAGAAAGACTAGAACCGAAACCTCCAACAACAACTCAGAGGGACAAACCAATGATATCATGAACCAAATGTTCCATCTGATGCAACAACAAATCGTAATGATGCAGGAGCAGATGCAGCAACAGCAGCAACAGATTCAGCAACAAATGTTACAACCGCCACCTCGTCCTGAACCTCAGATACCACCAGCTATACCTGTTGTTACTTTCAAGAAGTTTCAGTCAGTTAAACCTCCAGAATTTGAGGAAACAGCAGATCCTATTAAGGCTACCACTTGGTTGAAGGACATAGAGAAAGTATTTGGGCTTGTGAAAGTAGGTGAGGAACAAAAGACTAATTTTGCTAGTTACTTTTTGAAAGGAGAAGCAAATTACTGGTGGGAATCTAGGAAAGCTTTAGAAGATGAAGACGATATAGCCTGAGATAGGTGTTTTTGGAGAAACATTTCCCTCGCTATGTGAAGAATCAGATACAGATCAAGTTTCTAGAGCTTAAACAGGGAAGTATGTCCGTGACAGACTATGAAGCTAAGTTTACTGAGTTGGCTAGGTTTGTTCCAGAACAAGTTGATACTGAGAAGAAATGAGCCCAAAGATTCCAACTGGGTTGACGACCGTGGATCCGTGGCCAAGTTGCAGTTTTTGAGTTGACAACTTATACTGCCATAGTCCAGAAAGCCATGGTCATTGAGGGAGAAAGTGAAAGATCCCAAAAGGAAAGAGGACAGGAAAGTTTCCAAAACCGCTCCAACAGGAAGCCGAGATTTCAAGCCCGGACAAATATGAATTTCAAAAGGATAGGACAAAGCAACCAGAAAATAGGTAATCATTTCCAAGCTCCCAACCAGCAGGGAATAACCAGAGTCCCAGTGCCGTACTGTATGACTTGTGGTCGGAAATATACCGGCGTCTATATTAAGTTAAATGTGACATGTTTTAAATGTAAGCAGAAAGGGCACTATTCTAACGATTGTCCAACGGGAAAGATAGAAGTTACTTATTTCCGGTGTGGGAAAAAAGGACATATCGCTAGGAATTGTAAAGGACCAGCAATGGCAGCTAGTATTCCTAAAGTGTTGTCATTACCTCCTCCACCGCAGCCTAATCAACCCAGAGAAAGGACTTTTAACATGATAATGAAAGAAGCCGTGCAGAGTCCTAGCGTGATTGCATGTACGCTTTTGGTGAAGTCAGTAAATTCAAAAATAATAATTGATTCTGGAGCTACACGATCTTTTATTTCTGAAGAATTTCTCGATAAGATATATTATGAAACTGAATGGTTGGGCGAGACGTTAATTATATAATTAGCGAATGACGACCAAGTTCTGGTAGATCGAGTATGTCCTGCGTATGATATCGAGATAGTCGGACATCATTTCTCCGTAGACCTGATTCCATTTAAGTTAGGATAGTTTGACATTATTTTGGGATTGGATTGGTTAGCTTGTCATAATGCCCAGATCGATTGCGTAAACAAGAAACTAAAATTGCGAACTGCAGAAAAATGCAACGACAATGTTCAAAGGCGAAAAACAATGAAAAATATTCTGACAATAATGCAGACCAAGCATTTGCTTCGATAAGGATGTGAAATATATATAGCCTATGTATTAGATACAAAGTAGGGTAGTCCGAAAATAGAAGATATTCCAGTTGTATCTGAATTTCCTGATGTCTTTCCAGACGAGCTTCCAAGATTACCGCCAGACCGAGAAATTGAGTTTACGATTAATTTAGCGTCAGGTATAGAACCAGTTTCGAAAGCTCCATATCGAATGGCACCAGTCGAGATGAAAAAATTATCGATGCAATTGCAAGATTTACTAGACATGGGAATCATAAGGCCCAGTTTATCCCCATGGGGTGCACCGGTAAAAAAGACGGCAACATGCGACTATGCATCGACTATCGGGAGTTGAATAAGCTGACTATCAAGAATAAATACCCTCTATTGAGAATCGATGATTTGTTTGATCAACTAAAAGGAGCCGCATGGTTTTCTAAGATAGATTTGAGATCGGGTTATCATCAATTGAAGATTAAAGCTGAAGATATCCCCAAGACTGCTTTTCCTACCAGATACGGACATTATGAGTTTCTCGTAATGGAATTCGGTTTGACCAATATGCCAGCAGCATTTATGGATCTGATGAATAGGGTATTCAAGAGATACTTTGATAAATTCGTGATTGTATTTATTGATGACATCTTGATTACTCGAAGACTGAGGAAGAGCATGCCGAGCATTTGAGGATTGCTTTGGAAATTCTAAGGAAGGAACAACTGTACGTGAAATTCTCGCAATGCGAGTTTTGGTTGAAGGAAGTACAATTTTTAGGGCATATCATTAGCAGGTAAGGTATTCAGGTTAACCCAGCAAAGATTGAAGCTGTGTTAAATTGGGAAAGGCCGAAGACA
Source organism: Apium graveolens (assembly GCF_009905375.1). Lineage (NCBI taxonomy): Eukaryota > Viridiplantae > Streptophyta > Magnoliopsida > Apiales > Apiaceae > Apium > Apium graveolens. Next base: position 155,785,252 of record NC_133651.1, on the reverse strand, counting down.
CCAATAGAAGTTCGAAGTTTCTTGGGATTGGCAGGATACCATAGAAGGTTTGTCAAGGATTTTGCGAAAATAGCAACGCCACTGACTAAGTTGACTCGAAAAAGTGAAAAGTTCCTATGGGATGACAAATGTGAGGAAAGTTTCCAAGAACTGAAAAATCGATTAGTAACTGCACCGATACTTGTATTTCCAGATGAGCATGGAGATTTTGTCATTTATAGCGATGCTTCATATCAAGGACTCAGATGTGTTTGGATGCAACATGGCAATGTAATCGCATACGCTTCTAGACAACTAAAGCCTCATGAGCAGAAGTATCCGACACATGATCTGGAACTAGCAACAATTGTATTCACACTGAAGCTTTGGACACATTATCTTTATGGCGAGAAATGTGAAATCTACACGGATCATAAAAGCTTGAAGTACATCTTTATGCAAAAGGAACTTAACATGAGGCAACGACGATGGTTAGAACTGATTAAAGATTACGATGTTAGGATTAGATATCATCCAGGGAAAGCGAACGTTGTGGTAGATGCACTGAGCCGAAAAGAAAGATTGAACTTGTTAACTTCAGCTGAAGAATTAGCCAAAGAATTTGATAAGTTGGAAATTGAGATTCGTGTTTCCAATGAATTTACTGAAACTATTTACACGATGACTTTTCAACCATAATTATTGGAAAAGATTCGACGATGTCAAGAAGAAGTGATGGGTCAAGATGACAACTTAACGGGAGAAGAAATCACAACCCAGAAGGATAACGAAGGAATTATACGCTTTACATCAAGAGTCTGGATCCCTAACGTGGCCGAGCTAAAGGAAGAGATATAATGAGATGCGCACAGTTAAAAATATTCCATATATCCGGGAAGTACAAAAATGTACCGCGATCTGAAAGAAAACTTTTGGTGGCCAAATATGAAGAAGGAGATAGCAGAATGGGTAAGTAAATGCTACACATGCCAACGAGTTAAAGCGGAACATCAACGTCCAAGTGGATTACTGTAGCCATTGGATATTCCAGAATGGAAATGGGAACATCTAGCAATGGATTTTGTGGTAGGACTTCCAAGAACCAAAGCAAATCATGACGCGATATGGGTAATCATTGACAGACTAACGAAGTCAGCACACTTTCGACGGATTAATGAAAAATTTTCACTCGACAAGCTAGTGCACTTATATCTCAAGGAAATCATGATGCGACATGGAGTTCCAATATCTATCATGTCTGATCGAGATCCCCAATTTAATTTAAGATTTTGGAGATAATTTCAAGAATGCCTTGGAACCAAACTAAATATGAGTACCACTTATCATCCGCAAACTGATGGATAAAGTGAAAGAACTATCCAAACAATCGAAGACATGTTACGAGTTTGTGTGATTGATTTCAAAGATAGCTGGGATGTGCACTTACCATTGGTTGAATTTTCATACAACAATGGCTATCATGCAAGCATTGGGATGCCACCTTACGAAGCTTTATATGGAAGAAAATGCAGATCACCAGTGTATTGGGATGAAGTTGGAGAACGCAAAATTTTGGGTCCATAATTAATTCAACAGACTAAAGAAGATATAGAACTTATTCGAAAGCGACTGGATGCAGTTCAAAATCGACAACGCAAATATACAAATCAAGCTAGAAAAAATATGGACTATAAAGAAGGAGAGCATGTGCTACTCAAAATATCGCCATGGAAAGGATTGACCAGATTTGGCAACAAGGGTAAATTGAAGCCACAATACATTGGTCCGTTTGGAATCTTGAAGAAAGTCTGAAAAGTTGCTTATGAGTTAGCCTTACCGCCTCACATGCAGCATATTCACAATGTGTTTCACGTATCGATGCTTAAGTGATATAATCCTGATTCTGGATATGTAATAGAATATGAAGCGGTAGATATCCAACCTGACTTGTCTTTTCTAGAACAGCCGGTAAGAATTCTAGATCGGCAAGAGAGAGTGTTGAGGAATAAGTCTGTATCTTTAGTGCGAGTTTTGTGGAGAAATCCTATGGTTGAAGAATCAACCTGGGAACTTGAGAGTGAAATATTATAAAAGTATCCCCACTTGTTTTCTTAGCGAGATTCTGAGGAAAAATCTTATTAAGGAGGGAAGGATGTAACGTCTGGGAAAATTACGCTTGTATTATATCATAATTATAATAAATTATGTGTGTTAATGTGTCATTTATGTGTAATTAGTAGTAAAACCCTAACTTCTACGTGTTACGTGCATTCTGTTTTATTCGGGTATTTTCAGGGTATTTTTCAGATAATTTATTTTGTATTTATAGCATTCCTATCAAAAGGTATACGTCCCAAATCATGATTTTATGGCTGATATTTCAAATAAAATAATGAGTTTTATTTTTCATCAAACGGCTTGTACCATCGCGTTATCCCGAACATCTAAGTATTTTACAAATTTTCTCATTTCGCGAAAAATGACTTTTTGGGCCCCATTGGGTGTTAAAATCCCACAAAAATCATATTTTTATTTTTATAAAATTATAGGACTTTCATTTATATAATTTCTTTGCATTTTTGCATTATTCACAATTTTGGGGAAATTTTGGCATATATATTGTATATATAAAATATATATAAATTAAATTTTAATACTCAAAAATTATAAAATTAGGGGCCAATTAATTTTAAAAGATGTAGAATTAGGGCCTTAATTTTATTAGGAGTATTAATTTTACTACTATAAATAGCCTAATTTTTATTTAATTATTAATAATTAAGTAATTAAAAATCAGAAAATCAGAAAATTCTCTACAAACCAGGTCGGGAAGAACATGGTCGGGTCGAGAATTCAACTAGTGATTTCGAGCAGATTACAACACCAAATCAAGTGATTCGAGTACTCGAATCGAAGGTTTTCATCTGTTCTTTCTGTTTTTAGCATCAATTCCACGTTTTAATGCATCGTTTTTGATTTTTGATTTCTAGGGTATATGTTCGAATTAGTGCTTTTTGATTCTAGGGTTATAATGATGTTTTGATGATTGATATAGCTTTCTGATGTGATTTACAGTCGATTCATGGTGTTTAATTGAACAAACGATTCCTGGATAGTGATTCACGATTATTAAGGTTTATGCTTAATTTTCAAATCATAACTTCGTGATTTCTGTGAATATTTGGTTCTTGAAATGTTAGGGCTTTGATTATACGTGTTCTTAGCTTTAACTTGCACTATAGAACGTAGAGTTTTATGTACAGATGCGTGATTTCGATATTTGGCCGGAGTTTTAAGTCGGGTTTTATCGGAGATTGTTATTCAGGGATGTTTACGGTATGATTTGGCCGGGAATAGATTGGTATGGTGATTTGGAACTGAAACCCTGTGAAAAACACATCAAACAATTGTGTTTTTAGCCTGATTTTGGCTAGCCAGAATCCTGGTCAGTGGCCAGATTCTGGAAAAATTCCGGTCATGTTCTTTATGACCCGGAATTCAACCCGTTTGACCCAAACAGAAAACCCATGTTTGATCCGTTTTTGTCAGAATTCCAATTCTGACAACTGTTTCTGGAAATTATTTTTATTTTATTTTAATTAAAAAATCAGTTTTATTTATTTGATAAATTGATTAATTAACTATTTAATTAATTGATTTATATTATAAATAATTCTGAAATATTTTCTAAAAATCAGATTTAATTATTTTCTTAATTATTTATTATTTATTATTTATTATTTATTTATTATTTATAGAAAATTCAATAAATCATAATAAATTCATTTTAATTCCAAAAATTATAGAAAAATCATTTTTAATTCTGATTTTTCCTAAATAATTATTTAAAAATTACTTTAGGGTTTAATAATTAGTAATAATCATTTATATTGAATAATAAATTGATTTATCTGTGTTTAATTGATATTAATTAGACTGTTTGTCTAATTCGAGCGAAATGAAAGCCCTTTGATTTAGAAAAATGATTTATTTTCATTAAAAATAATATTAAAACCTAATTTCTTCTAGAAACTAGTTGACCTTTGATATTTATTTGATTAAAAGCCGAATCGCGTGTAAAGACGAGTCCAATAAATTCCGAAAAATAGGAAACGAGTCAGATAATGATCAGTTAAGCGAACAGCGAGTCGATTTTGATTCTAAAAATTATTTTAAACATAAAAATGATTATGTGGATTATGTGCTTATGTGTATTATGTGGTTAATCAAGTCTTGCTTGTTAATAAATAATATACGGGTTAATAATAAGCGTATGAGTAGACAATAGGAGCTACGTGAAGTCGATTTGGGACGCGATTGAGATACGAGATGACTAAATCAGTCTATTTCTTTAATAGAAGCCAAGCCAGCAAGGAAGATTGAGCCTGTAATAAACGAAGGTGACATATTTGAAGCACATCATGTGGAAGGCAAGTTTTTCCCCTATTCTAATTTCAGAATAGTGACGTTTCTTCAGATTCTTATCACGCTTGCATTCTCTAGATTCTTATTCATAAACACTGATACACAATTGTTATTTTCCTTGTTCATATTTCATTACGATTGTTGATTTCTCCTTTTCCTTTGAATTCTCTATTCATATTCAATTTGTTACACATACACATTGGTATATTCTGGTAATTAGAATATATCAAAGCATACCAATTGTTCCGGTTACTACTCCATGGACTGGATAGTGATGTTTGGGATTAAGTTTTACTTGATCCTAAGGATCGGGACATAACCGGATCCTTGAGATAGGCCGTAGAGCCTCGGTGCCCGACTACATCTATGTAATGAGATATAGATCTGCACTGTATCTTGGCTGATCAACAGGGTATAGATGCGAACTTGTGTCTAATTTAGTTCATTTGGTATTTTCCAAAAATGGCCTTCTTTCTATTCTCGTGGGGTTATATCTTTGCAGATGTACCCAGATTACCGATACATTTAAAATGCTTTAACACTGTTTATATTTTGCGGACTTGTTAAGCAATTGTTGGCTCACCCCTTTTTGTTGTTATTTACCTTATTATTTTTAGTTAAGAAGGAATATGAAACCTATCAGGACTCGAGTAGTAAAGAAGCGGGTCAAGCCGCGGGATCCTCTCATACCTAAGGTGTTAATCCCAATCTAGGAAGAAAACTTTGAATTACCCAAACATATGGAGTGTAGATAGTTAGTGTGTGTGTTTGAATAAAGATGAACTTAGTTTAAAACTGGTTAGACAATGGTTTGTAATAAAGAGAGTTTATAAGTTTTAAATTTGGGTTGTAATACAGTAGTTAATGGTTCTTGTTTTCATACTTCAACCTAAAAAGATCCTGGTTAGTGTTAAAGGGGTTAGATATATTTCTTTATTACTGTTATTCAGGTTTTACAGGTTTGGAGATTAGCTAGTAACCCCTAGCTTATACCTCGGGTCTGGAGGGCGTTACAACATTTTTCACACTTCTTTCTTGGAACATCTGCAACATAAGCAAAATTATTGCTTTTGTTCATCCCAATTTTCCCATTTCTATTTTTCTTCTTCTTTCTTGCATCTTCAATCTTGGTTTCTTTAACAGGTGTCTTGGTGCTTTGATTATCCATGAACTTCTCTTCATCTTTGGAAGATGGAGTTGCTTTTGCATTTTTCTTCTCTTTATCTTCATCAGCAATTTCTTGCTTGATAATCAACTCTTCCTCACTGAAATTTACTTCACATGCCTTGAACATAGGTGAGATAACCTTTTTCAGCATTGCTGGGATATTTTCATTTTCTGTTGCTTTTCCTTTGCAACCTCTCTCTTTCTTTTTGCTGTTCAAGGCATCATAGTCAAGACCAATAGCAATGTTTGCACATGGCTTATTTTTCTCATGGTACTGTCTAAGTAACTCAGATGCATTCTTGAAGGATTTCAATTTAACTTCATTCTTTTCCAGCTTTTCCTTTAGCACAGCTTCAATTTAACTTGCACACTTGAGCTTGTTCTTCAGATATGCATTTTCTTGTCTTACAGTTTCAAGCTCCACCAAAAACAATTCAGCTTCTTGTTTCTCACTTTTAAGCTTCTCATTTATCTTTGTCAGTCAGCTAACTTCTTCATTAGCAGCAACCATACTTGTATGTATGTGAAACATTTATGTGCTTATCTTTTCTACAGTTTCCTTATATTGACTCATATATAAATCAATGGTAGTGAGAGTTGGTACATGTGATTTTGATGAGGATGATTCTCCTTGCTCCAAGGCTATTAAAGCATAATTTTCAACTTCCTCATCTTCATCATTATCAAAATCATCCCAACTTTTTCCCTCTGCAATATAGGCTTTGCTTTGCTGTTTCTTCAGAAGAGCTTCAAACTTTGCTTCCAGTTCAAGATAAGCTTTATCTTTCTTTGCTTTCTTGGGTTTCCTGCATTCTGTAGCAAAATGGCCTAGTTCATCACAGTTGAAGCACCTTATCTTTAATCTTTCAACAGATCCAGTTTTGTAACCATTTTTGCTATCAGATGTGTACTTCCCTTTTACTTTCCAGCTGCTGTCTTTGTTAAAAGACTGTCCTTTATCCTTAAAGAATATTGGCTTCTTTACTCTAATATTAGAGAACTTTTTATCAGATAGGCCATTAACTGATCAAGCTCATCAAGTTCATCCAGGGTGTAGAACTCATCTTCTTCCAGTTCCAGAATGACATGTTCTTGTGAATCATTTATTCTTTGCTCACTTGTTGAGGAAACTGGAGTTTGAGATCTTGGTTCATCATTAGAGGTCTGGCTTTCATTGACAATTAGAGCAATTGAATGATCTACAACATGCCCTTGTTCAGTTCTTAATGATTTTATTTGAATCATTTCTAATTCATAAGTCTTCAAGATTCCATAAAGAACTTCCAGTGTTATTCTGCTTAGATCTCTCCCTTCTCTGATTGCTGAGATTTTCTATCCTAAGTGTTCAGGGAGTGTGAGAAAAAACTTCAAGTTCACCTCTTCAGCTTCATAGTATTTGTCATGGAGCTGCAAGTCATTTATCAGCTTATTGAACCTTTCAAACATATCAATGATACTTTCTTTTAGCTTGGCCATGAAATCCTCATATTGTGAAATCAGTATCCTTCCTTGATTGGATCTAACTTCCTCAGTTCCCTCACAGAGTATTTCAATCTTTTCCCATATTTGCTTGGCAGTGTCACAGTTGATAATGTTATTGTACATTATATTGTCAAATGTCTCTATCAATATCAGTTGCAAGCCACTATCCAGGGAAACTTTCTCTTTTCCAGGCTCAGTGTACTCAGAAGGATCTTTTGGAGCATAATAAGCTGGAATGAGCATATCACCATCTATTGATTCTTCAACTCTAACCATAGGAGTGAAGGGCCCATTTTTGAGAATCTGAATATAGAGTGGATTGGCCATCCTGATAAAAAACAACATTTTCTTTTTCCAAAGAGTGTAGTTAGCTTTGTCAAAGGTAGGAATTTTGATGCTACTGATTTTCTTTGTATTCATTCTTCCAAGATCTTGAATCTATTTACTTTCATATTTTTCTCTGATACCACTTGTTAGGTAATGAATTACACACAGGGGTGAATGTGTTTTTTATGCTTTTATGCTTTTCTTGAACTATTTATGGTTGTGAACAAAGTAAATAAAATATTGTAGTGAAATGTGTTACTTGCAAAAATTAAACATGCAATAATAAATAACATAGATCTTTTCAAAACTCACTTAATTTTATATTAAAATTAAGAATATTTTGCTACAAAATTTCTAGGCTCTTTGTTGATAAAGAGCTTAGCTTCTCCTTGAGAGAGTCACAAGATTTTCTATCTAAATTGTTACTACTGACTAAAGGACCAGTGTTAACTTTATAATTTAGTTAACTGCTGGTTTTCACAGTGTGCAATAAGACATGCTATTAACTTTAGTAAACTGTCACTTGTCATTTCAATTTTAGGAAAAGTGTATCTTCTATTTCTGGCTTAGCATATCTTAGCATCCTGTGTTTACTTTGATCTTCCTTTGTCAGTTAATCTTCACCATTGATCTTGCACATCCTTCAAGCTGCTTTTTACAGACTTGTCAATCCAGCTGTTTGGTTTGTTTGTTGATTGTAAATCTTGGATGTTGAACTGGTCTGTAAATTGTACTTTGAGATTTTACCTCGAGATCTCCAGTTTGGTCTATAGAGAATTGACATCTCCATAAGTGTATTGGCTTATCGAGATCTCTAGTACTCCATAGTAAATTTGACTTGTAGAGGTCTCTGAGTTCTCTATAGGAGAATTTGGCTTGTCGAGATCTCTAGTCTTCATATCTTCACTTTGACTTATCGATATCTCTAAGTTCTCTAGTGGCTTATTGACTTATCGATAACTCAGAGTTCTCTAGTCAAATTTGACTTGTCGATAACTCAGAGTTCTCTAGTGAATTTTGGCTTATCGATATCTATGAGTTCTCTAGTAGAATTTAACTTATCAATAACTTGGAGTTCTCTAATGAATGTTGACTTGTCGATAACTCTGAGTTCTATGGTGAAGAAATGACTTGTCGATATCTCCAATCTTCATGTCTTCAATTTGGCTTGTCGATATCTCTCTGAGTTCTCTAGTAGCTTTCCTGACTTCTCGATAAGTTATTTGGAGTTCTCGAGTGACTTCTCTATAACACTAAACCTGTGACTAGTAGAGATCTTTGACTTAGAATATTTTTATCCAAACAGATTTATTCAACTACAAGCTTCTTTATAATTCTTCTGAGGCATGATCTTTTTGATCTTCTTCCAGATAGAATCCTTAGGCTTGATACTGTTTAAAAAAAGACTCCAGTCTGCTCTTTTACATTTTTATAGACTTTAAATGTTACAAGTACAAATGCAAACTAAGATTACAATACAACTTACTTAGGTTATTAATTTAACTTAGTCTTGTTAAAGTACAAGCATGTCTTGCACAACAAATGTTTGTTAAAGAATTCACTTAGCCGAGATGACTAATATTGAAACTAATAATATAGAATAATTTAAAAGCAATAGATTTTAGATTATTATAAAAACCAATATCTAGAACAAAATTAATATCAGCATTGGAAATATCTGAACAATTTAAAAACCAATTTAAAAGCAATAGATTTTAGGTTGTTATAAAAACTAACATCTAGCACAAAATTAATATTAGCATTGGAAATATCTGAACATCTTGTTACAATCCAAAATTCATTAACATGTCAATGCATTATTTATGCTAACTCATTCAATTCAAAACTATAACTCTCAAATTACATTCATATCTAACATGCTTAATCTCTGAAACTACTTAGGAGAATCTTGTAGAGAATGAGTTGTGTAGCACAATGTGCATACTCAATATTCCATATATGAGCCATCTTCAAGATTTTGGTATAAATTCACCCTCAATGCGAAAGTCAGACTCAACAGTCTTCGAGCAAAGTGATAAGCACAATTCTTCTCTATAAGGATGACCCTCTAACTGGTATATTGGGTCTAAATTTCGTGTATTTAGGCAAAACTTGTATATAGGTAGAAGATAGTCTATATTTATAATGTAAGCATACATATCTACATATAACTTAATTTTTTCTATCAACTTCGACCTCATATTAGTTTTATTAGCAATTCAATCATCTCATGGGGCTTCCTTCTTTCAAGGCCTCTAAAATAGCTTTGAAGAAATTATAGTCGAAGAAAGATGAGAAACAGTTACCTGATAGATGAGCTAAAACTGTGAGATGTTGATCAACATTTTCCCTCAAAAAAATTTCTGAACTGAGTTGTAGAACATGGCTTGATCAACTTCCACTTTTCATAAAATTGTTTAACTTTATTAAAAATTTACATATTACTTTATTTTACATCATTTATTTTAATGTATAATATAACAAAACAAATATATTTAAAAATAATCCAATTATGTTATTCCCAAAAAATCTGACAATAGAATTATAGAAGGGGGGTTAAATGTAATTCTTGGTTTCTTTGGGAATTTAAGAAAACTATTTACCAAAATATATATGTGTTTAAATATGCAAGTGTGTGGAAGTGAAATATATATGTATTCAAAACAAAAAGTGATTAAACACAAAGATTTAAAAACTTTCTAGTGGATTGATCTTTTCCACCAGAGATATATATTGATTGAGAACTCTGTGATGCAAGAATGCACACAGCTGCTTACAAGTAAGGTGACAAAGAAAGAAAAAATAAATTCCTAACATATGTAGCTTTTTCTATTTTTCATTTCAATTGATTATTAATCTACTTGCTACTCTTGGTTTAAATATCACCAAGTTACATATGAAAAAGACAAACATATAAAACAAAATATCTAAGTCCAATCACATGTTTCTTCATCTCTCTATCCAGCATCTTTGTATTTCTTCAAGTAAGCATGGAAATGGAAATGCTTCTTTGTTCTCATAAACCTGCAAATAGCCTGCCACATTCCTTTTGTATACAATCAACCCATGTGACTGTCAAGTCACTCTCAACTGCTATTTGAATTCGTTATCCGTCGAGACTTTGTAGACTATCCGTTGAGTCTCGCTTGGATCATCAGTTGAGAGTATCTTGAGTCATCCGTCAAAGCCTTGTAGAATCATACGTTGAAAGTATTTCCATAACAGTAGACACAATTTCATTTATGCAAAATTACAAGGCATCTAATATTTACAATTAGCCAACCTATTTTGCATATCATTCTAGTAGTCAACATGACTTAAAATATCCTGCAACCTCTAATTCTCTAAGGATTACATTATTCAGGAATGTGCTACAAATACTTATTTAAACATAAGCTACTCTTTCATCGGATGAAAAAGTAAGATTATCTGTTGAAAGATACAAACACACTTAATGAAATCTACTAAGTTGTTTTGGTGAAATATCATCAAGCCTACAACATATTCCTAACAATATTCCCCAATTTATGTATACTATAATTGTAAGCATAAATTTAGGAGGAATTGATGATAACAAAACATCTTATACAAAATGATCATTCAAAGTAGATAAAAATGATAAGTGTTGCAAATTTTATTGAAAATTAATAGAAGAAAGTTCACAGAAATCTCACAAGTCTTGTTCAAGGTGCTCCTCTAGACTGAGCAAATAATTTTTTTCCTTGAGTGTCTAGTCTTACTTCCTAGATTCTCATTGTTCTCTTCTATAGGGTGTTGGAGTTGTCTATTGAACTCAGATTCATCTTCATTAGATAGATTCAGCATCTCTTGCATTTCCTTGAGAGTCTCATTGCTTAATATTTTTAGTTGGTCTTCTAGTCTAAAGAATCTTCTAGTATTTCTTCCATCTCTAAACTCTATCAACCAGTATGGCCTCAAGTGCACTCTACTTCCAGCGTGACTAATAGTTAAGATTCTTGAAAGTGCATTTGTATCTCTCCTGCTTTGCATTATTTGTTGAATTTTGTGGAGTACCTCTATTTTGGCCACCTTGGTGAAACCAAAATCCTTATTCATTGCAGAGAATACTTTCACTAAAATATTGTAGCCTTCATTGAGAATCATATACAGAGGCCATGTGATTTCCTTTCCATCCCTGAACACCAATCTTTCTAGGAGTCTGTTGAGGGCATCAATTGCTCTCACTTCATCTAGCTCATCCAGATAAAGGTTGATGACTGAGAATTCTTTTATGTCATAGATAAAAAGTTGATCTCCTTTGTTGACTGCTATCTTGGGTTTAGATGAGACTTTGGATTAGAATGGGACAGACTTGACTTGCTTGCTTGTTGTATTCTTTCTTCTTTTTGAAGTGGTTGGAAATGGGATGTTCAGCTCAGGTATAGGTAAGCTTTACTAGTCTATTGGTTCATCCTTGGGAATGATTGGCTCACCATGAAAGTTTACCCCAGGATGGACCTTGATTTCAACTTGCTTCATTATGGGCAGAATTGGTTGATTTGTGGCAGTAGACTGAGTTGGCTTTGGTTCTTCCTTTTCTTCTTCAAATATTAGCTTCCTTTTTGGCTCTCTCCTTCCTATACCCTTCTCTTGATTTCATTAGTTCTTGCTTCTCAGTTTTAGTTATGGTAGTAGGCTTCTCAGTTTCTGACTTGGTAACAGGCTTTTCAGCTTGTTTCTTTGCTATTAAGTCAGTCTACTTTTTCTGAGATTTAAGCCTCAATCTCTCTTCTCTTCTGGCTTCTCCAAATTGAGGATGTCCATCCATCACATAAATCAGTTTGCCATTTCTGTAGATCTTTGACCCTTTTCTTCAAAACTAAGTCTCCTGGATCTTTGTGATTTGCAATAGAGTGACCAAGCAATTTCTTTTCATTAGGTTTAGGAGTTGAATAGACTAGGTCCATTGGATTTTTGCTTGAGTGTTTGGATGAGTGTTTCTTAGGCTTCAAAATTATAATGGCTTGTTGATGTCTTTTAGATGATGTTTGATCTCTTTCCATGTTTCCTAACTTCATTTCATCTATTGGAATTGGTCTCGATTGAGTGAAGTGCTTGACAGATGTTGATTAAATCAGCTTGAGTTCAGCTGCTGCTAATTTGATTAAATCAGCATTATCCAACATTGGTGGCTTTATGAAGATAATGGCTGGAACTATTACCTTACTGACTTGGACATGCACATCCTTCTCCCCCTTTTTGTTATCATCAAGCAAGGAAAGGGTTGAAGTTGAGCTACCACCAATTATTGTAGTAGAAGAGTTTGAGTTAGTTGATTGGTAAGGATTTGAGTAGCTGAGTTCTCCACTTTTGACAGTCTTGTACTCAAATCTTCAACCTTTCTATTCCATTCAAATTCCTTACCTAGATTCTACTATATGTCTATCATGGTTGACTCAGGAAGTTTGAAATCCAGTCTCTTACTGAGATCTCCTTGACTTACCCAATAGAATGCTTGAGTTCATCCACAGCTTGATTATGTTAGAGAGCCTGAATTTTATACAATTAAAGAGACACTAGACGGGCCTGTAGAAGACTTTTAATGCTGTCATTGTTGGTGGCTTGAATGGCAGATTGAGTGTCATGGATGAGCTTGAGCAAGGTGGATTTGAAATGATGATAGTTGCAGTCTTTTGTGAACATCCAGGCTGGAGTGTCTGCAACTCCCCCTAAGTTCCTTCCTACCTCTTCAGCATCTTCTCCAAGAGAGTCATCCCTAATTGAATCACCAGAAGCACCAGAACGATAATCAAAATCACCACCAGCTGTATGTGGAAGAGAATTGATTGCATCCTTTGCCCTTAGCATAGAAGTTGTAGTGTGCACCAAGTTTAGAGCCTTCTCAGCATCCTCATTGCCCTATTCATCTAGAATCTGATATGCTGGAATATGGTGAGTAAATGCCTCAGCATCAAAAGAGACGGAATCTAGAACAACTTCATATTCTTGCTTAAATAGTTTCTCTTTATCTGCATCATTAACATCCATTAACTCACTAGAAATGGGATCTTACCATTTTCCGTACCAGCCTTTCTCTCATTTTCTCTCTATTTTTGCATCAAGGTCTCCCCTTGGCTACCCACCCTCACACCCTCACCTTTACCATCGAAGGTGGGACTCCTCTCACTCACTTTTTCCATGCTGGAAGAAATAGCATGCATATGTTCACTCTTTTCCTCTCCTTTTTGCTGAGAGAAACTCAGCCTCTCACTCAAGTCACTCCCTTCGCTCAATCTTAAGAGTGATAGAACAACTACTAATTCATCTACACTAGTCAAAAGTTTATAAATTTCAAGCTGTGTAGAGACTTCCAACGGATGAGAGACATCCGTCGAAATAGCAGTTGTGAATGTCGACGAATGAGGAATATCCGTCAAGAATGTAGAAATGATAGAGTTAGGAGTTGAAACTACTGTTGAATCTCTGTTGAATCTGTAGTGATTGATTTGAGATTATGAATTGATTTATCAGTAGTGTAAGAAAGATATGGCAAGTGAGCCAACAAATCATCAATAAGATGATGCTCACTTGCTAGATTTTGGCTCCTCCATGAATTTTAAAGTTGGAGAATCATGAA